>NW_027439213.1:320000-640000 GCF_964188355.1 Buteo buteo
TCACGGTGTTCGTTCTCGGCAGAGGCTCTTCCGAAAAGGCAAACGTCCGGCTCCTTGTCCCACAAGGAAGGTGCCAGCCCTGAAAGCTCGTGCTGCTCTTCACTGTCCCCGTGCAGCCTATGCACAGGCAGAACAGCATTGGGGATATGTGCTTGCCCAGGATCGGTACACCTCACGGTGTTCGTTCTCGGCATAGCATTTTTCTGAAAAGGCAAACGTCCGGCTCCTTGTCCCACAAGGAAGGTGCCAGCCCTGAAAGCTCTTGCTGCTCTTCACTGTCCCCGTGCAGCCTATGCACAGACAGAACAGCATTGGGGATCTGTGCTTGCCCAGGAACGGTACACCTCACGGTGTTCGTTCTCGGCAGAGGCTCTTCCGAAAAGGCAAACTTAAGGCTCCTTGTCCCACAAGGAAGGTGCCAGCCCTGAAAGCTCTTGCTGCTCTTCACTGTCCCCGTGCAGCCTATGCACAGGCACAACAGCATTCGGGATCTGTGCTTGCCCAGGAACGGTACACCTCTCGGTGTTCGTTCTCGGCAGAGACTCTTCCAAAAAGGCAAACGTCCGGCTCCTTGTCCCACAAGGAAGGTGCCAGCCCTGAAAGCTCTTGCTGCTCTTCACTGTCCCTGTGCAGCCTATGCACAGGCACAACAGCATTGGGGATATGTGCTTGCCCAGGAACGGTACACCTCACGGTGTTCGTTCTCGGCATAGCATTTTTCTGAAAAGGCAAACGTCCGGCTCCTTGTCCCACAAGGAAGGTGCCAGCCCTGAAAGCTCTTGCTGCTCTTCACTGTCCCCGTGCAGCCTATGCACAGGCACAACAGCATTGGGGATCTGTGCTTGCCCAGGAACGGTACACCTCACGGTGTTCGTTCTCGGCAGAGGCTCTTCCGAAAAGGCAAACGTCCGGCTCCTTGTCCCACAAGGAAGGTGCCAGCCCTGAAAGCTCGTGCTGCTCTTCACTGTCCCCGTGCAGCCTATGCACAGGCACAACAGCATTCGGGATCTGTGCTTGCCCAGGATTGGTACACCTCTCGGTGTCCGTTCTCAGCATAACATTTTTCTGAAAAGGCAAACGTCCGGCTCCTTGTCCCACAAGGAAGGTGCCAGCCCTGAAAGCTCTTGCTGCTCTTCACTGTCCCCGTGCAGCCTAACCACAGGAACAACAGCACTGGGGGTCTGTGCTTGCCCAGGAACGGTACACCTCACGGTGTTCGTTCTCAGCAGAGCCTCTTTCCGAAAAGGCAAACGTCCGGCTCCTTGTCCCACAAGGAAGGTGCCAGCCCTGAAAGCTCTTGCTGCTCTTCACTGTCCCCGTGCAGCCTATGCACAGGCACAACAGCATTGGGGATCTGTGCTTGCCCAGGAACGGTACACCTCTCGGTGTTCGTTCTCGGCAGAGGCTCTTCCGAAAAGGCAAACTTAAGGCTCCTTGTCCCACAAGGAAGGTGCCAGCCCTGAAAGCTCGTGCTGCTCTTCACTGTCCCCGTGCAGCCTATGCACAGGCACAACAGCATTGGGGATCTGTGCTTGCCCAGGATCGGTACACCTCACGGTGTTCGTTCTCGGCATAGCATTTTTCTGAAAAGGCAAACGTCCGGCTCCTTGTCCCACAAGGAAGGTGCCAGCCCTGAAAGCTCTTGCTGCTCTTCACTGTCCCCGTGCAGCCTATGCACAGGCACAACAGCATTGGGGATCTGTGCTTGCCCAGGAACGGTACACCTCACGGTGTTCGTTCTCGGCAGAGGCTCTTCCGAAAAGGCAAACGTCCAGCTCCTTGTCCCACAAGGAAGGTGCCAGCCCTGAAAGCTCGTGCTGCTCTTCACTGTCCCCGTGCAGCCTATGCACAGGCACAACAGCATTGGGGATCCGTGCTTGCCCAGGAACGGTACACCTCTCGGTGTCCGTTCTCGGCATAGCATTTTTCTGAAAAGGCAAAGGTCCGGCTCCTTGTCCCACAAGGAAGGTGCCAGCCCTGAAAGCTCTTGCTGCTCTTCACTGTCCCCGTGCAGCCTATGCACAGGCACAACAGCATTGGGGATCTGTGCTTGCCAGGAAAGGTACACCTCACGGTGTTCATTCTCGGCAGAGGCTCTTCCGAAAAGGCAAACTTAAGGCTCCTTGTCCCACAAGGAAGGTGCCAGCCCTGAAAGCTCGTGCTGCTCTTCACTGTCCCCGTGCAGCCTATGCACAGGCACAACAGCATTCGGGATCTGTGCTTGCCCAGGATCGGTACACCTCTCGGTGTCCGTTCTCAGCATAACATTTTTCTGAAAAGGCAAACGTCCGGCTCCTTGTCCCACAAGGAAGGTGCCAGCCCTGAAAGCTCTTGCTGCTCTTCACTGTTCCCGTGCAGCCTATGCAGAGGCACAACAGCATTGGGGATCTGTGCTTGCCCAGGAACGGTACAACTCTCGGTGTCAGTTCTCGGCATAGCATTTTTCTGAAAAGGCAAACGTCCGGCTCCTTGTCCCACAAGGAATGTGCCAGCCCTGAAAGCTCTTGCTGCTCTTCACTGTCCCCGTGCAGCCTATGCACAGGCACAACAGCATTGGGGATCTGTGCTTGCCCAGGAACGGTACACCTCACGGTGTTCGTTCTCAGCAGAGCCTCTTTCCGAAAAGGCAAACGTCCGGCTCCTTGTCCCACAAGGAAGGTGCCAGCCCTGAAAGCTCTTGCTGCTCTTCACTGTCCCCGTGCAGCCTATGCACAGGCACAACAGCATTGGGGATCTGTGCCTGCCCAGGAACGGTACACCTCACGGTGTTCGTTCTCAGCAGAGCCTCTTTCCGAAAAGGCAAACGTCCGGCTCCTTGTCCCACAAGGAAGGTGCCAGCCCTGAAAGCTCTTGCTGCTCTTCACTGTCCCCGTGCAGCCTATGCACAGGCACAACAGCATTGGGGATCTGTGCTTGCCCAGGAACGGTACACCTCACGGTGTTCGTTCTCGGCAGAGGCTCTTCCGAAAAGGCAAACGTCCAGCTCCTTGTCCCACAAGGAAGGTGCCAGCCCTGAAGACTCTTGCTGCTCTTCACTGTCCCCGTGCAGCCTATGCACAGACAGAACAACATTGGGGATCTGTGCTTGCCCAGGAACGGTACACCTCACGGTGTTCGTTCTCGGCAGAGGCTCTTCCGAAAAGGCAAACGTCCGGCTCCTTGTCCCACAAGGAAGGTGCCAGCCCTGAAAGCTCGTGCTGCTCTTCACTGTCCCCGTGCAGCCTATGCACAGGCACAACAGCATTCGGGATCTGTGCTTGCCCAGGAATGGTACACCTCTCGGTGTCCGTTCTCGGCATAGCATTTTTCTGAAAAGGCAAACGTCCGGCTCCTTGTCCCACAAGGAAGGTGCCAGCCCTGAAAGCTCGTGCTGCTCTTCACTGTCCCCGTGCAGCCTATGCAGAGGCACAACAGCATTGGGGATCTGTGCTTGCCCAGGAACGGTACACCTCTCGGTGTTCGTTCTCGGCAGAGACTCTTCCAAAAAGGCAAACGTCCGGCTCCTTGTCCCACAAGGAAGGTGCCAGCCCTGAAAGCTCTTGCTGCTCTTCACTGTCCCCGTGCAGCCTATGCACAGGCACAACAGCATTGGGGATCTGTGCTTGCCCAGGAACGGTACACCTCACGGTGTTCGTTCTCGGCAGAGGCTCTTCCGAAAAGGCAAACGTCCGGCTCCTTGTCCCACAAGGAAGGTGCCAGCCCTGAAAGCTCTTGCTGCTCTTCACTGTCCCCGTGCAGCCTATGCACAGGCACAACAGCATTGGGGATCTGTGCTTGCCCAGGAACGGTACACCTCTCGGTGTCCGTTCTCAGCATAACATTTTTCTGAAAAGGCAAACGTCCGGCTCCTTGTCCCACAAGGAAGGTGCCAGCCCTGAAAGCTCTTGCTGCTCTTCACTGTCCCCGTGCAGCCTATGCACAGGCACAACAGCATTCGGGATCTGTGCTTGCCCAGGAACGGTACACCTCACGGTGTTCGTTCTCGGCATAGCATTTTTCTGAAAAGGCAAACGTCCGGCTCCTTGTCCCACAAGGAAGGTGCCAGCCCTGAAAGCTCTTGCTGCTCTTCACTGTCCCCGTGCAGCCTATGCACAGGCACAACAGCATTGGGGATCTGTGCTTGCCCAGGAACGGTACACCTCACGGTGTTCGTTCTCGGCAGAGGCTCTTCCGAAAAGGCAAACTTAAGGCTCCTTGTCCCACAAGGAAGGTGCCAGCCCTGAAAGCTCGTGCTGCTCTTCACTGTCCCCGTGCAGCCTATGCACAGGCACAACAGCATTGGGGATCCGTGCTTGCCCAGGATCGGTACACCTCACGGTGTCCGTTCTCGGCATAGCATTTTTCTGAAAAGGCAAACGTCCGGCTCCTTGTCCCACAAGGAAGGTGCCAGCCCTGAAAGCTCTTGCTGCTCTTCACTGTCCCCGTGCAGCCTATGCACAGGCACAACAGCATTGGGGATCTGTGCTTGCCCAGGAACGGTACACCTCACGGTGTTCGTTCTCAGCAGAGCCTCTTTCCGAAAAGGCAAACGTCCGGCTCCTTGTCCCACAAGGAAGGTGCCAGCCCTGAAAGCTCTTGCTGCTCTTCACTGTCCCCGTGCAGCCTATGCACAGGCACAACAGCATTGGGGATCTGTGCCTGCCCAGGAACGGTACACCTCACGGTGTTCGTTCTCAGCAGAGCCTCTTTCCGAAAAGGCAAACGTCCGGCTCCTTGTCCCACAAGGAAGGTGCCAGCCCTGAAAGCTCGTGCTGCTCTTCACTGTCCCCGTGCAGCCTATGCACAGGCACAACAGCATTGGGGATCTGTGCTTGCCCAGGAACGGTACACCTCACGGTGTTCGTTCTCGGCAGAGGCTCTTCCGAAAAGGCAAACGTCCGGCTCCTTGTCCCACAAGGAAGGTGCCAGCCCTGAAGACTCTTGCTGCTCTTCACTGTCCCCGTGCAGCCTATGCACAGACAGAACAACATTGGGGATCTGTGCTTGCCCAGGAACGGTACACCTCACGGTGTTCGTTCTCGGCAGAGGCTCTTCCGAAAAGGCAAACGTCCGGCTCCTTGTCCCACAAGGAAGGTGCCAGCCCTGAAAGCTCGTGCTGCTCTTCACTGTCCCCGTGCAGCCTATGCACAGGCACAACAGCATTCGGGATCTGTGCTTGCCCAGGAATGGTACACCTCTCGGTGTCCGTTCTCGGCATAGCATTTTTCTGAAAAGGCAAACGTCCGGCTCCTTGTCCCACAAGGAAGGTGCCAGCCCTGAAAGCTCGTGCTGCTCTTCACTGTCCCCGTGCAGCCTATGCACAGGCACAACAGCATTGGGGATCTGTGCTTGCCCAGGAACGGTACACCTCTCGGTGTTCGTTCTCGGCAGAGACTCTTCCAAAAAGGCAAACGTCCGGCTCCTTGTCCCACAAGGAAGGTGCCAGCCCTGAAAGCTCTTGCTGCTCTTCACTGTCCCCGTGCAGCCTATGCACAGGCACAACAGCATTGGGGATCTGTGCTTGCCCAGGAACGGTACACCTCACGGTGTTCGTTCTCGGCAGAGGCTCTTCCGAAAAGGCAAACGTCCGGCTCCTTGTCCCACAAGGAAGGTGCCAGCCCTGAAAGCTCTTGCTGCTCTTCACTGTCCCCGTGCAGCCTATGCACAGGCACAACAGCATTCGGGATCTGTGCTTGCCCAGGAACGGTACACCTCTCGGTGTCCGTTCTCAGCATAACATTTTTCTGAAAAGGCAAACGTCCGGCTCCTTGTCCCACAAGGAAGGTGCCAGCCCTGAAAGCTCTTGCTGCTCTTCACTGTCCCCGTGCAGCCTATGCACAGGCACAACAGCATTCGGGATCTGTGCTTGCCCAGGAACGGTACACCTCACGGTGTTCGTTCTCGGCATAGCATTTTTCTGAAAAGGCAAACGTCCGGCTCCTTGTCCCACAAGGAAGGTGCCAGCCCTGAAAGCTCTTGCTGCTCTTCACTGTCCCCGTGCAGCCTATGCACAGGCACAACAGCATTGGGGATCTGTGCTTGCCCAGGAACGGTACACCTCACGGTGTTCGTTCTCGGCAGAGGCTCTTCCGAAAAGGCAAACTTAAGGCTCCTTGTCCCACAAGGAAGGTGCCAGCCCTGAAAGCTCGTGCTGCTCTTCACTGTCCCCGTGCAGCCTATGCACAGGCACAACAGCATTGGGGATCCGTGCTTGCCCAGGATCGGTACACCTCACGGTGTCCGTTCTCGGCATAGCATTTTTCTGAAAAGGCAAACGTCCGGCTCCTTGTCCCACAAGGAAGGTGCCAGCCCTGAAAGCTCTTGCTGCTCTTCACTGTCCCCGTGCAGCCTATGCACAGGCACAACAGCATTGGGGATCTGTGCTTGCCCAGGAACGGTACACCTCACGGTGTTCGTTCTCGGCAGAGGCTCTTCCGAAAAGGCAAACGTCCGGCTCCTTGTCCCACAAGGAAGGTGCCAGCCCTGAAAGCTCGTGCTTCTCTTCACTGTCCCCGTGCAGCCTATGCACAGGCACAACAGCATTCGGGATCTGTGCTTGCCCAGGAACGGTACACCTCTCGGTGTCCGTTCTCGGCATAGCATTTTTCTGAAAAGGTAACGTCCGGCTCCTTGTCCCACAAGGAAGGTGCCAGCCCTGAAAGCTCTTGCTGCTCTTCACTGTCCCCGTGCAGCCTATGCACAGGCACAACAGCATTGGGGATCCATGCTTGCCCAGGATCGGTACACCTCTCGGTGTTCGTTCTCGGCAGAGGCTCTTCCGAAAAGGCAAACGTCGGTCTCCTTGTCCCGAAAGGGAAGGTGCCAGCCCTGAAAGCTCTTGCTGCTCTTCACTGTCCCCGTGCAGCCTATGCACAGGCACAACAGCATTGGGGATCTGTGCTTGCCCAGGAACGGTACACCTCACGGTGTTCGTTCTCGGCAGAGGCTCTTCCGAAAAGGCAAACGTCCAGCTCCTTGTCCCACAAGGAAGGTGCCAGCCCTGAAAGCTCGTGCTGCTCTTCACTGTCCCCGTGCAGCCTATGCACAGGCACAACAGCATTGGGGATCCGTTTTTGCCCAGGTTCGGTACACCTCACGGTGTCCGTTCTCGGCATGTTTTTTCTGAAAAGGCAAACGTCCGGCTCCTTGTCCCACAAGGAAGGTGCCAGCCCTGAAAGCTCTTGCTGCTCTTCACTGTCCCCGTGCAGCCTATGCACAGGCACAACAGCATTGGGGATCTGTGCTTGCCCAGGAACGGTACACCTCACGGTGTTCGTTCTCGGCAGAGGCTCTTCCGAAAAGGCAAACGTCCGGCTCCTTGTCCCACAAGGAAGGTGCCAGCCCTGAAAGCTCGTGCTGCTCTTCACTGTCCCCGTGCAGCCTATGCACAGGCACAACAGCATTGGGGATCTGTGCTTGCCCAGGATCGGTACACCTCTCGGTGTCTGTTCTCAGCATAACATTTTTCTGAAAAGGCAAACGTCCGGCTCCTTGTCCCACAAGGAAGGTGCCAGCCCTGAAAGCTCTTGCTGCTCTTCACTGTCCCCGTGCAGCCTATGCACAGGCACAACAGCATTCGGGATCTGTGCTTGCCCAGGAACGGTACACCTCACGGTGTTCGTTCTCGGCATAGCATTTTTCTGAAAAGGCAAACGTCCGGCTCCTTGTCCCACAAGGAAGGTGCCAGCCCTGAAAGCTCTTGCTGCTCTTCACTGTCCCCGTGCACCCTATCCACAGGAACAACAGCACTGGGGGTCTGTGCTTGCCCAGGAACGGTACACCTCACGGTGTTCGTTCTCAGCAGAGCCTCTTTCCGAAAAGGCAAACGTCCGGCTCCTTGTCCCACAAGGAAGGTGCCAGCCCTGAAAGCTCTTGCTGCTCTTCACTGTCCCCGTGCAGCCTATGCACAGGCACAACAGCATTGGGGATCTGTGCTTGCCCAGGAACGGTACACCTCACGGTGTTCGTTCTCGGCAGAGGCTCTTCCGAAAAGGCAAACTTAAGGCTCCTTGTCCCACAAGGAAGGTGCCAGCCCTGAAAGCTCGTGCTGCTCTTCACTGTCCCCGTGCAGCCTATGCACAGGCACAACAGCATTGGGGATCTGTGCTTGCCCAGGATCGGTACACCTCACGGTGTTCGTTCTCGGCAGAGGCTCTTCCGAAAAGGCAAACGTCCAGCTCCTTGTCCCACAAGGAAGGTGCCAGCCCTGAAAGCTCTTGCTGCTCTTCACTGTCCCCGTGCAGCCTATGCACAGGCACAACAGCATTGGGGATCTGTGCTTGCCCAGGATCGGTACACCTCTCGGTGTCCATTCTCAGCATAACATTTTTCTGAAAAGGCAAACGTCCGGCTCCATTTCCCACAAGAAAGGTGCCAGCCCTGAAAGCTCGTGCTGCTCTTCACTGTTCCCGTGCAGCCTATGCACAGGCACAACAGCATTGGGGATCTGTGCTTGCCCAGGAACGGTACACCTCACGGTGTTCGTTCTCGGCAGAGGCTCTTCCGAAAAGGCAAACGTCCGGCTCCTTGTCCCACAAGGAAGGTGCCAGCCCTGAAAGCTCGTGCTGCTCTTCACTGTCCCCGTGCAGCCTATGCACAGGCACAACAGCATTGGGGATCCGTGCTTGCCCAGGATCGGTACACCTCACGGTGTCCGTTCTCGGCATAGCATTTTTCTGAAAAGGCAAACGTCCGGCTCCTTGTCCCACAAGGAAGGTGCCAGCCCTGAAAGCTCTTGCTGCTCTTCACTGTCCCCGTGCAGCCTATGCACAGGCACAACAGCATTGGGGATCTGTGCTTGCCCAGGAACGGTACACCTCACGGTGTTCGTTCTCGGCATAGCATTTTTCTGAAAAGGCAAACGTCCGGCTCCTTGTCCCACAAGGAAGGTGCCAGCCCTGAAAGCTCGTGCTTCTCTTCACTGTCCCCGTGCAGCCTATGCACAGGCACAACAGCATTCGGGATCTGTGCTTGCCCAGGAACGGTACACCTCTCGGTGTCCGTTCTCGGCATAGCATTTTTCTGAAAAGGCAAACGTCCGGCTCCTTGTCCCACAAGGAAGGTGCCAGCCCTGAAAGCTCTTGCTGCTCTTCACTGTCCCCGTGCAGCCTATGCACAGGCACAACAGCATTGGGGATCTGTGCTTGCCCAGGAACGGTACACCTCTCGGTGTTCGTTCTCGGCAGAGGCTCTTCCGAAAAGGCAAACGTCGGGCTCCTTGTCCCGAAAGGGAAGGTGCCAGCCCTGAAAGCTCTTGCTGCTCTTCACTGTCCCCGTGCAGCCTATGCACAGGCACAACAGCATTGGGGATCTGTGCTTGCCCAGGAACGGTACACCTCACGGTGTTCGTTCTCGGCAGAGGCTCTTCCGAAAAGGCAAACGTCCAGCTCCTTGTCCCACAAGGAAGGTGCCAGCCCTGAAAGCTCGTGCTGCTCTTCACTGTCCCCGTGCAGCCTATGCACAGGCAGAACAGCATTGGGGATCCGTTTTTGCCCAGGTTCGGTACACCTCACGGTGTCCGTTCTCGGCATGTTTTTTCTGAAAAGGCAAACGTCCGGCTCCTTGTCCCACAAGGAAGGTGCCAGCCCTGAAAGCTCTTGCTGCTCTTCACTGTCCCCGTGCAGCCTATGCACAGGCACAACAGCATTGGGGATCTGTGCTTGCCCAGGAACGGTACACCTCACGGTGTTCGTTCTCGGCAGAGGCTCTTCCGAAAAGGCAAACGTCCGGCTCCTTGTCCCACAAGGAAGGTGCCAGCCCTGAAAGCTCGTGCTGCTCTTCACTGTCCCCGTGCAGCCTATGCACAGGCACAACAGCATTGGGGATCTGTGCTTGCCCAGGATCGGTACACCTCTCGGTGTCCGTTCTCAGCATAACATTTTTCTGAAAAGGCAAACGTCCGGCTCCTTGTCCCACAAGGAAGGTGCCAGCCCTGAAAGCTCTTGCTGCTCTTCACTGTCCCCGTGCAGCCTATGCACAGGCACAACAGCATTGGGGATCTGTGCTTGCCCAGGAACGGTACACCTCACGGTGTTCGTTCTCGGCATAGCATTTTTCTGAAAAGGCAAACGTCCGGCTCCTTGTCCCACAAGGAAGGTGCCAGCCCTGAAAGCTCTTGCTGCTCTTCACTGTCCCCGTGCACCCTATCCACAGGAACAACAGCACTGGGGGTCTGTGCTTGCCCAGGAACGGTACACCTCACGGTGTTCGTTCTCAGCAGAGCCTCTTTCCGAAAAGGCAAACGTCCGGCTCCTTGTCCCACAAGGAAGGTGCCAGCCCTGAAAGCTCTTGCTGCTCTTCACTGTCCCCGTGCAGCCTATGCACAGGCACAACAGCATTGGGGATCTGTGCTTGCCCAGGATCGGTACACCTCACGGTGTTCGTTCTCGGCAGAGGCTCTTCCGAAAAGGCAAACTTAAGGCTCCTTGTCCCACAAGGAAGGTGCCAGCCCTGAAAGCTCGTGCTGCTCTTCACTGTCCCCGTGCAGCCTATGCACAGGCACAACAGCATTGGGGATATGTGCTTGCCCAGGAACGGTACACCTCTCGGTGTGCGTTCTCGGCATAGCATTTTTCTGAAAAGGCAAACGTCCGGCTCCTTGTCCCACAAGGAAGGTGCCAGCCCTGAAAGCTCTTGCTGCTCTTCACTGTCCCCGTGCAGCCTATGCACAGGCACAACAGCATTGGGGATCTGTGCTTGCCCAGGAACGGTACACCTCTCGGTGTCCGTTCTCGGCATAGCATTTTTCTGAAAAGGCAAACGTCCGGCTCCTTGTCCCACAAGGAAGGTGCCAGCCCTGAAAGCTCTTGCTGCTCTTCACTGTCCCCGTGCAGCCTATGCACAGGCACAACAGCATTGGGGATCTGTGCTTGCCCAGGAACGGTACACCTCTCGGTGTTCGTTCTCGGCAGAGACTCTTCCAAAAAGGCAAACGTCCGGCTCCTTGTCCCACAAGGAAGGTGCCAGCCCTGAAAGCTCTTGCTGCTCTTCACTGTCCCCATGCAGCCTATGCACAGGCACAACAGCATTGGGGATATGTGCTTGCCCAGGATCGGTACACCTCACGGTGTTCGTTCTCGGCATAGCATTTTTCTGAAAAGGCAAACGTCCGGCTCCTTGTACCACAAGGATGGTGCCAGCCCTGAAAGCTCTTGCTGCTCTTCACTGTCCCCGTGCAGCCTATGCACAGGCACAACAGCATTGGGGATCTGTGCTTGCCCAGGAACGGTACACCTCACGGTGTTCGTTCTCGGCAGAGGCTCTTCCGAAAAGGCAAACGTACAGCTCCTTGTCCCACAAGGAAGGTGCCAGCCCTGAAAGCTCTTGCTGCTCTTCACTGTCCCCGTGCAGCCTATGCACAGGCACAACAGCATTGGGGATCTGTGCTTGCCCAGGATCGGTACACCTGTCGGTGTCCGTTCTCAGCATAACATTTTTCTGAAAAGGCAAACGTCCGGCTCCTTGTCCCACAAGGAAGGTGCCAGCCCTGAAAGCTCTTGCTGCTCTTCACTGTCCCCGTGCAGCCTATGCACAGGCACAACAGCATTGGGGATATGTGCTTGCCCAGGATCGGTACACCTCACGGTGTTCGTTCTCGGCATAGCATTTTTCTGAAAAGGCAAACGTCCGGCTCCTTGTCCCACAAGGAAGGTGCCAGCCCTGAAAGCTCGTGCTGCTCTTCACTGTCCCCGTGCAGCCTATGCACAGGCACAACAGCATTCGGGATCTGTGCTTGCCCAGGAATGGTACACCTCTCGGTGTCCGTTCTCGGCATAGCATTTTTCTGAAAAGGCAAACTTAAGGCTCCTTGTCCCACAAGGAAGGTGCCAGCCCTGAAAGCTCTTGCTGCTCTTCACTGTCCCCGTGCAGCCTATGCACAGGCACAACAGCATTGGGGATCTGTGCTTGCCCAGGAACGGTACACCTCACGGTGTTCGTTCTCGGCAGAGACTCTTCCAAAAAGGCAAACGTCCGGCTCCTTGTCCCACAAGGAAGGTGCCAGCCCTGAAAGCTCTTGCTGCTCTTCACTGTCCCCGTGCAGCCTATGCACAGGCACAACAGCATTGGGGATATGTGCTTGCCCAGGATCGGTACACCTCACGGTGTTCGTTCTCGGCATAGCATTTTTCTGAAAAGGCAAACGTCCGGCTCCTTGTCCCACAAGGAAGGTGCCAGCCCTGAAAGCTCTTGCTGCTCTTCACTGTCCCCGTGCAGCCTATGCACAGGCACAACAGCATTGGGGATCTGTGCTTGCCCAGGAACGGTACACCTCACGGTGTTCGTTCTCGGCAGAGGCTCTTCCGAAAAAGCAAACGTCCGGCTCCTTGTCCCACAAGGAAGGTGCCAGCCCTGAAAGCTCTTGCTGCTCTTCACTGTCCCCGTGCAGCCTATGCACAGGCACAACAGCATTCGGGATCTGTGCTTGCCCAGGATCGGTACACCTCTCGGTGTCCGTTCTCAGCATAACATTTTTCTGAAAAGGCAAACGTCCGGCTCCTTGTCCCACAAGGAAGGTGCCAGCTCTGAAAGCTCTTGCTGCTCTTCACTGTCCCCGTGCAGCCTATGCACAGGCACAACAGCATTCGGGATCTGTGCTTGCCCAGGAACGGTACACCTCACGGTGTTCGTTCTCGGCATAGCATTTTTCTGAAAAGGCAAACGTCCGGCTCCTTGTCCCACAAGGAAGGTGCCAGCCCTGAAAGCTCTTGCTGCTCTTCACTGTCCCCGTGCAGCCTATGCACAGGCACAACAGCATTGGGGATCTGTGCTTGCCCAGGAACGGTACACCTCACGGTGTTCGTTCTCGGCAGAGGCTCTTCCGAAAAGGCAAACTTAAGGCTCCTTGTCCCACAAGGAAGGTGCCAGCCCTGAAAGCTCGTGCTGCTCTTCACTGTCCCCGTGCAGCCTATGCACAGGCACAACAGCATTGGGGATATGTGCTTGCCCAGGATCGGTACACCTCACGGTGTTCCTTCTCGGCATAGCATTTTTCTGAAAAGGCAAACGTCCGGCTCCTTGTCCCACAAGGAAGGTGCCAGCCCTGAAAGCTCTTGCTGCTCTTCACTGTCCCCGTGCAGCCTATGCACAGGCACAACAGCATTGGGGATCTGTGCTTGCCCAGGAACGGTACACCTCACGGTGTTCGTTCTCGGCAGAGGCTCTTCCAAAAAGGCAAACGTCCGGCTCCTTGTCCCACAAGGAAGGTGCCAGCCCTGAAAGCTCTTGCTGCTCTTCACTGTCCCCGTGCAGCCTATGCACAGGCACAACAGCATTGGGGATATGTGCTTGCCCAGGATCGGTACACCTCACGGTGTTCGTTCTCGACATTGCATTTTTCTGAAAAAGCAAACGCCCGGCTCCTTGTCCCACAAGGAAGGTGCCAGCCCTGAAAGCTCTTGCTGCTCTTCACTGTCCCCGTGTAGCCTATGCACAGGCACAACAGCATTGGGGATCTGTGCTTGCCCAGGATCGGTACACCTCAAGGTGTCCGTTCTCGGCATAACATTTTTCTGAAAAGGCATACGTCCGACTCCTTGTCCCACAAGGAAGGTGCCAGCCCTGAAAGCTCTTGCTGCTCTTCACTGTCCCCGTGCAGCCTATGCACAGGCACAACAGCATTGGGGATCTGTGCTTGCCCAGGAACGGTACACCTCACGGTGTTCGTTCTCGGCAGAGGCTCTTCCAAAAAGGCAAACGTCCGGCTCCTTGTCCCACAAGGAAGGTGCCAGCCCTGAAAGCTCTTGCTGCTCTTCACTGTCCCCGTGCAGCCTATGCACAGGCACAACAGCATTGGGGATCTGTGCTTGCCCAGGATCGGTACACCTCACGGTGTCCGTTCTCGGCATAACATTTTTCTGAAAAGGCATACGTCCGACTCCTTGTCCCACAAGGAAGGTGCCAGCCCTGAAAGCTCTTGCTGCTCTTCACTGTCCCCGTGCAGCCTATGCACAGGCACAACAGCATTCGGGATCTGTGCTTGCCCAGGAACGGTACACCTCACGGTGTTCGTTCTCGGCAGAGGCTCTTCCAAAAAGGCAAACGTCCGGCTCCTTGTCCCACAAGGAAGGTGCCAGCCCTGAAAGCTCTTGCTGCTCTTCACTGTCCCCGTGCAGCCTATGCACAGGCACAACAGCATTGGGGATATGTGCTTGCCCAGGATCGGTACACCTCACGGTGTTCCTTCTCGGCATAGCATTTTTCTGAAAAGGCAAACGTCCGGCTCCTTGTCCCACAAGGAAGGTGCCAGCCCTGAAAGCTCTTGCTGCTCTTCACTGTCCCCGTGCAGCCTATGCACAGGCACAACAGCATTGGGGATCTGTGCTTGCCCAGGAACGGTACACCTCACGGTGTTCGTTCTCGGCAGAGGCTCTTCCAAAAAGGCAAACGTCCGGCTCCTTGTCCCACAAGGAAGGTGCCAGCCCTGAAAGCTCTTGCTGCTCTTCACTGTCCCCGTGCAGCCTATGCACAGGCACAACAGCATTGGGGATATGTGCTTGCCCAGGATCGGTACACCTCACGGTGTTCGTTCTCGACATTGCATTTTTCTGAAAAGGCAAACGCCCGGCTCCTTGTCCCACAAGGAAGGTGCCAGCCCTGAAAGCTCTTGCTGCTCTTCACTGTCCCCGTGTAGCCTATGCACAGGCACAACAGCATTGGGGATCTGTGATTGCCCAGGATCGGTACACCTCACGGTGTCCGTTCTCGGCATAACATTTTTCTGAAAAGGCATACGTCCGACTCCTTGTCCCACAAGGAAGGTGCCAGCCCTGAAAGCTCTTGCTGCTCTTCACTGTCCCCGTGCAGCCTATGCACAGGCACAACAGCATTGGGGATCTGTGCTTGCCCAGGAACGGTACACCTCACGGTGTTCGTTCTCGGCAGAGGCTCTTCCAAAAAGGCAAACGTCCGGCTCCTTGTCCCACAAGGAAGTTGCCAGCCCTGAAAGCTCTTGCTGCTCTTCACTGTCCCCGTGCAGCCTATGCACAGGCACAACAGCATTGGGGATATGTGCTTGCCCAGGATCGGTACACCTCACGGTGTTCCTTCTCGGCATAGCATTTTTCTGAAAAGGCAAACGTCCGGCTCCTTGTCCCACAAGGAAGGTGCCAGCCCTGAAAGCTCTTGCTGCTCTTCACTGTCCCCGTGCAGCCTATGCACAGGCAGAACAGCATTGGGGATATGTGCTTGCCCAGGATCGGTACACCTCACGGTGTTCGTTCTCGACATAGCATTTTTCTGAAAAGGCAAACGTCCGGCTCCTTTTCCCACAAGGAAGGTGCCAGCCCTGAAAGCTCTTGCTGCTCTTCACTGTCCCCGTGCAGCCTATGCACAGGCACAACAGCATTGGGGATCTGTGCTTGCCCAGGAACGGTACACCTCACGGTGTTCGTTCTCGGCAGAGGCTCTTCCGAAAAGGCAAACGTGCAGCTCCTTGTCCCACAAGGAAGGTGCCAGCCCTGAAAGCTCTTGCTGCTCTTCACTGTCCCCGTGCAGCCTATGCTCAGGCACAACAGCATTGGGGATCTGTGCTTGCCCAGGAACGGTACACCTCTCGGTGTCCGTTCTCGGCATAGCATTTTTCTGAAAAGGCAAACGTCCGGCTCCTTGTCCCACAAGGAAGGTGCCAGCCCTGAAAGCTCTTGCTGCTCTTCACTGTCCCCGTGCAGCCTATGCACAGGCACAACAGCATTCGGGATCTGTGCTTGCCCAGGAACGGTACACCTCACGGTGTTCGTTCTCGGCATAACATTTTTCTGAAAAGGCATACGTCCGACTCCTTGTCCCACAAGGAAGGTGCCAGCCCTGAAAGCTCTTGCTGCTCTTCACTGTCCCCGTGCAGCCTATGCACAGGCACAACAGCATTGGGGATCTGTGCTTGCCCAGGAACGGTACACCTCACGGTGTTCGTTCTCGGCAGAGGCTCTTCCAAAAAGGCAAACGTCCGGCTCCTTGTCCCACAAGGAAGGTGCCAGCCCTGAAAGCTCTTGCTGCTCTTCACTGTCCCCGTGCAGCCTATGCACAGGCACAACAGCATTGGGGATATGTGCTTGCCCAGGATCGGTACACCTCACGGTGTTCGTTCTCGACATAGCATTTTTCTGAAAAGGCAAACGTCCGGCTCCTTTTCCCACAAGGAAGGTGCCAGCCCTGAAAGCTCTTGCTGCTCTTCACTGTCCCCGTGCAGCCTATGCACAGGCACAACAGCATTGGGGATCTGTGCTTGCCCAGGATCGGTACACCTCACGGTGTCCGTTCTCGGCATAACATTTTTCTGAAAAGGCATACGTCCGACTCCTTGTCCCACAAGGAAGGTGCCAGCCCTGAAAGCTCTTGCTGCTCTTCACTGTCCCCGTGCAGCCTATGCACAGGCACAACAGCATTCGGGATCTGTGCTTGCCCAGGAACGGTACACCTCACGGTGTTCGTTCTCGGCAGAGGCTCTTCCAAAAAGGCAAACGTCCGGCTCCTTGTCCCACAAGGAAGGTGCCAGCCCTGAAAGCTCTTGCTGCTCTTCACTGTTCGCGTGCAGCCTATGCACAGGCACAACAGCATTGGGGATATGTGCTTGCCCAGGATCGGTACACCTCACGGTGTTCCTTCTCGGCATAGCATTTTTCTGAAAAGGCAAACGTCCGGCTCCTTGTCCCACAAGGAAGGTGCCAGCCCTGAAAGCTCTTGCTGCTCTTCACTGTCCCCGTGCAGCCTATGCACAGGCAGAACAGCATTGGGGATATGTGCTTGCCCAGGATCGGTACACCTCACGGTGTTCGTTCTCGACATAGCATTTTTCTGAAAAGGCAAACGTCCGGCTCCTTTTCCCACAAGGAAGGTGCCAGCCCTGAAAGCTCTTGCTGCTCTTCACTGTCCCCGTGCAGCCTATGCACAGGCACAACAGCATTGGGGATCTGTGCTTGCCCAGGAACGGTACACCTCACGGTGTTCGTTCTCGGCAGAGGCTCTTCCGAAAAGGCAAACGTGCAGCTCCTTGTCCCACAAGGAAGGTGCCAGCCCTGAAAGCTCTTGCTGCTCTTCACTGTCCCCGTGCAGCCTATGCTCAGGCACAACAGCATTGGGGATCTGTGCTTGCCCAGGAACGGTACACCTCTCGGTGTCCGTTCTCGGCATAGCATTTTTCTGAAAAGGCAAACGTCCGGCTCCTTGTCCCACAAGGAAGGTGCCAGCCCTGAAAGCTCTTGCTGCTCTTCACTGTCCCCGTGCAGCCTATGCACAGGCACAACAGCATTCGGGATCTGTGCTTGCCCAGGAACGGTACACCTCACGGTGTTCGTTCTCGGCATAACATTTTTCTGCAAAGGCATACGTCCGACTCCTTGTCCCACAAGGAAGGTGCCAGCCCTGAAAGCTCTTGCTGCTCTTCACTGTCCCCGTGCAGCCTATGCACAGGCACAACAGCATTGGGGATCTGTGCTTGCCCAGGAACGGTACACCTCACGGTGTTCGTTCTCGGCAGAGGCTCTTCCAAAAAGGCAAACGTCCGGCTCCTTGTCCCACAAGGAAGGTGCCAGCCCTGAAAGCTCTTGCTGCTCTTCACTGTCCCCGTGCAGCCTATGCACAGGCACAACAGCATTGGGGATATGTGCTTGCCCAGGATCGGTACACCTCACGGTGTTCGTTCTCGACATAGCATTTTTCTGAAAAGGCAAACGTCCGGCTCCTTTTCCCACAAGGAAGGTGCCAGCCCTGAAAGCTCTTGCTGCTCTTCACTGTCCCCGTGCAGCCTATGCACAGGCACAACAGCATTGGGGATCTGTGCTTGCCCAGGATCGGTACACCTCACGGTGTCCGTTCTCGGCATAACATTTTTCTGAAAAGGCATACGTCCGACTCCTTGTCCCACAAGGAAGGTGCCAGCCCTGAAAGCTCTTGCTGCTCTTCACTGTCCCCGTGCAGCCTATGCACAGGCACAACAGCATTCGGGATCTGTGCTTGCCCAGGAACGGTACACCTCACGGTGTTCGTTCTCGGCAGAGGCTCTTCCAAAAAGGCAAACGTCCGGCTCCTTGTCCCACAAGGAAGGTGCCAGCCCTGAAAGCTCTTGCTGCTCTTCACTGTTCGCGTGCAGCCTATGCACAGGCACAACAGCATTGGGGATATGTGCTTGCCCAGGATCGGTACACCTCACGGTGTTCCTTCTCGGCATAGCATTTTTCTGAAAAGGCAAACGTCCGGCTCCTTGTCCCACAAGGAAGGTGCCAGCCCTGAAAGCTCTTGCTGCTCTTCACTGTCCCCGTGGAGCCTATGCACAGCACAACAGCATTCGGAATCTGTGCTTGCTCAGGAACGGTACACCTCACGGTGTTCGTTCTCGGCAGAGGCTCTTCCGAAAAGGCAAACGTCCGGCTCCTTGTCCCACAAGGAAGGTGCCAGCCCTGAAAGCTCTTGCTGCTCTTCACTGTCCCCGTGCAGCCTATGCAAAGGCACAACAGCATTGGGGATCTGTGCTTGCCCAGGATCGGTACACCTCTCGGTGTCCGTTCTCGGCATAACATTTTTCTGAAAAGGCATACGTCCGACTCCTTGTCCCACAAGGAAGGTGCCAGCCCTGAAAGCTCTTGCTGCTCTTCACTGTCCCCGTGCAGCCTATGCACAGGCACAACAGCATTGGGGATCTGTGCTTGCCCAGGAACGGTACACCTCACGGTGTTCGTTCTCGGCAGAGGCTCTTCCAAAAAGGCAAACGTCCGGCTCCTTGTCCCACAAGGAAGGTGCCAGCCCTGAAAGCTCTTGCTGCTCTTCACTGTCCCCGTGCAGCCTATGTACAGGCAGAACAGCATTGGGGATATGTGCTTGCCCAGGATCGGTACACCTCACGGTGTTCGTTCTCGACATAGCATTTTTCTGAAAAGGCAAACGTCCGGCTCCTTGTCCCACAAGGAAGGTGCCAGCCCTGAAAGCTCTTGCTGCTCTTCACTGTCCCCGTGCAGCCTATGCACAGGCACAACAGCATTGGGGATCTGTGCTTGCCCAGGATCGGTACACCTCACGGTGTCCGTTCTCGGCATAACATTTTTCTGAAAAGGCATACGTCCGACTCCTTGTCCCACAAGGAAGGTGCCAGCCCTGAAAGCTCTTGCTGCTCTTCACTGTCCCCGTGCAGCCTATGCACAGGCACAACAGCATTGGGGATCTGTGCTTGCCCAGGAACGGTACACCTCACGGTGTTCGTTCTCGGCAGAGGCTCTTCCAAAAAGGCAAACGTCCGGCTCCTTGTCCCACAAGGAAGGTGCCAGCCCTGAAAGCTCTTGCTGCTCTTCACTGTCCCCGTGCAGCCTATGCACAGGCACAACAGCATTGGGGATATGTGCTTGCCCAGGATCGGTACACCTCACGGTGTTCCTTCTCGGCATAGCATTTTTCTGAAAAGGCAAACGTCCGGCTCCTTGTCCCACAAGGAAGGTGCCAGCCCTGAAAGCTCTTGCTGCTCTTCACTGTCCCCGTGCAGCCTATGCACAGGCAGAACAACATTGGGGATCTGTGCTTGCCCAGGAACGGTACACCTCACGGTGTTCGTTCTCGGCAGAGGCTCTTCCGAAAAGGCAAACGTGCAGCTCCTTGTCCCACAAGGAAGGTGCCAGCCCTGAAAGCTCTTGCTGCTCTTCACTGTCCCCGTGCAGCCTATGCTCAGGCACAACAGCATTGGGGATCTGTGCTTGCCCAGGAACGGTACACCTCTCGGTGTCCGTTCTCGGCATAGCATTTTTCTGAAAAGGCATACGTCCGACTCCTTGTCCCACAAGGAAGGTGCCAGCCCTGAAAGCTCTTGCTGCTCTTCACTGTCCCCGTGCAGCCTATGCACAGGCACAACAGCATTCGGGATCTGTGCTTGCCCAGGAACGGTACACCTCACGGTGTTCGTTCTCGGCAGAGGCTCTTCCGAAAAGGCAAACGTCCGGCTCCTTATCCCACAAGGAAGGTGCCAGCCCTGAAAGCTCTTGCTGCTCTTCACTGTCCCCGTGCAGCCTATGCACAGGCACAACAGCATTCGGGATCTGTGCTTGCCCAGGATCGGTACACCTCACGGTGTCCGTTCTCAGCATAACATTTTTCTGAAAAGGCAAACGTCCGGCTCCTTGTCCCACAAGGAAGGTGCCAGCCCTGAAAGCTCTTGCTGCTCTTCACTGTCCCCGTGCAGCCTATGTACAGGCAGAACAGCATTGGGGATATGTGCTTGCCCAGGATTGGTACACCTCTCGGTGTCCATTCTCGACATAGCATTTTTCTGAAAAGGCAAACGTCCGGCTCCTTGTCCCACAAGGAAGGTGCCAGCCCTGAAAGCTCTTGCTGCTCTTCACTGTCCCCGTGCAGCCTATGCACAGGCACAACAGCATTGGGGATCTGTGCTTGCCCAGGATCGGTACACCTCACGGTGTCCGTTCTCGGCATAACATTTTTCTGAAAAGGCATACGTCCGACTCCTTGACCCACAAGGAAGGTGCCAGCCCTGAAAGCTCTTGCTGCTCTTCACTGTCCCCGTGCAGCCTATGCACAGGCACAACAGCATTGGGGATCTGTGCTTGCCCAGGAACGGTACACCTCACGGTGTTCGTTCTCGGCAGAGGCTCTTCCGAAAAGGCAAACGTCCAGCTCCTTGTCCCACAAGGAAGGTGCCAGCCCTGAAAGCTCTTGCTGCTCTTCACTGTCCCCGTGCAGCCTATGCTCAGGCACAACAGCATTGGGGATCTGTGCTTGCCCAGGAACGGTACACCTCTCGGTGTCCGTTCTCGGCATAGCATTTTTCTGAAAAGGCAAACGTCCGGCTCCTTGTCCCACAAGGAAGGTGCCAGCCCTGAAAGCTCTTGCTGCTCTTCACTGTCCCCGTGCAGCCTATGCACAGGCACAACAGCATTCGGGATCTGTGCTTGCCCAGGAACGGTACACCTCACGGTGTTCGTTCTCGGCAGAGGCTCTTCCAAAAAGGCAAACGTCCGGCTCCTTGTCCCACAAGGAAGGTGCCAGCCCTGAAAGCTCTTGCTGCTCTTCACTGTCCCCGTGTAGCCTATGCACAGGCACAACAGCATTCGGGATCTGTGCTTGCCCAGGATCGGTACACCTCAAGGTGTCCGTTCTCGGCATAACATTTTTCTGAAAAGGCATACGTCCGACTCCTTGTCCCACAAGGAAGGTGCCAGCCCTGAAAGCTCTTGCTGCTCTTCACTGTCCCCGTGCAGCCTATGCACAGGCACAACAGCATTGGGGATCTGTGCTTGCCCAGGAACGGTACACCTCACGGTGTTCGTTCTCGGCAGAGGCTCTTCCAAAAAGGCAAACGTCCGGCTCCTTGTCCCACAAGGAAGGTGCCAGCCCTGAAAGCTCTTGCTGCTCTTCACTGTCCCCGTGCAGCCTATGCACAGGCACAACAGCATTCGGGATCTGTGCTTGCCCAGGATTGGTACACCTCACGGTGTCCGTTCTCAGCATAACATTTTTCTGAAAAGGCAAACGTCCGGCTCCTTGTCCCACAAGGAAGGTGCCAGCCCTGAAAGCTCTTGCTGCTCTTCACTGTCCCCGTGCAGCCTATATACAGGCAGAACAGCATTGGGGATATGTGCTTGCCCAGGATCGGTACACCTCACGGTGTTCGTTCTCGACATAGCATTTTTCTGAAAAGGCAAACGTCCGGCTCCTTTTCCCACAAGGAAGGTGCCAGCCCTGAAAGCTCTTGCTGCTCTTCACTGTCCCCGTGCAGCCTATGCACAGGCACAACAGCATTGGGGATCTGTGCTTGCCCAGGAACGGTACACCTCACGGTGTTCGTTCTCGGCAGAGGCTCTTCCAAAAAGGCAATCGTCCGGCTCCTTGTCCCACAAGGAAGGTGCCAGCCCTGAAAGCTCTTGCTGCTCTTCACTGTCCCCGTGCAGCCTATGCACAGGCACAACAGCATTCGGGATCTGTGTTTGCCCAGGATCGGTACACCTCACGGAGTCCGTTCTCAGCATAACATTTTTCTGAAAAGGCAAACGTCCGGCTCCTTGTCCCACAAGGAAGGTGCCAGCCCTGAAAGCTCTTGCTGCTCTTCACTGTCCCCGTGCAGCCTATGTACAGGCAGAACAGCATTGGGGATATGTGCTTGCCCAGGATCGGTACACCTCACGGTGTTCGTTCTCGACATAGCATTTTTCTGAAAAGGCAAACGTCCGGCTCCTTTTCCCACAAGGAAGGTGCCAGCCCTGAAAGCTCTTGCTGCTCTTCACTGTCCCCGTGCAGCCTATGCACAGGCACAACAGCATTGGGGATCTGTGCTTGCCCAGGATCGGTACACCTCACGGTGTCCGTTCTCGGCATAACATTTTTCTGAAAAGGCATACGTCCGACTCCTTGTCCCACAAGGAAGGTGCCAGCCCTGAAAGCTCTTGCTGCTCTTCACTGTCCCCGTGCAGCCTATGCACAGGCACAACAGCATTGGGGATATGTGCTTGCCCAGGATCGGTACACCTCACGGTGTTCCTTCTCGGCATAGCATTTTTCTGAAAAGGCAAACGTCCGGCTCCTTGTCCCACAAGGAAGGTGCCAGCCCTGAAAGCTCTTGCTGCTCTTCACTGTCCCCGTGGAGCCTATGCACAGGCACAACAGCATTCGGAATCTGTGCTTGCTCAGGAACGGTACACCTCACGGTGTTCGTTCTCGGCAGAGGCTCTTCCGAAAAGGCAAACGTCCGGCTCCTTGTCCCACAAGGAAGGTGCCAGCCCTGAAAGCTCTTGCTGCTCTTCACTGTCCCCGTGCAGCCTATGCACAGGCACAACAGCATTGGGGATATGTGCTTGCCCAGGATCGGTACACCTCTCGGTGTCCGTTCTCGGCATAACATTTTTCTGAAAAGGCAAACGTCCGACTCCTTGTCCCACAAGGAAGTTGCCAGCCCTGAAAGCTCTTGCTGCTCTTCACTGTCCCCGTGCAGCCTATGCACAGGCACAACAGCATTGGGGATCTGTGCTTGCCCAGGAACGGTACACCTCACGGTGTTCGTTCTCGGCAGAGGCTCTTCCAAAAAGGCAAACGTCCGGCTCCTTGTCCCACAAGGAAGGTGCCAGCCCTGAAAGCTCTTGCTGCTCTTCACTGTCCCCGTGCAGCCTATGCACAGGCACAACAGCATTGGGGATATGTGCTTGCCCAGGATCGGTACACCTCACGGTGTTCGTTCTCGACATTGCATTTTTCTGAAAAAGCAAACGCCCGGCTCCTTGTCCCACAAGGAAGGTGCCAGCCCTGAAAGCTCTTGCTGCTCTTCACTGTGCCCGTGTAGCCTATGCACAGGCAGAACAGCATTGGGGATCTGTGCTTGCCCAGGATCGGTACACCTCACGGTGTTCGTTCTCGACATAGCATTTTTCTGAAAAGGCAAACGTCCGGCTCCTTTTCCCACAAGGAAGGTGCCAGCCCTGAAAGCTCTTGCTGCTCTTCACTGTCCCCGTGCAGCCTATGCACAGGCACAACAGCATTGGGGATCTGTGCTTGCCCAGGAACGGTACACCTCACGGTGTTCGTTCTCGGCAGAGGCTCTTCCGAAAAGGCAAACGTCCAGCTCCTTGTCCCACAAGGAAGGTGCCAGCCCTGAAAGCTCTTGCTGCTCTTCACTGTCCCCGTGCAGCCTATGCTCAGGCACAACAGCATTGGGGATCTGTGCTTGCCCAGGAACGGTACACCTCTCGGTGTCCGTTCTCGGCATAGCATTTTTCTGAAAAGGCAAACGTCCGGCTCCTTGTCCCACAAGGAAGGTGCCAGCCCTGAAAGCTCTTGCTGCTCTTCACTGTCCCCGTGCAGCCTATGCACAGGCACAACAGCATTGGGGATATGTGCTTGCCCAGGAACGGTACACCTCACGGTGTTCGTTCTCGGCAGAGGCTCTTCCGAAAAGGCAAACGTCCGGCTCCTTGTCCCACAAGGAAGGTGCCAGCCCTGAAAGCTCTTGCTGCTCTTCACTGTCCCCGTGTAGCCTATGCACAGGCACAACAGCATTGGGGATCTGTGCTTGCCCAGGATCGGTACACCTCAAGGTGTCCGTTCTCGGCATAACATTTTTCTGAAAAGGCATACGTCCGACTCCTTGTCCCACAAGGAAGGTGCCAGCCCTGAAAGCTCTTGCTGCTCTTCACTGTCCCCGTGCAGCCTATGCACAGGCACAACAGCATTGGGGATCTGTGCTTGCCCAGGAACGGTACACCTCACGGTGTTCGTTCTCGGCAGAGGCTCTTCCAAAAAGGCAAACGTCCGGCTCCTTGTCCCACAAGGAAGGTGCCAGCCCTGAAAGCTCTTGCTGCTCTTCACTGTCCCCGTGCAGCCTATGCACAGGCACAACAGCATTCGGGATCTGTGCTTGCCCAGGATCGGTACACCTCACGGTGTCCGTTCTCAGCATAACATTTTTCTGAAAAGGCAAACGTCCGGCTCCTTGTCCCACAAGGAAGGTGCCAGCCCTGAAAGCTCTTGCTGCTCTTCACTGTCCCCGTGCAGCCTATATACAGGCAGAACAGCATTGGGGATCTGTGCTTGCCCAGGATCGGTACACCTCACGGTGTTCGTTCTCGACATAGCATTTTTCTGAAAAGGCAAACGTCCGGCTCCTTTTCCCACAAGGAAGGTGCCAGCCCTGAAAGCTCTTGCTGCTCTTCACTGTCCCCGTGCAGCCTATGCACAGGCACAACAGCATTCGGGATCTGTGCTTGCCCAGGAACGGTACACCTCACGGTGTTCGTTCTCGGCAGAGGCTCTTCCAAAAAGGCAAACGTCCGGCTCCTTGTCCCACAAGGAAGGTGCCAGCCCTGAAAGCTCTTGCTGCTCTTCACTGTCCCCGTGCAGCCTATGCACAGGCACAACAGCATTCGGGATCTGTGTTTGCCCAGGATCGGTACACCTCACGGTGTCCGTTCTCAGCATAACATTTTTCTGAAAAGGCAAACGTCCGGCTCCTTGTCCCACAAGGAAGGTGCCAGCCCTGAAAGCTCTTGCTGCTCTTCACTGTCCCCGTGCAGCCTATGTACAGGCAGAACAGCATTGGGGATATGTGCTTGCCCAGGATCGGTACACCTCACGGTGTTCGTTCTCGACATAGCATTTTTCTGAAAAGGCAAACGTCCGGCTCCTTTTCCCACAAGGAAGGTGCCAGCCCTGAAAGCTCTTGCTGCTCTTCACTGTCCCCGTGCAGCCTATGCACAGGCACAACAGCATTGGGGATCTGTGCTTGCCCAGGATCGGTACACCTCACGGTGTCCGTTCTCGGCATAACATTTTTCTGAAAAGGCATACGTCCGACTCCTTGTCCCACAAGGAAGGTGCCAGCCCTGAAAGCTCTTGCTGTTCTTCACTGTCCCCGTGCAGCCTATGCACAGGCACAACAGCATTGGGGATCTGTGCTTGCCCAGGAACGGTACACCTCACGGTGTTCGTTCTCGGCAGAGGCTCTTCCAAAAAGGCAAACGTCCGGCTCCTTGTCCCACAAGGAAGGTGCCAGCCCTGAAAGCTCTTGCTGCTCTTCACTGTCCCCGTGCAGCCTATGCACAGGCACAACAGCATTGGGGATCTGTGCTTGCCCAGGATCGGTACACCTCACGGTGTTCCTTCTCGGCATAGCATTTTTCTGAAAAGGCAAACGTCCGGCTCCTTGTCCCACAAGGAAGGTGCCAGCCCTGAAAGCTCTTGCTGCTCTTCACTGTCCCCGTGCAGCCTATATACAGGCAGAACAGCATTGGGGATATGTGCTTGCCCAGGATCGGTACACCTCACAGTGTTCGTTCTCGACATAGCATTTTTCTGAAAAGGCAAACGTCCGGCTCCTTTTCCCACAAGGAAGGTGCCAGCCCTGAAAGCTCTTGCTGCTCTTCACTGTCCCCGTGCAGCCTATGCACAGGCACAACAGCATTGGGGATCTGTGCTTGCCCAGGATCGGTACACCTCACGGTGTCCGTTCTCGGCATAACATTTTTCTGAAAAGGCATACGTCCGACTCCTTGTCCCACAAGGAAGGTGCCAGCCCTGAAAGCTCTTGCTGCTCTTCACTGTCCCCGTGCAGCCTATGCACAGGCACAACAGCATTCGGGATCTGTGCTTGCCCAGGAACGGTACACCTCACGGTGTTCGTTCTCGGCAGAGGCTCTTCCGAAAAGGCAAACGTCCAGCTCCTTGTCCCACAAGGAAGGTGCCAGCCCTGAAAGCTCTTGCTGCTCTTCACTGTCCCCGTGCAGCCTATGCTCAGGCACAACAGCATTGGGGATCTGTGCTTGCCCAGGAACGGTACACCTCTCGGTGTCCGTTCTCGGCATAACATTTTTCTGAAAAGGCATACGTCCGACTCCTTGTCCCACAAGGAAGGTGCCAGCCCTGAAAGCTCTTGCTGCTCTTCACTGTCCCCGTGCAGCCTATGCACAGGCACAACAGCATTGGGGATCTGTGCTTGCCCAGGAACGGTACACCTCACTGTGTTCGTTCTCGGCAGAGGCTCTTCAAAAAAGGCAAACGTCCGGCTCCTTGTCCCACAAGGAAGGTGCCAGCCCTGAAAGCTCTTGCTGCTCTTCACTGTCCCCGTGCAGCCTATGCACAGGCACAACAGCATTCGGGATCTGTGCTTGCCCAGGATCGGTACACCTCACGGTGTCCGTTCTCAGCATAACATTTTTCTGAAAAGGCAAACGTCCGGCTCCTTGTCCCACAAGGAAGGTGCCAGCCCTGAAAGCTCTTGCTGCTCTTCACTGTCCCCGTGCAGCCTATATACAGGCAGAACAGCATTGGGGATATGTGCTTGCCCAGGATCGGTACACCTCACGTTGTTCGTTCTCGACATAGCATTTTTCTGAAAAGGCAAACGTCCGGCTCCTTGTCCCACAAGGAAGGTGCCAGCCCTGAAAGCTCTTGCTGCTCTTCACTGTCCCCGTGCAGCCTATGCACAGGCACAACAGCATTCGGGATCTGTGCTTGCCCAGGAACGGTACACCTCACGGTGTTCGTTCTCGGCAGAGGCTCTTCCAAAAAGGCAAACGTCCGGCTCCTTGTCCCACAAGGAAGGTGCCAGCCCTGAAAGCTCTTGCTGCTCTTCACTGTCCCCGTGCAGCCTATGCACAGGCACAACAGCATTCGGGATCTGTGTTTGCCCAGGATCGGTACACCTCACGGTGTCCGTTCTCAGCATAACATTTTTCTGAAAAGGCAAACGTCCGGCTCCTTGTCCCACAAGGAAGGTGCCAGCCCTGAAAGCTCTTGCTGCTCTTCACTGTCCCCGTGCAGCCTATGTACAGGCAGAACAGCATTGGGGATATGTGCTTGCCCAGGATCGGTACACCTCACAGTGTTCGTTCTCGACATAGCATTTTTCTGAAAAGGCAAACGTCCGGCTCCTTTTCCCACAAGGAAGGTGCCAGCCCTGAAAGCTCTTGCTGCTCTTCACTGTCCCCGTGCAGCCTATGCACAGGCACAACAGCATTGGGGATCTGTGCTTACCCAGGATCGGTACACCTCACGGTGTCCGTTCTCGGCATAACATTTTTCTGAAAAGGCATACGTCCGACTCCTTGTCCCACAAGGAAGGTGCCAGCCCTGAAAGCTCTTGCTGCTCTTCACTGTCCCCGTGCAGCCTATGCACAGGCACAACAGCATTCGGGATCTGTGCTTGCCCAGGAACGGTACACCTCACGGTGTTCGTTCTCGGCAGAGGCTCTTCCAAAAAGGCAAACGTCCGGCTCCTTGTCCCACAAGGAAGGTGCCAGCCCTGAAAGCTCTTGCTGCTCTTCACTGTCCCCGTGCAGCCTATGCACAGGCACAACAGCATTGGGGATATGTGCTTGCCCAGGATCGGTACACCTCACGGTGTTCCTTCTCGGCATAGCATTTTTCTGAAAAGGCAAACGTCCGGCTCCTTGTCCCACAAGGAAGGTGCCAGCCCTGAAAGCTCTTGCTGCTCTTCACTGTCCCCGTGGAGCCTATGCACAGGCACAACAGCATTCGGAATCTGTGCTTGCTCAGGAACGGTACACTTCACGGTGTTCTTTCTCGGCAGAGGCTCTTCCGAAAAGGCAAACGTCCGGCTCCTTGTCCCACAAGGAAGGTGCCAGCCCTGAAAGCTCTTGCTGCTCTTCACTGTCCCCGTGCAGCCTATGCACAGGCACAACAGCATTGGGGATCTGTGCTTGCCCAGGATCGGTACACCTCTCGGTGTCCGTTCTCGGCATAACATTTTTCTGAAAAAGCAAACGCCCGGCTCCTTGTCCCACAAGGAAGGTGCCAGCCCTGAAAGCTCTTGCTGCTCTTCACTGTCCCCGTGTAGCCTATGCACAGGCACAACAGCATTGGGGATCTGTGCTTGCCCAGGATCGGTACACCTCACGGTGTCCGTTCTCGGCATAGCATTTTTCTGAAAAGGCATACGTCCGACTCCTTGTCCCACAAGGAAGGTGCCAGCCCTGAAAGCTCTTGCTGCTCTTCACTGTCCCCGTGCAGCCTATGCACAGGCACAACAGCATTGGGGATCTGTGCTTGCCCAGGAACGGTACACCTCACGGTGTTCGTTCTCGGCAGAGGCTCTTCCAAAAAGGCAAACGTCCGGCTCCTTGTCCCACAAGGAAGTTGCCAGCCCTGAAAGCTCTTGCTGCTCTTCACTGTCCCCGTGCAGCCTATGCACAGGCACAACAGCATTGGGGATATGTGCTTGCCCAGGATCGGTACACCTCACGGTGTTCCTTCTTGACATAGCATTTTTCTGAAAAGGCAAACGTCCGGCTCCTTGTCCCACAAGGAAGGTGCCAGCCCTGAAAGCTCTTGCTGCTCTTCACTGTCCCCGTGCAGCCTATGCACAGGCACAACAGCATTGGGGATCTCTGCTTGCCCAGGAACGGTACACCTCACGGTGTTCGTTCTCGGCAGAGGCTCTTCCAAAAAGGCAAACGTCCGGCTCCTTGTCCCACAAGGAAGGTGCCAGCCCTGAAAGCTCTTGCTGCTCTTCACTGTCCCCGTGCAGCCTATGCACAGGCACAACAGCATTGGGGATCTGTGCTTGCCCAGGAACGGTACACCTCACGGTGTTCGTTCTCGGCAGAGGCTCTTCCGAAAAGGCAAACGTCCAGCTCCTTGTCCCACAAGGAAGGTGCCAGCCCTGAAAGCTCTTGCTGCTCTTCACTGTCCCCGTGCAGCCTATGCTCAGGCACAACAGCATTGGGGATCTGTGCTTGCCCAGGAACGGTACACCTCTCGGTGTCCGTTCTCGGCATAGCATTTTTCTGAAAAGGCAAACGTCCGGCTCCTTGTCCCACAAGGAAGGTGCCAGCCCTGAAAGCTCTTGCTGCTCTTCACTGTCCCCGTGCAGCCTATGCACAGGCACAACAGCATTGGGGATCTGTGCTTGCCCAGGAACGGTACACCTCACGGTGTTCGTTCTCGGTAGAGGCTCTTCCAAAAAGGCAAACGTCCGGCTCCTTGTCCCACAAGGAAGGTGCCAGCCCTGAAAGCTCTTGCTGCTCTTCACTGTCCCCGTGTAGCCTATGCACAGGCACAACAGCATTGGGGATCTGTGCTTGCCCAGGATCGGTACACCTCAAGGTGTCCGTTCTCGGCATAACATTTTTCTGAAAAGGCATACGTCCGACTCCTTGTCCCACAAGGAAGGTGCCAGCCCTGAAAGCTCTTGCTGCTCTTCACTGTCCCCATGCAGCCTATGCACAGGCACAACAGCATTCGGGATCTGTGCTTGCCCAGGAACGGTACACCTCACGGTGTTCGTTCTCGGCAGAGGCTCTTCCAAAAAGGCAAACGTCCGGCTCCTTGTCCCACAAGGAAGGTGCCAGCCCTGAAAGCTCTTGCTGCTCTTCACTGTCCCCGTGCAGCCTATGCACAGGCACAACAGCATTCGGGATCTGTGCTTGCCCAGGATCGGTACACCTCACGGTGTCCGTTCTCAGCATAACAGTTTTCTGAAAAGGCAAACGTCCGGCTCCTTGTCCCACAAGGAAGGTGCCAGCCCTGAAAGCTCTTGCTGCTCTTCACTGTCCCCGTGCAGCCTATATACAGGCAGAACAGCACTGGGGATATGTGCTTGCCCAGGATCGGTACACCTCACGTTGTTCGTTCTCGACATAGCATTTTTCTGAAAAGGCAAACGTCCGGCTCCTTTTCCCACAAGGAAGGTGCCAGCCCTGAAAGCTCTTGCTGCTCTTCACTGTCCCCGTGCAGCCTATGCACAGGCACAACAGCATTCGGGATCTGTGCTTGCCCAGGAACGGTACACCTCACGGTGTTCGTTCTCGGCAGAGGCTCTTCCAAAAAGGCAAACGTCCGGCTCCTTGTCCCACAAGGAAGGTGCCAGCCCTGAAAGCTCTTGCTGCTCTTCACTGTCCCCTTGCAGCCTATGCACAGGCACAACAGCATTCGGGATCTGTGTTTGCCCAGGATCGGTACACCTCACGGTGTCCGTTCTCAGCATAACATTTTTCTGAAAAGGCAAACGTCCGGCTCCTTGTCCCACAAGGAAGGTGCCAGCCCTGAAAGCTCTTGCTGCTCTTCACTGTCCCCGTGCAGCCTATGTACAGGCAGAACAGCATTGGGGATATGTGCTTGCCCAGGATCGGTACACCTCACGGTGTTCGTTCTCGACATAGCATTTTTCTGAAAAGGCAAACGTCCGGCTCCTTTTCCCACAAGGAAGGTGCCAGCCCTGAAAGCTCTTGCTGCTCTTCACTGTCCCCGTGCAGCCTATGCACAGGCACAACAGCATTGGGGATCTGTGCTTGCCCAGGATCGGTACACCTCACGGTGTCCGTTCTCGGCATAACATTTTTCTGAAAAGGCATACGTCCGACTCCTTGTCCCACAAGGAAGGTGCCAGCCCTGAAAGCTCTTGCTGTTCTTCACTGTCCCCGTGCAGCCTATGCACAGGCACAACAGCATTCGGGATCTGTGCTTGCCCAGGAACGGTACACCTCACGGTGTTCGTTCTCGGCATAGCATTTTTCTGAAAAGGCAAACGTCCAGCTCCTTGTCCCACAAGGAAAGTGCCAGCCCTGAAAGCTCTTGCTGCTCTTCACTGTCCCCGTGCAGCCTATGCACAGGCACAACAGCATTGGGGATATGTGCTTGCCCAGGATCGGTACACCTCACGGTGTTCCTTCTCGGCATAGCATTTTTCTGAAAAGGCAAACGTCCGGCTCCTTGTCCCACAAGAAAGGTGCCAGCCCTGAAAGCTCTTGCTGCTCTTCACTGTCCCCGTGCAGCCTATATACAGGCAGAACAGCATTGGGGATATGTGAATGCCCAGGATCGGTACACCTCACAGTGTTCGTTCTCGACATAGCATTTTTCTGAAAAGGCAAACGTCCGGCTTCTTTTCCCACAAGGAAGGTGCCAGCCCTGAAAGCTCTTGCTGCTCTTCACTGTCCCCGTGCAGCCTATGCACAGGCACAACAGCATTGGGGATCTGTGCTTGCCCAGGATCGGTACACCTCACGGTGTCCGTTCTCGGCATAACATTTTTCTGAAAAGGCATACGTCCGACTCCTTGTCCCACAAGGAAGGTGCCAGCCCTGAAAGCTCTTGCTGCTCTTCACTGTCCCCGTGCAGCCTATGCACAGGCACAACAGCATTCGGGATCTGTGCTTGCCCAGAAACGGTACACCTCACGGTGTTCGTTCTCGGCAGAGGCTCTCCCAAAAAGGCAAACGTCCGGCTCCTTGTCCCACAAGGAAGGTGCCAGCCCTGAAAGCTCTTGCTGCTCTTCACTGTCCCCGTGCAGCCTATGCACAGGCACAACAGCATTGGGGATATGTGCTTGCCCAGGATCGGTACACCTCACGGTGTTCCTTCTCGGCATAGCATTTTTCTGAAAAGGCAAACGTCCGGCTCCTTGTCCCACAAGGAAGGTGCCAGCCCTGAAAGCTCTTGCTGCTCTTCACTGTCCCCGTGGAGCCTATGCACAGGCACAACAGCATTCGGAATCTGTGCTTGCTCAGGAACGGTACACTTCACGGTGTTCTTTCTCGGCAGAGGCTCTTCCGAAAAGGCAAACGTCCGGCTCCTTGTCCCACAAGGAAGGTGCCAGCCCTGAAAGCTCTTGCTGCTCTTCACTGTCCCCGTGCAGCCTACGCAAAGGCACAACAGCATTGGGGATCTGTGCTTGCCCAGGATCGGTACACCTCTCGGTGTCCGTTCTCGGCATAACATTTTTCTGAAAAGGCATACGTCCGACTCCTTGTCCCACAAGGAAGGTGCCAGCCCTGAAAGCTCTTGCTGCTCTTCACTGTCCCCGTGCAGCCTATGCACAGGCACAACAGCATTGGGGATCTGTGCTTGCCCAGGAACGGTACACCTCACGGTGTTCGTTCTCGGCAGAGGCTCTTCCAAAAAGGCAAACGTCCGGCTCCTTGTCCCTCAAGGAAGGTGCCAGCCCTGAAAGCTCTTGCTGCTCTTCACTGTCCCCGTGTAGCCTATGCACAGGCACAACAGCATTGGGGATCTGTGCTTGCCCAGGATCGGTACACCTCACGGTGTCCGTTCTCGGCATAACATTTTTCTGAAAAGGCATACGTCCGACTCCTTGTCCCACAAGGAAGGTGCCAGCCCTGAAAGCTCTTGCTGCTCTTCACTGTCCCCGTGCAGCCTATGCACAGGCACAACAGCATTGGGGATCTGTGCTTGCCCAGGAACGGTACACCTCACGGTGTTCGTTCTCGGCAGAGGCTCTTCCAAAAAGGCAAACGTCCGGCTCCTTGTCCCACAAGGAAGTTGCCAGCCCTGAAAGCTCTTGCTGCTCTTCACTGTCCCCGTGCAGCCTATGCACAGGCACAACAGCATTGGGGATATGTGCTTGCCCAGGATCGGTACACCTCACGGTGTTCCTTCTCGGCATAGCATTTTTCTGAAAAGGCAAACGTCCGGCTCCTTGTCCCACAAGGAAGGTGCCAGCCCTGAAAGCTCTTGCTGCTCTTCACTGTCCCCGTGCAGCCTATGCACAGGCACAACAGCATTGGGGATCTGTGCTTGCCCAGGAACGGTACACCTCACGGTGTTCGTTCTCGGCAGAGGCTCTTCCAAAAAGGCAAACGTCCGGCTCCTTGTCCCACAAGGAAGGTGCCAGCCCTGAAAGCTCTTGCTGCTCTTCACTGTCCCCGTGCAGCCTATGCACAGGCACAACAGCATTGGGGATCTGTGCTTGCCCAGGATCGGTACACCTCACGGTGTCCGTTCTCAGCATAACATTTTTCTGAAAAGGCATACGTCCGACTCCTTGTCCCACAAGGAAGGTGCCAGCCCTGAAAGCTCTTGCTGCTCTTCACTGTCCCCGTGCAGCCTATGCACAGGCACAACAGCATTGGGGATCTGTGCTTGCCCAGGAACGGTACACCTCACGGTGTTCGTTCTCGGCAGAGGCTCTTCCAAAAAGGCAAACGTCCGGCTCCTTGTCCCACAAGGAAGGTGCCAGCCCTGAAAGCTCTTGCTGCTCTTCACTGTCCCCGTGTAGCCTATGCACAGGCACAACAGCATTGGGGATCTGTGCTTGCCCAGGATCGGTACACCTCACGGTGTCCGTTCTCGGCATAACATTTTTCTGAAAAGGCATACGTCCGACTCCTTGTCCCACAAGGAAGGTGCCAGCCCTGAAAGCTCTTGCTGCTCTTCACTGTCCCCGTGCAGCCTATGCACAGGCACAACAGCATTGGGGATCTGTGCTTGCCCAGGAACGGTACACCTCACGGTGTTCGTTCTCGGCAGAGGCTCTTCCAAAAAGGCAAACGTCCGGCTCCTTGTCCCACAAGGAAGTTGCCAGCCCTGAAAGCTCTTGCTGCTCTTCACTGTCCCCGTGCAGCCTATGCACAGGCACAACAGCATTGGGGATCTGTGCTTGCCCAGGATCGGTACACCTCACGGTGTTCGTTCTCGGCAGAGGCTCTTGCGAAAAGGCAAACGTCCAGCTCCTTGTCCCACAAGGAAGGTGCCAGCCCTGAAAGCTCTTGCTGCTCTTCACTGTCCCCGTGCAGCCAATGCACAGGCACAACAGCATTGGGGATCTGTGCTTGCCCAGGATCGGTACACCTCACGGTGTTCGTTCTCGGCATAGCATTTTTCTGAAAAGGCAAACGTCCGGCTCCTTGTCCCACAAGGAAGGTGCCAGCCCTGAAAGCTCTTGCTGCTCTTCACTGTCCCCGTGCAGCCTATGCACAGGCACAACAGCATTGGGGATCTGTGCTTGCCCAGGATCGGTACAGCTCACGGTGTTCGTTCTCGGCATAGCATTTTTCTGAAAAGGCAAACGTCCGGCTCCTTGTCCCACAAGGATGGTGCCAGCCCTGAAAGTTCTTGCTGCTCTTCACTGTCCCCGTGCAGCCTATGCACAGGCACAACAGCATTCGGGATATGTGCTTGCCCAGGAACGGTACACCTCACGGTGTTCGTTCTCGGCAGAGGCTCTTCCGAAAAGGCAAACGTCCAGCTCCTTGTCCCACAAGGAAGGTGCCAGCCCTGAAAGCTCTTGCTGCTCTTCACTGTCCCCGTGCAGCCTATGCACAGGCACAACAGCATTGGGGATCTGTGCTTGCCCAGGAACGGTACACCTCATGGTGTTCGTTCTCGGCAGAGGCTCTTCCGAAAAGGCAAACGTCCGGCTCCTTGTCCCACCAGGAAGGTGCCAGCCCTGAAAGCTCTTGCTGCTCTTCACTGTCCCTGTGCAGCCTATGCACAGGCACAACAGCATTGGGGATCTGTGCTTGCCCAGGATCGGTACACCTCACGGTGTTCGTTCTCGGCATAGCATTTTTCTGAAAAGGCAAACGTCCGGCTCCTTGTCCCACAAGGAAGGTGCCAGCCCTGAAAGCTCTTGCTGCTCTTCACTGTCCCCGTGCAGCCTATGCGCAGGCACAACAGCATTGGGGATCTGTGCTTGCCCAGGATCGGTACACCTCACGGTGTTCGTTCTCGGCATAGCATTTTTCTGAAAAGGCAAACGTCCAGCTCCTTGACCCACAAGGAAGGTGCCAGCCCTGAAAGCTCTTGCTGCTCTTCACTGTCCCCGTGCAGCCTATGCACAGGCACAACAGCATTGGGGATATGTGCTTGCCCAGGAACGGTACACCTCACGGTGTTCGTTCTCGGCAGAGGCTCTTCCGAAAAGGCAAACGTCCAGCTCCTTGTCCCACAAGGAAGGTGCCAGCCCTGAAAGCTCTTGCTGCTCTTCACTGTCCCCGTGCAGCCTATGCACAGGCACAATAGCATTGGGGATCTGTGCTTGCCCAGGATCGGTACACCTCACGGTGTTCGTTCTCGGCATAGCATTTTTCTGAAAAGGCAAACGTCCGGCTCCTTGTCCCACAAGGAAGGTGCCAGCCCTGAAAGCTCTTGCTGCTCTTCACTGTCCCCGTGTAGCCTATGCACAGGCACAACAGCATTCGGGATCTGTGCTTGCCCAGGAACAGTACACCTCACGGTGTTCGTTCTCGGCAGAGGCTCTTCCGAAAAGGCAAACGTCCGGCTCCTTGTCCCACAAGGAAGGTGCCAGCCCTGAAAGCTCTTGCTGCTCTTCACTGTCCCCGTGCAGCCTATGCACAGGCACAACAGCATTCGGGATCTGTGCTTGCCCAGGATCGGTACAGCTCACGGTGTCCGTTCTCGGCATAGCATTTTTCTGAAAAGGCAAACGTCCGGCTCCTTGTCCCACAAGGAAGGTGCCAGCCCTGAAAGCTCTTGCTGCTCTTCACTGTCCCCGTGCAGCCTATGCACAGGCACAACAGCATTGGGGATCTGTGCTTGCCCAGGATCGGTACACCTCACGGTGTTCGTTCTCGGCATAGCATTTTTCTGAAAAGGCAAACGTCCGGCTCCCTGTCCCACAAGGAAGGTGCCAGCCCTGAAAGCTCTTGCTGCTCTTCACTGTCCCCGTGTAGCCTATGCACAGGCACAACAGCATTCGGGATCTGTGCTTGCCCAGGAACAGTACACCTCACGGTGTTCGTTCTCGGCAGAGGCTCTTCCGAAAAGGCAAACGTCCAGCTCCTTGTCCCACAAGGAAGGTGCCAGCCCTGAAAGCTCTTGCTGCTCTTCACTGTCCCCGTGCAGCCTATGCACAGGCACAACAGCATTGGGGATCTGTGCTTGCCCAGGATCGGTACACCTCACGGTGTTCGTTCTCGGCATAGCATTTTTCTGAAAAGGCAAACGTCCGGCTCCTTGACCCACAAGGAAGGTGCCAGCCCTGAAAGCTCTTGCTGCTCTTCACTGTCCCCGTGCAGCCTATGCACAGGCACAACAGCATTGGGGATATGTGCTTGCCCACGATCGGTACACCTCACGGTGTTCGTTCTCGGCATAGCATTTTTCTGAAAAGGCAAACGTCCGGCTCCTTGTCCCACAAGGAAGGTGCCAGCCCTGAAAGCTCTTGCTGCTCTTCACTGTCCCCGTGCAGCCTATGCACAGGCACAACAGCATTCGGGATCTGTGCTTGCCCAGGATCGGTACACCTCACGGTGTTCATTCTCGGCATAGCATTTTTCTGAAAAGGCAAACGTCCGACTCCTTGTCCCACAAGGAAGGTGCCAGCCCTGAAAGTTCTTGCTGCTCTTCACTGTCCCCGTGCAGCCTATGCACAGGCACAACAGCATTGGGGATATGTGCTTGCCCAGGAACGGTACACCTCACGGTGTTCGTTCTCGGCAGAGGCTCTTCCGAAAAGGCAAACGTCCAGCTCCTTGTCCCACAAGGAAGGTGCCAGCCCTGAAAGCTCTTGCTGCTCTTCACTGTCCCCGTGCAGCCTATGCACAGGCACAACAGCATTGGGGATATGTGCTTGCCCAGGAACGGTACACCTCACGGTGTTCGTTCTCGGCAGAGGCTCTTCTGAAAAGGCAAACGTCCGGCTCCTTGTCCCACAAGGAAGGTGCCAGCCCTGAAAGTTCTTGCTGCTCTTCACTGTCCCCGTGCAGCCTATGCACAGGCACAACAGCATTCGGGATCTGTGCTTGCCCAGGATCGGTACACCTCACGGTGTTCGTTCTCGGCATAGCATTTTTCTGAAAAGGCAAACGTCCGGCTCCTTGTCCCACAAGGAAGGTGCCAGCCCTGAAAGCTCTTGCTGCTCTTCACTGTCCCCGTGCAGCCTATGCACAGGCACAACAGCATTGGGGATCTGTGCTTGCCCAGGATCGGTACACCTCACGGTGTTCGTTCTCGGCATAGCATTTTTCTGAAAAGGCAAACGTCCGGCTCCTTGTCCCACAAGGAAGGTGCCAGCCCTGAAAGCTCTTGCTGCTCTTCACTGTCCCCGTGCAGCCTATGCACAGGCACAACAGCATTCGGGATCTGTGCTTGCCCAGGATCGGTACACCTCACGGTGTTCGTTCTCGGCATAGCATTTTTCTGAAAAGGCAAACGTCCGGCTCCTTGTCCCACAAGGAAGGTGCCAGCCCTGAAAGCTCTTGCTGCTCTTCACTGTCCCCGTGCAGCCTATGCACAGGCACAACAGCATTCGGGATCTGTGCTTGCCCAGGATCGGTACACCTCACGGTGTTCGTTCTCGGCATAGCATTTTTCTGAAATGGCAAACGTCCGGCTCCTTGTCCCACAAGGAAGGTGCCAGCCCTGAAAGCTCTTGCTGTTCTTCACTGTCCCCGTGCAGCCTATGCACAGGCACAACAGCATTGGGGATCTGTGCTTGCCCAGGATCGGTACACCTCACGGTGTTCGTTCTCGGCATAGCATTTTTCTGAAAAGGCAAACGTCCGGCTCCTTGTCCCACAAGGAAGGTGCCAGCCCTGAAAGCTCTTGCTGCTCTTCACTGTCCCCGTGCAGCCTATGCACAGGCACAACAGCATTCGGGATCTGTGCTTGCCCAGGATCGGTACACCTCACGGTGTTCGTTCTCGGCATAGCATTTTTCTGAAATGGCAAACGTCCGGCTCCTTGTCCCACAAGGAAGGTGCCAGCCCTGAAAGCTCTTGCTGCTCTTCACTGTCCCCGTGCAGCCTATGCACAGGCACAACAGCATTGGGGATCTGTGCTTGCCCAGGATCGGTACACCTCACGGTGTTCGTTCTCGGCATAGCATTTTTCTGAAAAGGCAAACGTCCGGCTCCTTGTCCCACAAGGAAGGTGCCAGCCCTGAAAGCTCTTGCTGCTCTTCACTGTCCCCGTGCAGCCTATGCGCAGGCACAACAGCATTCGGGATCTGTGCTTGCCCAGGATCGGTACACCTCACGGTGTTCGTTCTCGGCATAGCATTTTTCTGAAATGGCAAACGTCCGGCTCCTTGTCCCACAAGGAAGGTGCCAGCCCTGAAAGCTCTTGCTGCTCTTCACTGTCCCCGTGCAGCCTATGCGCAGGCACAACAGCATTGGGGATCTGTGCTTGCCCAGGATCGGTACACCTCACGGTGTTCGTTCTCGGCATAGCATTTTTCTGAAAAGGCAAACGTCCAGCTCCTTGACCCACAAGGAAGGTGCCAGCCCTGAAAGCTCTTGCTGCTCTTCACTGTCCCCGTGCAGCCTATGCACAGGCACAACAGCATTGGGGATATGTGCTTGCCCAGGAACGGTACACCTCACGGTGTTCGTTCTCGGCAGAGGCTCTTCCGAAAAGGCAAACGTCCAGCTCCTTGTCCCACAAGGAAGGTGCCAGCCCTGAAAGCTCTTGCTGCTCTTCACTGTCCCCGTGCAGCCTATGCACAGGCACAATAGCATTGGGGATCTGTGCTTGCCCAGGATCGGTACACCTCACGGTGTTCGTTCTCGGCATAGCATTTTTCTGAAAAGGCAAACGTCCGGCTCCTTGTCCCACAAGGAAGGTGCCAGCCCTGAAAGCTCTTGCTGCTCTTCACTGTCCCCGTGTAGCCTATGCACAGGCACAACAGCATTCGGGATCTGTGCTTGCCCAGGAACAGTACACCTCACGGTGTTCGTTCTCGGCAGAGGCTCTTCCGAAAAGGCAAACGTCCGGCTCCTTGTCCCACAAGGAAGGTGCCAGCCCTGAAAGCTCTTGCTGCTCTTCACTGTCCCCGTGCAGCCTATGCACAGGCACAACAGCATTGGGGATCTGTGCTTGCCCAGGAACGGTACACCTCTCGGTGTCCGTTCTCGGCATAGCATTTTTCTGAAAAGGCAAACGTCCGGCTCCTTGTCCCACAAGGAAGGTGCCAGCCCTGAAAGCTCTTGCTGCTCTTCACTGTCCCCGTGCAGCCTATGCACAGGCACAACAGCATTGGGGATATGTGCTTGCCCAGGAACGGTACACCTCTCGGTGTCCGTTCTAGGCAGAGGCTCTTCCGAAAAGGCAAACGTCCGGCTCCTTGTCCCACAAGGAAGGTGCCAGCCCTGAAAGCTCTTGCTGTTCTTCACTGTCCCCGTGCAGCCTATGCACAGGCACAACAGCATTGGGGATCTGTGCTTGCCCAGGATCGGTACACCTCACGGTGTTCGTTCTCGGCATAGCATTTTTCTGAAAAGGCAAACGTCCGGCTCCTTGTCCCACAAGGAAGGTGCCAGCCCTGAAAGCTCTTGCTGCTCTTCACTGTCCCCGTGCAGCCTATGCACAGGCACAACAGCATTGGGGATCTGTGCTTGCCCAGGATCGGTACACCTCACGGTGTTCGTTCTCGGCATAGCATTTTTCTGAAATGGCAAACGTCCGGCTCCTTGTCCCACAAGGAAGGTGCCAGCCCTGAAAGCTCTTGCTGCTCTTCACTGTCCCCGTGCAGCCTATGCACAGGCACAACAGCATTGGGGATCTGTGCTTGCCCAGGATCGGTACACCTCACGGTGTTCGTTCTCGGCATAGCATTTTTCTGAAAAGGCAAACGTCCGGCTCCTTGTCCCACAAGGAAGGTGCCAGCCCTGAAAGCTCTTGCTGCTCTTCACTGTCCCCGTGCAGCCTATGCACAGGCACAACAGCATTCGGGATCTGTGCTTGCCCAGGATCGGTACACCTCACGGTGTTCGTTCTCGGCATAGCATTTTTCTGAAATGGCAAACGTCCGGCTCCTTGTCCCACAAGGAAGGTGCCAGCCCTGAAAGCTCTTGCTGCTCTTCACTGTCCCCGTGCAGCCTATGCGCAGGCACAACAGCATTGGGGATCTGTGCTTGCCCAGGATCGGTACACCTCACGGTGTTCGTTCTCGGCATAGCATTTTTCTGAAAAGGCAAACGTCCAGCTCCTTGTCCCACAAGGAAGGTGCCAGCCCTGAAAGCTCTTGCTGCTCTTCACTGTCCCCGTGCAGCCTATGCACAGGCACAACAGCATTGGGGATATGTGCTTGCCCAGGAACGGTACACCTCACGGTGTTCGTTCTCGGCAGAGGCTCTTCCGAAAAGGCAAACGTCCAGCTCCTTGTCCCACAAGGAAGGTGCCAGCCCTGAAAGCTCTTGCTGCTCTTCACTGTCCCCGTGCAGCCTATGCACAGGCACAACAGCATTGGGGATCTGTGCTTGCCCAGGATCGGTACACCTCACGGTGTTCGTTCTCGGCATAGCATTTTTCTGAAAAGGCAAACGTCCGGCTCCTTGTCCCACAAGGAAGGTGCCAGCCCTGAAAGCTCTTGCTGCTCTTCACTGTCCCCGTGCAGCCTATGCACAGGCACAACAGCATTGGGGATCTGTGCTTGCCCAGGATCGGTACACCTCACGGTGTTCGTTCTCGGCATAGCATTTTTCTGAAAAGGCAAACGTCCGACTCCTTGTCCCACAAGGAAGGTGCCAGCCCTGAAAGTTCTTGCTGCTCTTCACTGTCCCCGTGCAGCCTATGCACAGGCACAACAGCATTGGGGATATGTGCTTGCCCAGGAACGGTACACCTAACGGTGTTCGTTCTCGGCAGAGGCTCTTCCGAAAAGGCAAACGTCCAGCTCCTTGTCCCACAAGGAAGGTGCCAGCCCTGAAAGCTCTTGCTGCTCTTCACTGTCCCTGTGCAGCCTATGGGCAGGCACAACAGCATTGGGGATCTGTGCTTGCCCAGGATCGGTACACCTCACGGTGTTCGTTCTCGGCATAGCATTTTTCTGAAAAGGCAAACGTCCGGCTCCTTGTCCCACAAGGAAGGTGCCAGCCCTGAAAGCTCTTGCTGCTCTTCACTGTCCCCGTGCAGCCTATGCACAGGCACAACAGCATTCGGGATCTGTGCTTGCCCAGGATCGGTACACCTCACGGTGTTCGTTCTCGGCATAGCATTTTTCTGAAAAGGCAAACGTCCGGCTCCTTGTCCCACAAGGAAGGTGCCAGCCCTGAAAGCTCTTGCTGCTCTTCACTGTCCCCGTGCAGCCTATGCACAGGCACAACAGCATTGGGGATCTGTGCTTGCCCAGGATCGGTACACCTCACGGTGTTCGTTCTCGGCATAGCATTTTTCTGAAAAGGCAAACGTCCGGCTCCTTGTCCCACAAGGAAGGTGCCAGCCCTGAAAGCTCTTGCTGCTCTTCACTGTCCCTGTGCAGCCTATGCACAGGCACAACAGCATTGGGGATCTGTGCTTGCCCAGGATCGGTACACCTCTCGGTGTCAGTTCTCAGCATAACATTTTTCTGAAAAGGCAAACGTCCGGCTCCTTGTCCCACAAGGAAGGTGCCAGCCCTGAAAGCTCTTGCTGCTCTTCACTGTCCCCGTGCAGCCTATGCACAGGCACAACAGCATTCGGGATCTGTGCTTGCCCAGGAACGGTACACCTCACGGTGTTCGTTCTCGGCAGAGGCTCTTCCGAAAAGGCAAACGTCCAGCTCCTTGTCCCACAAGGAAGGTGCCAGCCCTGAAAGCTCTTGCTGCTCTTCACTGTCCCCGTGCAGCCTATGCACAGGCACAACAGCATTGGGGATCTGTGCTTGCCCAGGAACGGTACACCTCACGGTGTTCGTTCTCGGCAGAGGCTCTTCCGAAAAGGCAAACGTCCAGCTCCTTGTCCCACAAGGAAGGTGCCAGCCCTGAAAGCTCTTGCTGCTCTTCACTGTCCCCGTGCAGCCTATGCGCAGGCACAACAGCATTGGGGATCTGTGCTTGCCCAGGATCGGTACACCTCACGGTGTTCGTTCTCGGCATAGCATTTTTCTGAAAAGGCAAACGTCCGGCTCCTTGTCCCACAAGGAAGGTGCCAGCCCTGAAAGCTCTTGCTGCTCTTCACTGTCCCCGTGTAGCCTATGCACAGGCACAACAGCATTGGGGATCTGTGCTTGCCCAGGAACAGTACACCTCACGGTGTTCGTTCTCGGCAGAGGCTCTTCCGAAAAGGCAAACGTCCAGCTCCTTGTCCCACAAGGAAGGTGCCAGCCCTGAAAGCTCTTGCTGCTCTTCACTGTCCCCGTGCAGCCTATGCACAGGCACAACAGCATTGGGGATCTGTGCTTGCCCAGGATCGGTACACCTCACGGTGTTCGTTCTCGGCATAGCATTTTTCTGAAAAGGCAAACGTCCGGCTCCTTGTCCCACAAGGAAGGTGCCAGCCCTGAAAGCTCTTGCTGCTCTTCACTGTCCCCGTGCAGCCTATGCACAGGCACAACAGCATTGGGGATATGTGCTTGCCCAGGAACGGTACACCTCACGGTGTTCGTTCTCGGCAGAGGCTCTTCCGAAAAGGCAAACGTCCAGCTCCTTGTCCCACAAGGAAGGTGCCAGCCCTGAAAGCTCTTGCTGCTCTTCACTGTCCCCGTGCAGCCTATGCACAGGCACAACAGCATTCGGGATCTGTGCTTGCCCAGGATCGGTACACCTCACGGTGTTCGTTCTCGGCATAGCATTTTTCTGAAAAGGCAAACGTCCGGCTCCTTGTCCCACAAGGAAGGTGCCAGCCCTGAAAGCTCTTGCTGCTCTTCACTGTCCCCGTGTAGCCTATGCACAGGCACAACAGCATTCGGGATCTGTGCTTGCCCAGGAACAGTACACCTCACGGTGTTCGTTCTCGGCATAGCATTTTTCTGAAAAGGCAAACGTCCGGCTCCTTGTCCCACAAGGAAGGTGCCAGCCCTGAAAGCTCTTGCTGCTCTTCACTGTCCCCGTGCAGCCTATGCACAGGCACAACAGCATTGGGGATCTGTGCTTGCCCAGGAACGGTACACCTCTCGGTGTCCGTTCTCGGCATAGCATTTTTCTGAAAAGGCAAACGTCCGGCTCCTTGTCCCACAAGGAAGGTGCCAGCCCTGAAAGCTCTTGCTGCTCTTCACTGTCCCCGTGCAGCCTATGCACAGGCACAACAGCATTCAGGATCTGTGCTTGCCCAGGATCGGTACACCTCACGGTGTTCGTTCTCGGCATAGCATTTTTCTGAAATGGCAAACGTCCGGCTCCTTGTCCCACAAGGAAGGTGCCAGCCCTGAAAGCTCTTGCTGCTCTTCACTGTCCCCGTGCAGCCTATGCACAGGCACAACAGCATTGGGGATCTGTGCTTGCCCACGATCGGTACACCTCACGGTGTTCGTTCTCGGCATAGCATTTTTCTGAAAAGGCAAACGTCCGGCTCCTTGTCCCACAAGGAAGGTGCCAGCCCTGAAAGCTCTTGCTGCTCTTCACTGTCCCCGTGCAGCCTATGCACAGGCACAACAGCATTGGGGATCTGTGCTTGCCCAGGATCGGTACACCTCACGGTGTTCGTTCTCGGCATAGCATTTTTCTGAAAAGGCAAACGTCCGGCTCCTTGTCCCACAAGGAAGGTGCCAGCCCTGAAAGCTCTTGCTGCTCTTCACTGTCCCCGTGCAGCCTATGCACAGGCACAACAGCATTCGGGATCTGTGCTTGCCCAGGATCGGTACACCTCACGGTGTTCGTTCTCGGCATAGCATTTTTCTGAAAAGGCAAACGTCCGGCTCCTTGTCCCACAAGGAAGGTGCCAGCCCTGAAAGCTCTTGCTGCTCTTCACTGTCCCCGTGCAGCCTATGCACAGGCACAACAGCATTCGGGATCTGTGCTTGCCCAGGATCGGTACACCTCACGGTGTTCGTTCTCGGCATAGCATTTTTCTGAAAAGGCAAACGTCCGGCTCCTTGTCCCACAAGGAAGGTGCCAGCCCTGAAAGCTCTTGCTGCTCTTCACTGTCCCCGTGCAGCCTATGCGCAGGCACAACAGCATTCGGGATCTGTGCTTGCCCAGGATCGGTACACCTCACGGTGTTCGTTCTCGGCATAGCATTTTTCTGAAAAGGCAAACGTCCGGCTCCTTGTCCCACAAGGAAGGTGCCAGCCCTGAAAGCTCTTGCTGCTCTTCACTGTCCCCGTGCAGCCTATGCACAGGCACAACAGCATTGGGGATCTGTGCTTGCCCAGGAACAGTACACCTCACGGTGTTCGTTCTCGGCAGAGGCTCTTCCGAAAAGGCAAACGTCCAGCTCCTTGTCCCACAAGGAAGGTGCCAGCCCTGAAAGCTCTTGCTGCTCTTCACTGTCCCCGTGCAGCCTATGCACAGGCACAACAGCATTGGGGATCTGTGCTTGCCCAGGATCGGTACACCTCACGGTGTTCGTTCTCGGCATAGCATTTTTCTGAAAAGGCAAACGTCCGGCTCCTTGTCCCACAAGGAAGGTGCCAGCCCTGAAAGCTCTTGCTGCTCTTCACTGTCCCCGTGCAGCCTATGCACAGGCACAACAGCATTGGGGATCTGTGCTTGCCCAGGATCGGTACACCTCACGGTGTTCGTTCTCGGCATAGCATTTTTCTGAAAAGGCAAACGTCCGGCTCCTTGTCCCACAAGGAAGGTGCCAGCCCTGAAAGCTCTTGCTGCTCTTCACTGTCCCCGTGCAGCCTATGCGCAGGCACAACAGCATTCGGGATCTGTGCTTGCCCAGGATCGGTACACCTCACGGTGTTCGTTCTCGGCATAGCATTTTTCTGAAAAGGCAAACGTCCGACTCCTTGTCCCACAAGGAAGGTGCCAGCCCTGAAAGTTCTTGCTGCTCTTCACTGTCCCCGTGCAGCCTATGCACAGGCACAACAGCATTGGGGATATGTGCTTGCCCAGGAACGGTACACCTCACGGTGTTCGTTCTCGGCAGAGGCTCTTCCGAAAAGGCAAACGTCCGGCTCCTTGTCCCACAAGGAAGGTGCCAGCCCTGAAAGCTCTTGCTGCTCTTCACTGTCCCCGTGCAGCCTATGCACAGGCACAACAGCATTGGGGATCTGTGCTTGCCCAGGATCGGTACACCTCACGGTGTTCGTTCTCGGCAGAGGCTCTTCCGAAAAGGCAAACGTCCGGCTCCTTGTCCCACAAGGAAGGTGCCAGCCCTGAAAGCTCTTGCTGCTCTTCACTGTCCCCGTGCAGCCTATGCACAGGCACAACAGCATTCGGGATCTGTGCTTGCCCAGGATCGGTACACCTCACGGTGTTCGTTCTCGGCATAGCATTTTTCTGAAAAGGCAAACGTCCGGCTCCTTGTCCCACAAGGAAGGTGCCAGCCCTGAAAGCTCTTGCTGCTCTTCACTGTCCCCGTGCAGCCTATGCACAGGCACAACAGCATTCGGGATCTGTGCTTGCCCAGGATCGGTACACCTCACGGTGTTCGTTCTCGGCATAGCATTTTTCTGAAAAGGCAAACGTCCGACTCCTTGTCCCACAAGGAAGGTGCCAGCCCTGAAAGTTCTTGCTGCTCTTCACTGTCCCCGTGCAGCCTATGCACAGGCACAACAGCATTCGGGATATGTGCTTGCCCAGGAACGGTACACCTCACGGTGTTCGTTCTCGGCAGAGGCTCTTCCGAAAAGGCAAACGTCCAGCTCCTTGTCCCACAAGGAAGGTGCCAGCCCTGAAAGCTCTTGCTGCTCTTCACTGTCCCCGTGCAGCCTATGCACAGGCACAACAGCATTCGGGATCTGTGCTTGCCCAGGATCGGTACAGCTCACGGTGTCCGTTCTCGGCATAGCATTTTTCTGAAAAGGCAAACGTCCGGCTCCTTGTCCCACAAGGAAGGTGCCAGCCCTGAAAGCTCTTGCTGCTCTTCACTGTCCCCGTGCAGCCTATGCACAGGCACAACAGCATTCGGGATCTGTGCTTGCCCAGGATCGGTACACCTCACGGTGTTCGTTCTCGGCATAGCATTTTTCTGAAAAGGCAAACGTCCGGCTCCTTGTCCCACAAGGAAGGTGCCAGCCCTGAAAGCTCTTGCTGCTCTTCACTGTCCCCGTGTAGCCTATGCACAGGCACAACAGCATTCGGGATCTGTGCTTGCCCAGGAACAGTACACCTCACGGTGTTCGTTCTCGGCAGAGGCTCTTCCGAAAAGGCAAACGTCCAGCTCCTTGTCCCACAAGGAAGGTGCCAGCCCTGAAAGCTCTTGCTGCTCTTCACTGTCCCCGTGCAGCCTATGCACAGGCACAACAGCATTGGGGATCTGTGCTTGCCCAGGATCGGTACACCTCACGGTGTTCGTTCTCGGCATAGCATTTTTCTGAAAAGGCAAACGTCCGGCTCCTTGACCCACAAGGAAGGTGCCAGCCCTGAAAGCTCTTGCTGCTCTTCACTGTCCCCGTGCAGCCTATGCACAGGCACAACAGCATTGGGGATCTGTGCTTGCCCACGATCGGTACACCTCACGGTGTTCGTTCTCGGCATAGCATTTTTCTGAAAAGGCAAACGTCCGGCTCCTTGTCCCACAAGGAAGGTGCCAGCCCTGAAAGCTCTTGCTGCTCTTCACTGTCCCCGTGCAGCCTATGCACAGGCACAACAGCATTCGGGATCTGTGCTTGCCCAGGATCGGTACACCTCACGGTGTTCGTTCTCGGCATAGCATTTTTCTGAAAAGGCAAACGTCCGACTCCTTGTCCCACAAGGAAGGTGCCAGCCCTGAAAGTTCTTGCTGCTCTTCACTGTCCCCGTGCAGCCTATGCACAGGCACAACAGCATTGGGGATATGTGCTTGCCCAGGAACGGTACACCTCACGGTGTTCGTTCTCGGCAGAGGCTCTTCCGAAAAGGCAAACGTCCAGCTCCTTGTCCCACAAGGAAGGTGCCAGCCCTGAAAGCTCTTGCTGCTCTTCACTGTCCCCGTGCAGCCTATGCACAGGCACAACAGCATTGGGGATATGTGCTTGCCCAGGAACGGTACACCTCACGGTGTTCGTTCTCGGCAGAGGCTCTTCTGAAAAGGCAAACGTCCGGCTCCTTGTCCCACAAGGAAGGTGCCAGCCCTGAAAGTTCTTGCTGCTCTTCACTGTCCCCGTGCAGCCTATGCACAGGCACAACAGCATTCGGGATCTGTGCTTGCCCAGGATCGGTACACCTCACGGTGTTCGTTCTCGGCATAGCATTTTTCTGAAATGGCAAACGTCCGGCTCCTTGTCCCACAAGGAAGGTGCCAGCCCTGAAAGCTCTTGCTGCTCTTCACTGTCCCCGTGCAGCCTATGCACAGGCACAACAGCATTCGGGATCTGTGCTTGCCCAGGATCGGTACACCTCACGGTGTTCGTTATCGGCATAGCATTTTTCTGAAAAGGCAAACGTCCGACTCCTTGTCCCACAAGGAAGGTGCCAGCCCTGAAAGTTCTTGCTGCTCTTCACTGTCCCCGTGCAGCCTATGCACAGGCACAACAGCATTCGGGATATGTGCTTGCCCAGGAACGGTACACCTCTCGGTGTCCGTTCTCGGCAGAGGCTCTTCCGAAAAGGCAAACGTCCGGCTCCTTGTCCCACAAGGAAGGTGCCAGCCCTGAAAGCTCTTGCTGTTCTTCACTGTCCCCGTGCAGCCTATGCACAGGCACAACAGCATTGGGGATCTGTGCTTGCCCAGGATCGGTACACCTCACGGTGTTCGTTCTCGGCATAGCATTTTTCTGAAAAGGCAAACGTCCGGCTCCTTGTCCCACAAGGAAGGTGCCAGCCCTGAAAGCTCTTGCTGCTCTTCACTGTCCCCGTGCAGCCTATGCACAGGCACAACAGCATTCGGGATCTGTGCTTGCCCAGGATCGGTACACCTCACGGTGTTCGTTCTCGGCATAGCATTTTTCTGAAAAGGCAAACGTCCGGCTCCTTGTCCCACAAGGAAGGTGCCAGCCCTGAAAGCTCTTGCTGCTCTTCACTGTCCCCGTGCAGCCTATGCACAGGCACAACAGCATTCGGGATCTGTGCTTGCCCAGGATCGGTACACCTCACGGTGTTCGTTCTCGGCATAGCATTTTTCTGAAATGGCAAACGTCCGGCTCCTTGTCCCACAAGGAAGGTGCCAGCCCTGAAAGCTCTTGCTGCTCTTCACTGTCCCCGTGCAGCCTATGCACAGGCACAACAGCATTGGGGATCTGTGCTTGCCCAGGATCGGTACACCTCACGGTGTTCGTTCTCGGCATAGCATTTTTCTGAAAAGGCAAACGTCCGGCTCCTTGTCCCACAAGGAAGGTGCCAGCCCTGAAAGCTCTTGCTGCTCTTCACTGTCCCCGTGCAGCCTATGCACAGGCACAACAGCATTGGGGATCTGTGCTTGCCCAGGATCGGTACACCTCACGGTGTTCGTTCTCGGCATAGCATTTTTCTGAAAAGGCAAACGTCCGGCTCCTTGTCCCACAAGGAAGGTGCCAGCCCTGAAAGCTCTTGCTGCTCTTCACTGTCCCCGTGCAGCCTATGCGCAGGCACAACAGCATTCGGGATCTGTGCTTGCCCAGGATCGGTACACCTCACGGTGTTCGTTCTCGGCATAGCATTTTTCTGAAAAGGCAAACGTCCGGCTCCTTGTCCCACAAGGAAGGTGCCAGCCCTGAAAGCTCTTGCTGCTCTTCACTGTCCCCGTGTAGCCTATGCACAGGCACAACAGCATTCGGGATCTGTGCTTGCCCAGGAACAGTACACCTCACGGTGTTCGTTCTCGGCATAGCATTTTTCTGAAAAGGCAAACGTCCGGCTCCTTGTCCCACAAGGAAGGTGCCAGCCCTGAAAGCTCTTGCTGCTCTTCACTGTCCCCGTGTAGCCTATGCACAGGCACAACAGCATTCGGGATCTGTGCTTGCCCAGGAACAGTACACCTCACGGTGTTCGTTCTCGGCAGAGGCTCTTCTGAAAAGGCAAACGTCCGGCTCCTTGTCCCACAAGGAAGGTGCCAGCCCTGAAAGCTCGCTGCTCTTCACTGTCCCCGTGCAGCCTATGCACAGGCACAACAGCATTGGGGATCTGTGCTTGCCCAGGAACGGTACACCTCTCGGTGTCCGTTCTCGGCATAGCATTTTTCTGAAAAGGCAAACGTCCGGCTCCTTGTCCCACAAGGAAGGTGCCAGCCCTGAAAGCTCTTGCTGCTCTTCACTGTCCCCGTGCAGCCTATGCACAGGCACAACAGCATTGGGGATCTGTGCTTGCCCAGGATCGGTACACCTCACGGTGTTCGTTCTCGGCATAGCATTTTTCTGAAAAGGCAAACGTCCGGCTCCTTGTCCCACAAGGAAGGTGCCAGCCCTGAAAGCTCTTGCTGCTCTTCACTGTCCCCGTGCAGCCTATGCACAGGCACAACAGCATTGGGGATCTGTGCTTGCCCAGGATCGGTACACCTCACGGTGTTCGTTCTCGGCATAGCATTTTTCTGAAAAGGCAGACGTCCGACTCCTTGTCCCACAAGGAAGGTGCCAGCCCTGAAAGCTCTTGCTGCTCTTCACTGTCCCCGTGCAGCCTATGCGCAGGCACAACAGCATTCGGGATCTGTGCTTGCCCAGGATCGGTACACCTCACGGTGTTCGTTCTCGGCATAGCATTTTTCTGAAAAGGCAAACGTCCGGCTCCTTGTCCCACAAGGAAGGTGCCAGCCCTGAAAGCTCTTGCTGCTCTTCACTGTCCCCGTGTAGCCTATGCACAGGCACAACAGCATTCGGGATCTGTGCTTGCCCAGGAACAGTACACCTCACGGTGTTCGTTCCCGGCATAGCATTTTTCTGAAAAGGCAAACGTCCGACTCCTTGTCCCACAAGGAAGGTGCCAGCCCTGAAAGTTCTTGCTGCTCTTCACTGTCCCCGTGCAGCCTATGCACAGGCACAACAGCATTGGGGATATGTGCTTGCCCAGGAACGGTACACCTCACGGTGTTCGTTCTCGGCAGAGGCTCTTCCGAAAAGGCAAACGTCCAGCTCCTTGTCCCACAAGGAAGGTGCCAGCCCTGAAAGCTCTTGCTGCTCTTCACTGTCCCCGTGCAGCCTATGCACAGGCACAACAGCATTGGGGATCTGTGCTTGCCCAGGATCGGTACACCTCACGGTGTTCGTTCTCGGCATAGCATTTTTCTGAAAAGGCAAACGTCCGGCTCCTTGTCCCACAAGGAAGGTGCCAGCCCTGAAAGCTCTTGCTGCTCTTCACTGTCCCCGTGCAGCCTATGCGCAGGCACAACAGCATTCGGGATCTGTGCTTGCCCAGTATCGGTACACCTCACGGTGTTCGTTCTCGGCATAGCATTTTTCTGAAAAGGCAAACGTCCGGCTCCTTGTCCCACAAGGAAGGTGCCAGCCCTGAAAGCTCTTGCTGCTCTTCACTGTCCCCGTGTAGCCTATGCACAGGCACAACAGCATTCGGGATCTGTGCTTGCCCAGGAACAGTACACCTCACGGTGTTCGTTCTCGGCATAGCATTTTTCTGAAAAGGCAAACGTCCGGCTCCTTGTCCCACAAGGAAGGTGCCAGCCCTGAAAGCTCTTGCTGCTCTTCACTGTCCCCGTGTAGCCTATGCACAGGCACAACAGCATTCGGGATCTGTGCTTGCCCAGGAACAGTACACCTCACGGTGTTCGTTCTCGGCAGAGGCTCTTCCGAAAAGGCAAACGTCCGGCTCCTTGTCCCACAAGGAAGGTGCCAGCCCTGAAAGCTCTTGCTGCTCTTCACTGTCCCCGTGCAGCCTATGCACAGGCACAACAGCATTGGGGATCTGTGCTTGCCCAGGAACGGTACACCTCTCGGTGTCCGTTCTCGGCATAGCATTTTTCTGAAAAGGCAAACGTCCGGCTCCTTGTCCCACAAGGAAGGTGCCAGCCCTGAAAGCTCTTGCTGCTCTTCACTGTCCCCGTGCAGCCTATGCACAGGCACAACAGCATTGGGGATATGTGCTTGCCCAGGAACGGTACACCTCTCGGTGTCCGTTCTCGGCAGAGGCTCTTCCGAAAAGGCAAACGTCCGGCTCCTTGTCCCACAAGGAAGGTGCCAGCCCTGAAAGCTCTTGCTGTTCTTCACTGTCCCCGTGCAGCCTATGCACAGGCACAACAGCATTGGGGATCTGTGCTTGCCCAGGATCGGTACACCTCACGGTGTTCGTTCTCGGCATAGCATTTTTCTGAAAAGGCAAACGTCCGGCTCCTTGTCCCACAAGGAAGGTGCCAGCCCTGAAAGCTCTTGCTGCTCTTCAATGTCCCCGTGCAGCCTATGCACAGGCACAACAGCATTGGGGATCTGTGCTTGCCCAGGATCGGTACACCTCACGGTGTTCGTTCTCGGCATAGCATTTTTCTGAAAAGGCAAACGTCCGGCTCCTTGTCCCACAAGGAAGGTGCCAGCCCTGAAAGCTCTTGCTGCTCTTCACTGTCCCCGTGCAGCCTATGCACAGGCACAACAGCATTCGGGATCTGTGCTTGCCCAGGATCGGTACACCTCACGGTGTTCGTTCTCGGCATAGCATTTTTCTGAAATGGCAAACGTCCGGCTCCTTGTCCCACAAGGAAGGTGCCAGCCCTGAAAGCTCTTGCTGCTCTTCACTGTCCCCGTGCAGCCTATGCACAGGCACAACAGCATTGGGGATCTGTGCTTGCCCAGGATCGGTACACCTCACGGTGTTCGTTCTCGGCAGAGGCTCTTCCGGAAAGGCAAACGTCCAGCTCCTTGTCCCACTAGGAAGGTGCCAGCCCTGAAAGCTCTTGCTGCTCTTCACTGTCCCCGTGCAGCCTATGCACAGGCACAACAGCATTGGGGATATGTGCTTGCCCAGGAACGGTACACCTCACGGTGTTCGTTCTCGGCAGAGGCTCTTCCGAAAAGGCAAACGTCCAGCTCCTTGTCCCACAAGGAAGGTGCCAGCCCTGAAAGCTCTTGCTGCTCTTCACTGTCCCCGTGCAGCCTATGCACAGGCACAACAGCATTCGGGATCTGTGCTTGCCCAGGATCGGTACACCTCACGGTGTTCGTTCTCGGCATAGCATTTTTCTGAAAAGGCAAACGTCCGGCTCCTTGTCCCACAAGGAAGGTGCCAGCCCTGAAAGCTCTTGCTGCTCTTCACTGTCCCCGTGCAGCCTATGCACAGGCACAACAGCATTGGGGATCTGTGCTTGCCCAGGATCGGTACACCTCACGGTGTTCGTTCTCGGCATAGCATTTTTCTGAAAAGGCAAACGTCCGACTCCTTGTCCCACAAGGAAGGTGCCAGCCCTGAAAGCTCTTGCTGCTCTTCACTGTCCCCATGCAGCCTATGCACAGGCACAACAGCATTGGGGATATGTGCTTGCCCAGGAACGGTACACCTCTCGGTGTCCGTTCTCGGCAGAGGCTCTTCCGAAAAGGCAAACGTCCGGCTCCTTGTCCCACAAGGAAGGTGCCAGCCCTGAAAGCTCTTGCTGCTCTTCACTGTCCCCGTGCAGCCTATGCACAGGCACAACAGCATTCGGGATCTGTGCTTGCCCAGGATCGGTACACCTCACGGTGTTCGTTCTCGGCATAGCATTTTTCTGAAAAGGCAAACGTCCGGCTCCTTGTCCCACAAGGAAGGTGCCAGCCCTGAAAGCTCTTGCTGCTCTTCACTGTCCCCGTGCAGCCTATGCACAGGCACAACAGCATTGGGGATCTGTGCTTGCCCAGGATCGGTACACCTCACGGTGTTCGTTCTCGGCATAGCATTTTTCTGAAAAGGCAAACGTCCGGCTCCTTGTCCCACAAGGAAGGTGCCAGCCCTGAAAGCTCTTGCTGCTCTTCACTGTCCCCGTGCAGCCTATGCACAGGCACAACAGCATTCGGGATCTGTGCTTGCCCAGGATCGGTACACCTCACGGTGTTCGTTCTCGGCATAGCATTTTTCTGAAAAGGCAAACGTCCGACTCCTTGTCCCACAAGGAAGGTGCCAGCCCTGAAAGTTCTTGCTGCTCTTCACTGTCCCCGTGCAGCCTATGCACAGGCACAACAGCATTGGGGATATGTGCTTGCCCAGGAACGGTACACCTCACGGTGTTCGTTCTCGGCAGAGGCTCTTCCGAAAAGGCAAACGTCCAGCTCCTTGTCCCACAAGGAAGGTGCCAGCCCTGAAAGCTCTTGCTGCTCTTCACTGTCCCCGTGCAGCCTATGCACAGGCACAACAGCATTGGGGATCTGTGCTTGCCCAGGAACGGTACACCTCTCGGTGTCCGTTCTCGGCATAGCATTTTTCTGAAAAGGCAAACGTCCGGCTCCTTGTCCCACAAGGAAGGTGCCAGCCCTGAAAGCTCTTGCTGCTCTTCACTGTCCCCGTGCAGCCTATGCACAGGCACAACAGCATTGGGGATCTGTGCTTGCCCAGGATCGGTACACCTCACGGTGTTCGTTCTCGGCATAGCATTTTTCTGAAAAGGCAAACGTCCGGCTCCTTGTCCCACAAGGAAGGTGCCAGCCCTGAAAGCTCTTGCTGCTCTTCACTGTCCCCGTGCAGCCTATGCACAGGCACAACAGCATTGGGGATCTGTGCTTGCCCAGGATCGGTACAGCTCACGGTGTTCGTTCTCGGCATAGCATTTTTCTGAAAAGGCAAACGTCCGACTCCTTGTCCCACAAGGAAGGTGCCAGCCCTGAAAGCTCTTGCTGCTCTTCACTGTCCCCGTGCAGCCTATGCACAGGCACAACAGCATTGGGGATATGTGCTTGCCCAGGAACGGTACACCTCTCGGTGTCCGTTCTCGGCAGAGGCTCTTCCGAAAAGGCAAACGTCCGACTCCTTGTCCCACAAGGAAGGTGCCAGCCCTGAAAGCTCTTGCTGCTCTTCACTGTCCCCGTGCAGCCTATGCACAGGCACAACAGCATTGGGGATCTGTGCTTGCCCAGGATCGGTACACCTCACGGTGTTCGTTCTCGGCATAGCATTTTTCTGAAAAGGCAAACGTCCGGCTCCTTGTCCCACAAGGAAGGTGCCAGCCCTGAAAGCTCTTGCTGCTCTTCACTGTCCCCGTGCAGCCTATGCACAGGCACAACAGCATTCGGGATCTGTGCTTGCCCAGGATCGGTACACCTCTCGGTGTCCGTTCTCGGCAGAGGCTCTTCCGAAAAGGCAAACGTCCGGCTCCTTGTCCCACAAGGAAGGTGCCAGCCCTGAAAGCTCTTGCTGTTCTTCACTGTCCCCGTGCAGCCTATGCACAGGCACAACAGCATTGGGGATCTGTGCTTGCCCACGATCGGTACACCTCACGGTGTTCGTTCTCGGCATAGCATTTTTCTGAAAAGGCAAACGTCCGGCTCCTTGACCCACAAGGAAGGTGCCAGCCCTGAAAGCTCTTGCTGCTCTTCACTGTCCCCGTGCAGCCTATGCACAGGCACAACAGCATTGGGGATCTGTGCTTGCCCAGGATCGGTACACCTCACGGTGTTCGTTCTCGGCATAGCATTTTTCTGAAAAGGCAAACGTCCGGCTCCTTGTCCCACAAGGAAGGTGCCAGCCCTGAAAGCTCTTGCTGCTCTTCACTGTCCCCGTGCAGCCTATGCACAGGCACAACAGCATTCGGGATCTGTGCTTGCCCAGGATCGGTACACCTCACGGTGTTCATTCTCGGCATAGCATTTTTCTGAAAAGGCAAACGTCCGACTCCTTGTCCCACAAGGAAGGTGCCAGCCCTGAAAGTTCTTGCTGCTCTTCACTGTCCCCGTGCAGCCTATGCACAGGTACAACAGCATTGGGGATATGTGCTTGCCCAGGAACGGTACACCTCACGGTGTTCGTTCTCGGCAGAGGCTCTTCCGAAAAGGCAAACGTCCAGCTCCTTGTCCCACAAGGAAGGTGCCAGCCCTGAAAGCTCTTGCTGCTCTTCACTGTCCCCGTGCAGCCTATGCACAGGCACAACAGCATTGGGGATATGTGCTTGCCCAGGAACGGTACACCTCACGGTGTTCGTTCTCGGCAGAGGCTCTTCTGAAAAGGCAAACGTCCGGCTCCTTGTCCCACAAGGAAGGTGCCAGCCCTGAAAGTTCTTGCTGCTCTTCACTGTCCCCGTGCAGCCTATGCACAGGCACAACAGCATTCGGGATCTGTGCTTGCCCAGGAACAGTACACCTCACGGTGTTCGTTCTCGGCATAGCATTTTTCTGAAAAGGCAAACGTCCGGCTCCTTGTCCCACAAGGAAGGTGCCAGCCCTGAAAGCTCTTGCTGCTCTTCACTGTCCCCGTGCAGCCTATGCACAGGCACAACAGCATTGGGGATATGTGCTTGCCCAGGAACGGTACACCTCTTGGTGTCCGTTCTCGGCAGAGGCTCTTCCGAAAAGGCAAACGTCCGGCTCCTTGTCCCACAAGGAAGGTGCCAGCCCTGAAAGCTCTTGCTGTTCTTCACTGTCCCCGTGCAGCCTATGCACAGGCACAACAGCATTGGGGATCTGTGCTTGCCCAGGATCGGTACACCTCACGGTGTTCGTTCTCGGCATAGCATTTTTCTGAAAAGGCAAACGTCCGGCTCCTTGTCCCACAAGGAAGGTGCCAGCCCTGAAAGCTCTTGCTGCTCTTCACTGTCCCCGTGTAGCCTATGCACAGGCACAACAGCATTCGGGATCTGTGCTTGCCCAGGAACAGTACACCTCACGGTGTTCGTTCCCGGCATAGCATTTTTCTGAAAAGGCAAACGTCCGACTCCTTGTCCCACAAGGAAGGTGCCAGCCCTGAAAGTTCTTGCTGCTCTTCACTGTCCCCGTGCAGCCTATGCACAGGCACAACAGCATTGGGGATATGTGCTTGCCCAGGAACGGTACACCTCACGGTGTTCGTTCTCGGCAGAGGCTCTTCCGAAAAGGCAAACGTCCAGCTCCTTGTCCCACAAGGAAGGTGCCAGCCCTGAAAGCTCTTGCTGCTCTTCACTGTCCCCGTGCAGCCTATGCACAGGCACAACAGCATTGGGGATCTGTGCTTGCCCAGGATCGGTACACCTCACGGTGTTCGTTCTCGGCATAGCATTTTTCTGAAAAGGCAAACGTCCGGCTCCTTGTCCCACAAGGAAGGTGCCAGCCCTGAAAGCTCTTGCTGCTCTTCACTGTCCCCGTGCAGCCTATGCGCAGGCACAACAGCATTCGGGATCTGTGCTTGCCCAGGATCGGTACACCTCACGGTGTTCGTTCTCGGCATAGCATTTTTCTGAAAAGGCAAACGTCCGGCTCCTTGTCCCACAAGGAAGGTGCCAGCCCTGAAAGCTCTTGCTGCTCTTCACTGTCCCCGTGTAGCCTATGCACAGGCACAACAGCATTCGGGATCTGTGCTTGCCCAGGAACAGTACACCTCACGGTGTTCGTTCTCGGCATAGCATTTTTCTGAAAAGGCAAACGTCCGGCTCCTTGTCCCACAAGGAAGGTGCCAGCCCTGAAAGCTCTTGCTGCTCTTCACTGTCCCCGTGTAGCCTATGCACAGGCACAACAGCATTCGGGATCTGTGCTTGCCCAGGAACAGTACACCTCACGGTGTTCGTTCTCGGCAGAGGCTCTTCCGAAAAGGCAAACGTCCGGCTCCTTGTCCCACAAGGAAGGTGCCAGCCCTGAAAGCTCTTGCTGCTCTTCACTGTCCCCGTGCAGCCTATGCACAGGCACAACAGCATTGGGGATCTGTGCTTGCCCAGGAACGGTACACCTCTCGGTGTCCGTTCTCGGCATAGCATTTTTCTGAAAAGGCAAACGTCCGGCTCCTTGTCCCACAAGGAAGGTGCCAGCCCTGAAAGCTCTTGCTGCTCTTCACTGTCCCCGTGCAGCCTATGCACAGGCACAACAGCATTGGGGATATGTGCTTGCCCAGGAACGGTACACCTCTCGGTGTCCGTTCTCGGCAGAGGCTCTTCCGAAAAGGCAAACGTCCGGCTCCTTGTCCCACAAGGAAGGTGCCAGCCCTGAAAGCTCTTGCTGTTCTTCACTGTCCCCGTGCAGCCTATGCACAGGCACAACAGCATTGGGGATCTGTGCTTGCCCAGGATCGGTACACCTCACGGTGTTCGTTCTCGGCATAGCATTTTTCTGAAAAGGCAAACGTCCGGCTCCTTGTCCCACAAGGAAGGTGCCAGCCCTGAAAGCTCTTGCTGCTCTTCAATGTCCCCGTGCAGCCTATGCACAGGCACAACAGCATTCGGGATCTGTGCTTGCCCAGGATCGGTACACCTCACGGTGTTCGTTCTCGGCATAGCATTTTTCTGAAAAGGCAAACGTCCGGCTCCTTGTCCCACAAGGAAGGTGCCAGCCCTGAAAGCTCTTGCTGCTCTTCACTGTCCCCGTGCAGCCTATGCACAGGCACAACAGCATTCGGGATCTGTGCTTGCCCAGGATCGGTACACCTCACGGTGTTCGTTCTCGGCATAGCATTTTTCTGAAATGGCAAACGTCCGGCTCCTTGTCCCACAAGGAAGGTGCCAGCCCTGAAAGCTCTTGCTGCTCTTCACTGTCCCCGTGCAGCCTATGCACAGGCACAACAGCATTGGGGATCTGTGCTTGCCCAGGATCGGTACACCTCACGGTGTTCGTTCTCGGCATAGCATTTTTCTGAAAAGGCAAACGTCCGGCTCCTTGTCCCACAAGGAAGGTGCCAGCCCTGAAAGCTCTTGCTGCTCTTCACTGTCCCCGTGCAGCCTATGCACAGGCACAACAGCATTGGGGATCTGTGCTTGCCCAGGATCGGTACACCTCACGGTGTTCGTTCTCGGCATAGCATTTTTCTGAAAAGGCAAACGTCCGGCTCCTTGTCCCACAAGGAAGGTGCCAGCCCTGAAAGCTCTTGCTGCTCTTCACTGTCCCCGTGCAGCCTATGCACAGGCACAACAGCATTGGGGATATGTGCTTGCCCAGGAACGGTACACCTCTCGGTGTCCGTTCTCGGCAGAGGCTCTTCTGAAAAGGCAAACGTCCGGCTCCTTGTCCCACAAGGAAGGTGCCAGCCCTGAAAGTTCTTGCTGCTCTTCACTGTCCCCGTGCAGCCTATGCACAGGCACAACAGCATTCGGGATCTGTGCTTGCCCAGGATCGGTACACCTCACGGTGTTCGTTCTCGGCATAGCATTTTTCTGAAAAGGCAAACGTCCGGCTCCTTGTCCCACAAGGAAGGTGCCAGCCCTGAAAGCTCTTGCTGCTCTTCACTGTCCCCGTGCAGCCTATGCACAGGCACAACAGCATTGGGGATATGTGCTTGCCCAGGAACGGTACACCTCTCGGTGTCCGTTCTCGGCAGAGGCTCTTCCGAAAAGGCAAACGTCCGGCTCCTTGTCCCACAAGGAAGGTGCCAGCCCTGAAAGCTCTTGCTGTTCTTCACTGTCCCCGTGCAGCCTATGCACAGGCACAACAGCATTGGGGATCTGTGCTTGCCCAGGATCGGTACACCTCACGGTGTTCGTTCTCGGCATAGCATTTTTCTGAAAAGGCAAACGTCCGGCTCCTTGTCCCACAAGGAAGGTGCCAGCCCTGAAAGCTCTTGCTGCTCTTCACTGTCCCCGTGTAGCCTATGCACAGGCACAACAGCATTCGGGATCTGTGCTTGCCCAGGAACAGTACACCTCACGGTGTTCGTTCCCGGCATAGCATTTTTCTGAAAAGGCAAACGTCCGACTCCTTGTCCCACAAGGAAGGTGCCAGCCCTGAAAGTTCTTGCTGCTCTTCACTGTCCCCGTGCAGCCTATGCACAGGCACAACAGCATTGGGGATATGTGCTTGCCCAGGAACGGTACACCTCACGGTGTTCGTTCTCGGCATAGCATTTTTCTGAAAAGGCAAACGTCCAGCTCCTTGTCCCACAAGGAAGGTGCCAGCCCTGAAAGCTCTTGCTGCTCTTCACTGTCCCCATGCAGCCTATGCACAGGCACAACAGCATTGGGGATCTGTGCTTGCCCAGGATCGGTACACCTCACGGTGTTCGTTCTCGGCATAGCATTTTTCTGAAAAGGCAAACGTCCGGCTCCTTGTCCCACAAGGAAGGTGCCAGCCCTGAAAGCTCTTGCTGCTCTTCACTGTCCCCGTGCAGCCTATGCGCAGGCACAACAGCATTCGGGATCTGTGCTTGCCCAGGATCGGTACACCTCACGGTGTTCGTTCTCGGCATAGCATTTTTCTGAAAAGGCAAACGTCCGGCTCCTTGTCCCACAAGGAAGGTGCCAGCCCTGAAAGCTCTTGCTGCTCTTCACTGTCCCCGTGTAGCCTATGCACAGGCACAACAGCATTCGGGATCTGTGCTTGCCCAGGAACAGTACACCTCACGGTGTTCGTTCTCGGCATAGCATTTTTCTGAAAAGGCAAACGTCCGGCTCCTTGTCCCACAAGGAAGGTGCCAGCCCTGAAAGCTCTTGCTGCTCTTCACTGTCCCCGTGTAGCCTATGCACAGGCACAACAGCATTCGGGATCTGTGCTTGCCCAGGAACAGTACACCTCACGGTGTTCGTTCTCGGCAGAGGCTCTTCCGAAAAGGCAAACGTCCGGCTCCTTGTCCCACAAGGAAGGTGCCAGCCCTGAAAGCTCTTGCTGCTCTTCACTGTCCCCGTGCAGCCTATGCACAGGCACAACAGCATTGGGGATCTGTGCTTGCCCAGGAACGGTACACCTCTCGGTGTCCGTTCTCGGCATAGCATTTTTCTGAAAAGGCAAACGTCCGGCTCCTTGTCCCACAAGGAAGGTGCCAGCCCTGAAAGCTCTTGCTGCTCTTCACTGTCCCCGTGCAGCCTATGCACAGGCACAACAGCATTGGGGATCTGTGCTTGCCCAGGATCGGTACACCTCACGGTGTTCGTTCTCGGCATAGCATTTTTCTGAAAAGGCAAACGTCCGACTCCTTGTCCCACAAGGAAGGTGCCAGCCCTGAAAGCTCTTGCTGCTCTTCACTGTCCCCGTGCAGCCTATGCACAGGCACAACAGCATTGGGGATATGTGCTTGCCCAGGAACGGTACACCTCTCGGTGTCCGTTCTCGGCAGAGGCTCTTCCGAAAAGGCAAACGTCCGACTCCTTGTCCCACAAGGAAGGTGCCAGCCCTGAAAGCTCTTGCTGCTCTTCACTGTCCCCGTGCAGCCTATGCACAGGCACAACAGCATTGGGGATCTGTGCTTGCCCAGGATCGGTACACCTCACGGTGTTCGTTCTCGGCATAGCATTTTTCTGAAAAGGCAAACGTCCGGCTCCTTGTCCCACAAGGAAGGTGCCAGCCCTGAAAGCTCTTGCTGCTCTTCACTGTCCCCGTGCAGCCTATGCACAGGCACAACAGCATTCGGGATCTGTGCTTGCCCAGGATCGGTACACCTCTCGGTGTCCGTTCTCGGCAGAGGCTCTTCCGAAAAGGCAAACGTCCGGCTCCTTGTCCCACAAGGAAGGTGCCAGCCCTGAAAGCTCTTGCTGTTCTTCACTGTCCCCGTGCAGCCTATGCACAGGCACAACAGCATTGGGGATCTGTGCTTGCCCACGATCGGTACACCTCACGGTGTTCGTTCTCGGCATAGCATTTTTCTGAAAAGGCAAACGTCCGGCTCCTTGACCCACAAGGAAGGTGCCAGCCCTGAAAGCTCTTGCTGCTCTTCACTGTCCCCGTGCAGCCTATGCACAGGCACAACAGCATTGGGGATCTGTGCTTGCCCACGATCGGTACACCTCACGGTGTTCGTTCTCGGCATAGCATTTTTCTGAAAAGGCAAACGTCCGGCTCCTTGTCCCACAAGGAAGGTGCCAGCCCTGAAAGCTCTTGCTGCTCTTCACTGTCCCCGTGCAGCCTATGCACAGGCACAACAGCATTCGGGATCTGTGCTTGCCCAGGATCGGTACACCTCACGGTGTTCATTCTCGGCATAGCATTTTTCTGAAAAGGCAAACGTCCGACTCCTTGTCCCACAAGGAAGGTGCCAGCCCTGAAAGTTCTTGCTGCTCTTCACTGTCCCCGTGCAGCCTATGCACAGGCACAACAGCATTGGGGATATGTGCTTGCCCAGGAACGGTACACCTCACGGTGTTCGTTCTCGGCAGAGGCTCTTCCGAAAAGGCAAACGTCCAGCTCCTTGTCCCACAAGGAAGGTGCCAGCCCTGAAAGCTCTTGCTGCTCTTCACTGTCCCCGTGCAGCCTATGCACAGGCACAACAGCATTGGGGATATGTGCTTGCCCAGGAACGGTACACCTCACGGTGTTCGTTCTCGGCAGAGGCTCTTCTGAAAAGGCAAACGTCCGGCTCCTTGTCCCACAAGGAAGGTGCCAGCCCTGAAAGTTCTTGCTGCTCTTCACTGTCCCCGTGCAGCCTATGCACAGGCACAACAGCATTCGGGATCTGTGCTTGCCCAGGATCGGTACACCTCACGGTGTTCGTTCTCGGCATAGCATTTTTCTGAAAAGGCAAACGTCCGGCTCCTTGTCCCACAAGGAAGGTGCCAGCCCTGAAAGCTCTTGCTGCTCTTCACTGTCCCCGTGCAGCCTATGCACAGGCACAACAGCATTGGGGATATGTGCTTGCCCAGGAACGGTACACCTCTCGGTGTCCGTTCTCGGCAGAGGCTCTTCCGAAAAGGCAAACGTCCGGCTCCTTGTCCCACAAGGAAGGTGCCAGCCCTGAAAGCTCTTGCTGTTCTTCACTGTCCCCGTGCAGCCTATGCACAGGCACAACAGCATTGGGGATCTGTGCTTGCCCAGGATCGGTACACCTCACGGTGTTCGTTCTCGGCATAGCATTTTTCTGAAAAGGCAAACGTCCGGCTCCTTGTCCCACAAGGAAGGTGCCAGCCCTGAAAGCTCTTGCTGCTCTTCACTGTCCCCGTGCAGCCTATGCACAGGCACAACAGCATTCGGGATCTGTGCTTGCCCAGGAACAGTACACCTCACGGTGTTCGTTCCCGGCATAGCATTTCTCTGAAAAGGCAAACGTCCGACTCCTTGTCCCACAAGGAAGGTGCCAGCCCTGAAAGTTCTTGCTGCTCTTCACTGTCCCCGTGCAGCCTATGCACAGGCACAACAGCATTGGGGATATGTGCTTGCCCAGGAACGGTACACCTCACGGTGTTCGTTCTCGGCAGAGGCTCTTCCGAAAAGGCAAACGTCCAGCTCCTTGTCCCACAAGGAAGGTGCCAGCCCTGAAAGCTCTTGCTGCTCTTCACTGTCCCCGTGCAGCCTATGCACAGGCACAACAGCATTGGGGATCTGTGCTTGCCCAGGATCGGTACACCTCACGGTGTTCGTTCTCGGCATAGCATTTTTCTGAAAAGGCAAACGTCCGGCTCCTTGTCCCACAAGGAAGGTGCCAGCCCTGAAAGCTCTTGCTGCTCTTCACTGTCCCCGTGCAGCCTATGCGCAGGCACAACAGCATTCGGGATCTGTGCTTGCCCAGGATCGGTACACCTCACGGTGTTCGTTCTCGGCATAGCATTTTTCTGAAAAGGCAAACGTCCGGCTCCTTGTCCCACAAGGAAGGTGCCAGCCCTGAAAGCTCTTGCTGCTCTTCACTGTCCCCGTGTAGCCTATGCACAGGCACAACAGCATTCGGGATCTGTGCTTGCCCAGGAACAGTACACCTCACGGTGTTCGTTCTCGGCATAGCATTTTTCTGAAAAGGCAAACGTCCGGCTCCTTGTCCCACAAGGAAGGTGCCAGCCCTGAAAGCTCTTGCTGCTCTTCACTGTCCCCGTGTAGCCTATGCACAGGCACAACAGCATTCGGGATCTGTGCTTGCCCAGGAACAGTACACCTCACGGTGTTCGTTCTCGGCAGAGGCTCTTCCGAAAAGGCAAACGTCCGGCTCCTTGTCCCACAAGGAAGGTGCCAGCCCTGAAAGCTCTTGCTGCTCTTCACTGTCCCCGTGCAGCCTATGCACAGGCACAACAGCATTGGGGATCTGTGCTTGCCCAGGAACGGTACACCTCTCGGTGTCCGTTCTCGGCATAGCATTTTTCTGAAAAGGCAAACGTCCGGCTCCTTGTCCCACAAGGAAGGTGCCAGCCCTGAAAGCTCTTGCTGCTCTTCACTGTCCCCGTGCAGCCTATGCACAGGCACAACAGCATTGGGGATATGTGCTTGCCCAGGAACGGTACACCTCTCGGTGTCCGTTCTCGGCAGAGGCTCTTCCGAAAAGGCAAACGTCCGGCTCCTTGTCCCACAAGGAAGGTGCCAGCCCTGAAAGCTCTTGCTGTTCTTCACTGTCCCCGTGCAGCCTATGCACAGGCACAACAGCATTGGGGATCTGTGCTTGCCCAGGATCGGTACACCTCACGGTGTTCGTTCTCGGCATAGCATTTTTCTGAAAAGGCAAACGTCCGGCTCCTTGTCCCACAAGGAAGGTGCCAGCCCTGAAAGCTCTTGCTGCTCTTCACTGTCCCCGTGCAGCCTATGCACAGGCACAACAGCATTCGGGATCTGTGCTTGCCCAGGATCGGTACACCTCACGGTGTTCGTTCTCGGCATAGCATTTTTCTGAAAAGGCAAACGTCCGGCTCCTTGTCCCACAAGGAAGGTGCCAGCCCTGAAAGCTCTTGCTGCTCTTCACTGTCCCCGTGCAGCCTATGCACAGGCACAACAGCATTGGGGATCTGTGCTTGCCCAGGATCGGTACACCTCACGGTGTTCGTTCTCGGCATAGCATTTTTCTGAAAAGGCAAACGTCCGACTCCTTGTCCCACAAGGAAGGTGCCAGCCCTGAAAGCTCTTGCTGCTCTTCACTGTCCCCGTGCAGCCTATGCACAGGCACAACAGCATTGGGGATATGTGCTTGCCCAGGAACGGTACACCTCTCGGTGTCCGTTCTCGGCAGAGGCTCTTCCGAAAAGGCAAACGTCCGACTCCTTGTCCCACAAGGAAGGTGCCAGCCCTGAAAGCTCTTGCTGCTCTTCACTGTCCCCGTGCAGCCTATGCACAGGCACAACAGCATTGGGGATCTGTGCTTGCCCACGATCGGTACACCTCACGGTGTTCGTTCTCGGCATAGCATTTTTCTGAAAAGGCAAACGTCCGGCTCCTTGTCCCACAAGGAAGGTGCCAGCCCTGAAAGCTCTTGCTGCTCTTCACTGTCCCCGTGCAGCCTATGCACAGGCACAACAGCATTCGGGATCTGTGCTTGCCCAGGATCGGTACACCTCTCGGTGTCCGTTCTCGGCAGAGGCTCTTCCGAAAAGGCAAACGTCCGGCTCCTTGTCCCACAAGGAAGGTGCCAGCCCTGAAAGCTCTTGCTGTTCTTCACTGTCCCCGTGCAGCCTATGCACAGGCACAACAGCATTGGGGATCTGTGCTTGCCCACGATCGGTACACCTCACGGTGTTCGTTCTCGGCATAGCATTTTTCTGAAAAGGCAAACGTCCGGCTCCTTGACCCACAAGGAAGGTGCCAGCCCTGAAAGCTCTTGCTGCTCTTCACTGTCCCCGTGCAGCCTATGCACAGGCACAACAGCATTGGGGATCTGTGCTTGCCCACGATCGGTACACCTCACGGTGTTCGTTCTCGGCATAGCATTTTTCTGAAAAGGCAAACGTCCGGCTCCTTGTCCCACAAGGAAGGTGCCAGCCCTGAAAGCTCTTGCTGCTCTTCACTGTGCCCGTGCAGCCTATGCACAGGCACAACAGCATTCGGGATCTGTGCTTGCCCAGGATCGGTACACCTCACGGTGTTCATTCTCGGCATAGCATTTTTCTGAAAAGGCAAACGTCCGACTCCTTGTCCCACAAGGAAGGTGCCAGCCCTGAAAGTTCTTGCTGCTCTTCACTGTCCCCGTGCAGCCTATGCACAGGCACAACAGCATTGGGGATATGTGCTTGCCCAGGATCGGTACACCTCACGGTGTTCGTTCTCGGCATAGCATTTTTCTGAAAAGGCAAACGTCCGGCTCCTTGTCCCACAAGGAAGGTGCCAGCCCTGAAAGCTCTTGCTGCTCTTCACTGTCCCCGTGCAGCCTATGCACAGGCACAACAGCATTGGGGATATGTGCTTGCCCAGGAACGGTACACCTCACGGTGTTCGTTCTCGGCAGAGGCTCTTCTGAAAAGGCAAACGTCCGGCTCCTTGTCCCACAAGGAAGGTGCCAGCCCTGAAAGTTCTTGCTGCTCTTCACTGTCCCCGTGCAGCCTATGCACAGGCACAACAGCATTCGGGATCTGTGCTTGCCCAAGATCGGTACACCTCACGGTGTTCGTTCTCGGCATAGCATTTTTCTGAAAAGGCAAACGTCCGGCTCCTTGTCCCACAAGGAAGGTGCCAGCCCTGAAAGCTCTTGCTGCTCTTCACTGTCCCCGTGCAGCCTATGCACAGGCACAACAGCATTGGGGATATGTGCTTGCCCAGGAACGGTACACCTCTCGGTGTCCGTTCTCGGCAGAGGCTCTTCCGAAAAGGCAAACGTCCGGCTCCTTGTCCCACAAGGAAGGTGCCAGCCCTGAAAGCTCTTGCTGTTCTTCACTGTCCCCGTGCAGCCTATGCACAGGCACAACAGCATTGGGGATCTGTGCTTGCCCAGGATCGGTACACCTCACGGTGTTCGTTCTCGGCATAGCATTTTTCTGAAAAGGCAAACGTCCGGCTCCTTGTCCCACAAGGAAGGTGCCAGCCCTGAAAGCTCTTGCTGCTCTTCACTGTCCCCGTGTAGCCTATGCACAGGCACAACAGCATTCGGGATCTGTGCTTGCCCAGGAACAGTACACCTCACGGTGTTCGTTCCCGGCATAGCATTTTTCTGAAAAGGCAAACGTCCGACTCCTTGTCCCACAAGGAAGGTGCCAGCCCTGAAAGTTCTTGCTGCTCTTCACTGTCCCCGTGCAGCCTATGCACAGGCACAACAGCATTGGGGATATGTGCTTGCCCAGGAACGGTACACCTCACGGTGTTCGTTCTCGGCAGAGGCTCTTCCGAAAAGGCAAACGTCCAGCTCCTTGTCCCACAAGGAAGGTGCCAGCCCTGAAAGCTCTTGCTGCTCTTCACTGTCCCCGTGCAGCCTATGCACAGGCACAACAGCATTGGGGATCTGTGCTTGCCCAGGATCGGTACACCTCACGGTGTTCGTTCTCGGCATAGCATTTTTCTGAAAAGGCAAACGTCCGGCTCCTTGTCCCACAAGGAAGGTGCCAGCCCTGAAAGCTCTTGCTGCTCTTCACTGTCCCCGTGCAGCCTATGCGCAGGCACAACAGCATTCGGGATCTGTGCTTGCCCAGGATCGGTACACCTCACGGTGTTCGTTCTCGGCATAGCATTTTTCTGAAAAGGCAAACGTCCGGCTCCTTGTCCCACAAGGAAGGTGCCAGCCCTGAAAGCTCTTGCTGCTCTTCACTGTCCCCGTGTAGCCTATGCACAGGCACAACAGCATTCGGGATCTGTGCTTGCCCAGGAACAGTACACCTCACGGTGTTCGTTCTCGGCATAGCATTTTTCTGAAAAGGCAAACGTCCGGCTCCTTGTCCCACAAGGAAGGTGCCAGCCCTGAAAGCTCTTGCTGCTCTTCACTGTCCCCGTGTAGCCTATGCACAGGCACAACAGCATTCGGGATCTGTGCTTGCCCAGGAACAGTACACCTCACGGTGTTCGTTCTCGGCAGAGGCTCTTCCGAAAAGGCAAACGTCCGGCTCCTTGTCCCACAAGGAAGGTGCCAGCCCTGAAAGCTCTTGCTGCTCTTCACTGTCCCCGTGCAGCCTATGCACAGGCACAACAGCATTGGGGATCTGTGCTTGCCCAGGAACGGTACACCTCTCGGTGTCCGTTCTCGGCATAGCATTTTTCTGAAAAGGCAAACGTCCGGCTCCTTGTCCCACAAGGAAGGTGCCAGCCCTGAAAGCTCTTGCTGCTCTTCACTGTCCCCGTGCAGCCTATGCACAGGCACAACAGCATTGGGGATATGTGCTTGCCCAGGAACGGTACACCTCTCGGTGTCCGTTCTCGGCAGAGGCTCTTCCGAAAAGGCAAACGTCCGGCTCCTTGTCCCACAAGGAAGGTGCCAGCCCTGAAAGCTCTTGCTGTTCTTCACTGTCCCCGTGCAGCCTATGCACAGGCACAACAGCATTGGGGATCTGTGCTTGCCCAGGATCGGTACACCTCACGGTGTTCGTTCTCGGCATAGCATTTTTCTGAAATGGCAAACGTCCGGCTCCTTGTCCCACAAGGAAGGTGCCAGCCCTGAAAGCTCTTGCTGCTCTTCAATGTCCCCGTGCAGCCTATGCACAGGCACAACAGCATTGGGGATCTGTGCTTGCCCAGGATCGGTACACCTCACGGTGTTCGTTCTCGGCATAGCATTTTTCTGAAAAGGCAAACGTCCGGCTCCTTGTCCCACAAGGAAGGTGCCAGCCCTGAAAGCTCTTGCTGCTCTTCACTGTCCCCGTGCAGCCTATGCACAGGCACAACAGCATTGGGGATCTGTGCTTGCCCAGGATCGGTACACCTCACGGTGTTCGTTCTCGGCATAGCATTTTTCTGAAATGGCAAACGTCCGGCTCCTTGTCCCACAAGGAAGGTGCCAGCCCTGAAAGCTCTTGCTGCTCTTCACTGTCCCCGTGCAGCCTATGCACAGGCACAACAGCATTGGGGATCTGTGCTTGCCCAGGAACGGTACACCTCACGGTGTTCGTTCTCGGCATAGCATTTTTCTGAAAAGGCAAACGTCCGGCTCCTTGTCCCACAAGGAAGGTGCCAGCCCTGAAAGTTCTTGCTGCTCTTCACTGTCCCCGTGCAGCCTATGCACAGGCACAACAGCATTGGGGATCTGTGCTTGCCCAGGATCGGTACACCTCACGGTGTTCGTTCTCGGCATAGCATTTTTCTGAAAAGGCAAACGTCCGGCTCCTTGTCCCACAAGGAAGGTGCCAGCCCTGAAAGCTCTTGCTGCTCTTCACTGTCCCCGTGCAGCCTATGCACAGGCACAACAGCATTGGGGATATGTGCTTGCCCAGGAACGGTACACCTCTCGGTGTCCGTTCTCGGCAGAGGCTCTTCTGAAAAGGCAAACGTCCGGCTCCTTGTCCCACAAGGAAGGTGCCAGCCCTGAAAGTTCTTGCTGCTCTTCACTGTCCCCGTGCAGCCTATGCACAGGCACAACAGCATTCGGGATCTGTGCTTGCCCAGGATCGGTACACCTCACGGTGTTCGTTCTCGGCATAGCATTTTTCTGAAAAGGCAAACGTCCGGCTCCTTGTCCCACAAGGAAGGTGCCAGCCCTGAAAGCTCTTGCTGCTCTTCACTGTCCCCGTGCAGCCTATGCACAGGCACAACAGCATTGGGGATATGTGCTTGCCCAGGAACGGTACACCTCTCGGTGTCCGTTCTCGGCAGAGGCTCTTCCGAAAAGGCAAACGTCCGGCTCCTTGTCCCACAAGGAAGGTGCCAGCCCTGAAAGCTCTTGCTGTTCTTCACTGTCCCCGTGCAGCCTATGCACAGGCACAACAGCATTGGGGATCTGTGCTTGCCCAGGATCGGTACACCTCACGGTGTTCGTTCTCGGCATAGCATTTTTCTGAAAAGGCAAACGTCCGGCTCCTTGTCCCACAAGGAAGGTGCCAGCCCTGAAAGCTCTTGCTGCTCTTCACTGTCCCCGTGTAGCCTATGCACAGGCACAACAGCATTCGGGATCTGTGCTTGCCCAGGAACAGTACACCTCACGGTGTTCGTTCCCGGCATAGCATTTTTCTGAAAAGGCAAACGTCCGACTCCTTGTCCCACAAGGAAGGTGCCAGCCCTGAAAGTTCTTGCTGCTCTTCACTGTCCCCGTGCAGCCTATGCACAGGCACAACAGCATTGGGGATATGTGCTTGCCCAGGAACGGTACACCTCACGGTGTTCGTTCTCGGCAGAGGCTCTTCCGAAAAGGCAAACGTCCAGCTCCTTGTCCCACAAGGAAGGTGCCAGCCCTGAAAGCTCTTGCTGCTCTTCACTGTCCCCGTGCAGCCTATGCACAGGCACAACAGCATTGGGGATCTGTGCTTGCCCAGGATCGGTACACCTCACGGTGTTCGTTCTCGGCATAGCATTTTTCTGAAAAGGCAAACGTCCGGCTCCTTGTCCCACAAGGAAGGTGCCAGCCCTGAAAGCTCTTGCTGCTCTTCACTGTCCCCGTGCAGCCTATGCGCAGGCACAACAGCATTGGGGATCTGTGCTTGCCCAGGATCGGTACACCTCACGGTGTTCGTTCTCGGCATAGCATTTTTCTGAAAAGGCAAACGTCCGGCTCCTTGTCCCACAAGGAAGGTGCCAGCCCTGAAAGCTCTTGCTGCTCTTCACTGTCCCCGTGTAGCCTATGCACAGGCACAACAGCATTCGGGATCTGTGCTTGCCCAGGAACAGTACACCTCACGGTGTTCGTTCTCGGCATAGCATTTTTCTGAAAAGGCAAACGTCCGGCTCCTTGTCCCACAAGGAAGGTGCCAGCCCTGAAAGCTCTTGCTGCTCTTCACTGTCCCCGTGTAGCCTATGCACAGGCACAACAGCATTCGGGATCTGTGCTTGCCCAGGAACAGTACACCTCACGGTGTTCGTTCTCGGCAGAGGCTCTTCCGAAAAGGCAAACGTCCGGCTCCTTGTCCCACAAGGAAGGTGCCAGCCCTGAAAGCTCTTGCTGCTCTTCACTGTCCCCGTGCAGCCTATGCACAGGCACAACAGCATTGGGGATCTGTGCTTGCCCAGGAACGGTACACCTCTCGGTGTCCGTTCTCGGCATAGCATTTTTCTGAAAAGGCAAACGTCCGGCTCCTTGTCCCACAAGGAAGGTGCCAGCCCTGAAAGCTCTTGCTGCTCTTCACTGTCCCCGTGCAGCCTATGCACAGGCACAACAGCATTGGGGATATGTGCTTGCCCAGGAACGGTACACCTCTCGGTGTCCGTTCTCGGCAGAGGCTCTTCCGAAAAGGCAAACGTCCGGCTCCTTGTCCCACAAGGAAGGTGCCAGCCCTGAAAGCTCTTGCTGTTCTTCACTGTCCCCGTGCAGCCTATGCACAGGCACAACAGCATTGGGGATCTGTGCTTGCCCAGGATCGGTACACCTCACGGTGTTCGTTCTCGGCATAGCATTTTTCTGAAAAGGCAAACGTCCGGCTCCTTGTCCCACAAGGAAGGTGCCAGCCCTGAAAGCTCTTGCTGCTCTTCAATGTCCCCGTGCAGCCTATGCACAGGCACAACAGCATTGGGGATCTGTGCTTGCCCAGGATCGGTACACCTCACGGTGTTCGTTCTCGGCATAGCATTTTTCTGAAAAGGCAAACGTCCGGCTCCTTGTCCCACAAGGAAGGTGCCAGCCCTGAAAGCTCTTGCTGCTCTTCACTGTCCCCGTGCAGCCTATGCACAGGCACAACAGCATTCGGGATCTGTGCTTGCCCAGGATCGGTACACCTCACGGTGTTCGTTCTCGGCATAGCATTTTTCTGAAATGGCAAACGTCCGGCTCCTTGTCCCACAAGGAAGGTGCCAGCCCTGAAAGCTCTTGCTGCTCTTCACTGTCCCCGTGCAGCCTATGCACAGGCACAACAGCATTGGGGATCTGTGCTTGCCCAGGATCGGTACACCTCACGGTGTTCGTTCTCGGCATAGCATTTTTCTGAAAAGGCAAACGTCCGGCTCCTTGTCCCACAAGGAAGGTGCCAGCCCTGAAAGCTCTTGCTGCTCTTCACTGTCCCCGTGCAGCCTATGCACAGGCACAACAGCATTGGGGATCTGTGCTTGCCCAGGATCGGTACACCTCACGGTGTTCGTTCTCGGCATAGCATTTTTCTGAAAAGGCAAACGTCCGGCTCCTTGTCCCACAAGGAAGGTGCCAGCCCTGAAAGCTCTTGCTGCTCTTCACTGTCCCCGTGCAGCCTATGCACAGGCACAACAGCATTGGGGATATGTGCTTGCCCAGGAACGGTACACCTCTCGGTGTCCGTTCTCGGCAGAGGCTCTTCTGAAAAGGCAAACGTCCGGCTCCTTGTCCCACAAGGAAGGTGCCAGCCCTGAAAGCTCTTGCTGCTCTTCACTGTCCCCGTGCAGCCTATGCACAGGCACAACAGCATTCGGGATCTGTGCTTGCCCAGGATCGGTACACCTCACGGTGTTCGTTCTCGGCATAGCATTTTTCTGAAAAGGCAAACGTCCGGCTCCTTGTCCCACAAGGAAGGTGCCAGCCCTGAAAGCTCTTGCTGCTCTTCACTGTCCCCGTGCAGCCTATGCACAGGCACAACAGCATTGGGGATATGTGCTTGCCCAGGAACGGTACACCTCTCGGTGTCCGTTCTCGGCAGAGGCTCTTCCGAAAAGGCAAACGTCCGGCTCCTTGTCCCACAAGGAAGGTGCCAGCCCTGAAAGCTCTTGCTGTTCTTCACTGTCCCCGTGCAGCCTATGCACAGGCACAACAGCATTGGGGATCTGTGCTTGCCCAGGATCGGTACACCTCACGGTGTTCGTTCTCGGCATAGCATTTTTCTGAAAAGGCAAACGTCCGGCTCCTTGTCCCACAAGGAAGGTGCCAGCCCTGAAAGCTCTTGCTGCTCTTCACTGTCCCCGTGTAGCCTATGCACAGGCACAACAGCATTCGGGATCTGTGCTTGCCCAGGAACAGTACACCTCACGGTGTTCGTTCCCGGCATAGCATTTCTCTGAAAAGGCAAACGTCCGACTCCTTGTCCCACAAGGAAGGTGCCAGCCCTGAAAGTTCTTGCTGCTCTTCACTGTCCCCGTGCAGCCTATGCACAGGCACAACAGCATTGGGGATATGTGCTTGCCCAGGAACGGTACACCTCACGGTGTTCGTTCTCGGCAGAGGCTCTTCCGAAAAGGCAAACGTCCAGCTCCTTGTCCCACAAGGAAGGTGCCAGCCCTGAAAGCTCTTGCTGCTCTTCACTGTCCCCGTGCAGCCTATGCACAGGCACAACAGCATTGGGGATCTGTGCTTGCCCAGGATCGGTACACCTCACGGTGTTCGTTCTCGGCATAGCATTTTTCTGAAAAGGCAAACGTCCGGCTCCTTGTCCCACAAGGAAGGTGCCAGCCCTGAAAGCTCTTGCTGCTCTTCACTGTCCCCGTGCAGCCTATGCGCAGGCACAACAGCATTCGGGATCTGTGCTTGCCCAGGATCGGTACACCTCACGGTGTTCGTTCTCGGCATAGCATTTTTCTGAAAAGGCAAACGTCCGGCTCCTTGTCCCACAAGGAAGGTGCCAGCCCTGAAAGCTCTTGCTGCTCTTCACTGTCCCCGTGTAGCCTATGCACAGGCACAACAGCATTCGGGATCTGTGCTTGCCCAGGAACAGTACACCTCACGGTGTTCGTTCTCGGCATAGCATTTTTCTGAAAAGGCAAACGTCCGGCTCCTTGTCCCACAAGGAAGGTGCCAGCCCTGAAAGCTCTTGCTGCTCTTCACTGTCCCCGTGTAGCCTATGCACAGGCACAACAGCATTCGGGATCTGTGCTTGCCCAGGAACAGTACACCTCACGGTGTTCGTTCTCGGCAGAGGCTCTTCCGAAAAGGCAAACGTCCGGCTCCTTGTCCCACAAGGAAGGTGCCAGCCCTGAAAGTTCTTGCTGCTCTTCACTGTCCCCGTGCAGCCTATGCACAGGCACAACAGCATTGGGGATCTGTGCTTGCCCAGGAACGGTACACCTCTCGGTGTCCGTTCTCGGCATAGCATTTTTCTGAAAAGGCAAACGTCCGGCTCCTTGTCCCACAAGGAAGGTGCCAGCCCTGAAAGCTCTTGCTGCTCTTCACTGTCCCCGTGCAGCCTATGCACAGGCACAACAGCATTGGGGATATGTGCTTGCCCAGGAACGGTACACCTCTCGGTGTCCGTTCTCGGCAGAGGCTCTTCCGAAAAGGCAAACGTCCGGCTCCTTGTCCCACAAGGAAGGTGCCAGCCCTGAAAGCTCTTGCTGTTCTTCACTGTCCCCGTGCAGCCTATGCACAGGCACAACAGCATTGGGGATCTGTGCTTGCCCAGGATCGGTACACCTCACGGTGTTCGTTCTCGGCATAGCATTTTTCTGAAAAGGCAAACGTCCGGCTCCTTGTCCCACAAGGAAGGTGCCAGCCCTGAAAGCTCTTGCTGCTCTTCAATGTCCCCGTGCAGCCTATGCACAGGCACAACAGCATTGGGGATCTGTGCTTGCCCAGGATCGGTACACCTCACGGTGTTCGTTCTCGGCATAGCATTTTTCTGAAAAGGCAAACGTCCGGCTCCTTGTCCCACAAGGAAGGTGCCAGCCCTGAAAGCTCTTGCTGCTCTTCACTGTCCCCGTGCAGCCTATGCACAGGCACAACAGCATTCGGGATCTGTGCTTGCCCAGGATCGGTACACCTCACGGTGTTCGTTCTCGGCATAGCATTTTTCTGAAATGGCAAACGTCCGGCTCCTTGTCCCACAAGGAAGGTGCCAGCCCTGAAAGCTCTTGCTGCTCTTCACTGTCCCCGTGCAGCCTATGCACAGGCACAACAGCATTGGGGATCTGTGCTTGCCCAGGATCGGTACACCTCACGGTGTTCGTTCTCGGCATAGCATTTTTCTGAAAAGGCAAACGTCCGGCTCCTTGTCCCACAAGGAAGGTGCCAGCCCTGAAAGCTCTTGCTGCTCTTCACTGTCCCCGTGCAGCCTATGCACAGGCACAACAGCATTGGGGATCTGTGCTTGCCCAGGATCGGTACACCTCACGGTGTTCGTTCTCGGCATAGCATTTTTCTGAAAAGGCAAACGTCCGGCTCCTTGTCCCACAAGGAAGGTGCCAGCCCTGAAAGCTCTTGCTGCTCTTCACTGTCCCCGTGCAGCCTATGCACAGGCACAACAGCATTGGGGATCTGTGCTTGCCCAGGATCGGTACACCTCACGGTGTTCGTTCTCGGCATAGCATTTTTCTGAAAAGGCAAACGTCCGGCTCCTTGTCCCACAAGGAAGGTGCCAGCCCTGAAAGCTCTTGCTGCTCTTCACTGTCCCCGTGCAGCCTATGCGCAGGCACAACAGCATTCGGGATCTGTGCTTGCCCAGGATCGGTACACCTCACGGTGTTCGTTCTCGGCATAGCATTTTTCTGAAAAGGCAAACGTCCGGCTCCTTGTCCCACAAGGAAGGTGCCAGCCCTGAAAGCTCTTGCTGCTCTTCACTGTCCCCGTGTAGCCTATGCACAGGCACAACAGCATTCGGGATCTGTGCTTGCCCAGGAACAGTACACCTCACGGTGTTCGTTCTCGGCATAGCATTTTTCTGAAAAGGCAAACGTCCGACTCCTTGTCCCACAAGGAAGGTGCCAGCCCTGAAAGTTCTTGCTGCTCTTCACTGTCCCCGTGCAGCCTATGCACAGGCACAACAGCATTGGGGATATGTGCTTGCCCAGGAACGGTACACCTCACGGTGTTCGTTCTCGGCAGAGGCTCTTCTGAAAAGGCAAACGTCCAGCTCCTTGTCCCACAAGGAAGGTGCCAGCCCTGAAAGCTCTTGCTGCTCTTCACTGTCCCCGTGCAGCCTATGCACAGGCACAACAGCATTGGGGATATGTGCTTGCCCAGGAACGGTACACCTCACGGTGTTCGTTCTCGGCAGAGGCTCTTCCGAAAAGGCAAACGTCCAGCTCCTTGTCCCACAAGGAAGGTGCCAGCCCTGAAAGCTCTTGCTGCTCTTCACTGTCCCCGTGCAGCCTATGCACAGGCACAACAGCATTCGGGATCTGTGCTTGCCCAGGATCGGTACACCTCACGGTGTTCGTTCTCGGCATAGCATTTTTCTGAAAAGGCAAACGTCCGGCTCCTTGTCCCACAAGGAAGGTGCCAGCCCTGAAAGCTCTTGCTGCTCTTCACTGTCCCCGTGCAGCCTATGCACAGGCACAACAGCATTGGGGATCTGTGCTTGCCCAGGATCGGTACACCTCACGGTGTTCGTTCTCGGCATAGCATTTTTCTGAAAAGGCAAACGTCCGACTCCTTGTCCCACAAGGAAGGTGCCAGCCCTGAAAGCTCTTGCTGCTCTTCACTGTCCCCGTGCAGCCTATGCACAGGCACAACAGCATTGGGGATATGTGCTTGCCCAGGAACGGTACACCTCTCGGTGTCCGTTCTCGGCAGAGGCTCTTCCGAAAAGGCAAACGTCCGGCTCCTTGTCCCACAAGGAAGGTGCCAGCCCTGAAAGCTCTTGCTGCTCTTCACTGTCCCCGTGCAGCCTATGCACAGGCACAACAGCATTCGGGATCTGTGCTTGCCCAGGATCGGTACACCTCACGGTGTTCGTTCTCGGCATAGCATTTTTCTGAAAAGGCAAACGTCCGGCTCCTTGTCCCACAAGGAAGGTGCCAGCCCTGAAAGCTCTTGCTGCTCTTCACTGTCCCCGTGCAGCCTATGCACAGGCACAACAGCATTGGGGATCTGTGCTTGCCCAGGATCGGTACACCTCACGGTGTTCGTTCTCGGCATAGCATTTTTCTGAAAAGGCAAACGTCCGGCTCCTTGTCCCACAAGGAAGGTGCCAGCCCTGAAAGCTCTTGCTGCTCTTCACTGTCCCCGTGCAGCCTATGCACAGGCACAACAGCATTCGGGATCTGTGCTTGCCCAGGATCGGTACACCTCACGGTGTTCGTTCTCGGCATAGCATTTTTCTGAAAAGGCAAACGTCCGACTCCTTGTCCCACAAGGAAGGTGCCAGCCCTGAAAGTTCTTGCTGCTCTTCACTGTCCCCGTGCAGCCTATGCACAGGCACAACAGCATTGGGGATATGTGCTTGCCCAGGAACGGTACACCTCACGGTGTTCGTTCTCGGCAGAGGCTCTTCCGAAAAGGCAAACGTCCAGCTCCTTGTCCCACAAGGAAGGTGCCAGCCCTGAAAGCTCTTGCTGCTCTTCACTGTCCCCGTGCAGCCTATGCACAGGCACAACAGCATTGGGGATCTGTGCTTGCCCAGGAACGGTACACCTCTCGGTGTCCGTTCTCGGCATAGCATTTTTCTGAAAAGGCAAACGTCCGGCTCCTTGTCCCACAAGGAAGGTGCCAGCCCTGAAAGCTCTTGCTGCTCTTCACTGTCCCCGTGCAGCCTATGCACAGGCACAACAGCATTCGGGATCTGTGCTTGCCCAGGATCGGTACACCTCACGGTGTTCGTTCTCGGCATAGCATTTTTCTGAAAAGGCAAACGTCCGGCTCCTTGTCCCACAAGGAAGGTGCCAGCCCTGAAAGCTCTTGCTGCTCTTCACTGTCCCCGTGCAGCCTATGCACAGGCACAACAGCATTGGGGATCTGTGCTTGCCCAGGATCGGTACACCTCACGGTGTTCGTTCTCGGCATAGCATTTTTCTGAAAAGGCAAACGTCCGGCTCCTTGTCCCACAAGGAAGGTGCCAGCCCTGAAAGCTCTTGCTGCTCTTCACTGTCCCCGTGCAGCCTATGCACAGGCACAACAGCATTCGGGATCTGTGCTTGCCCAGGATCGGTACACCTCTCGGTGTCCGTTCTCGGCAGAGGCTCTTCCGAAAAGGCAAACGTCCGGCTCCTTGTCCCACAAGGAAGGTGCCAGCCCTGAAAGCTCTTGCTGTTCTTCACTGTCCCCGTGCAGCCTATGCACAGGCACAACAGCATTGGGGATCTGTGCTTGCCCACGATCGGTACACCTCACGGTGTTCGTTCTCGGCATAGCATTTTTCTGAAAAGGCAAACGTCCGGCTCCTTGACCCACAAGGAAGGTGCCAGCCCTGAAAGCTCTTGCTGCTCTTCACTGTCCCCGTGCAGCCTATGCACAGGCACAACAGCATTGGGGATCTGTGCTTGCCCACGATCGGTACACCTCACGGTGTTCGTTCTCGGCATAGCATTTTTCTGAAAAGGCAAACGTCCGGCTCCTTGTCCCACAAGGAAGGTGCCAGCCCTGAAAGCTCTTGCTGCTCTTCACTGTCCCCGTGCAGCCTATGCACAGGCACAACAGCATTCGGGATCTGTGCTTGCCCAGGATCGGTACACCTCACGGTGTTCATTCTCGGCATAGCATTTTTCTGAAAAGGCAAACGTCCGACTCCTTGTCCCACAAGGAAGGTGCCAGCCCTGAAAGTTCTTGCTGCTCTTCACTGTCCCCGTGCAGCCTATGCACAGGCACAACAGCATTGGGGATATGTGCTTGCCCAGGAACGGTACACCTCACGGTGTTCGTTCTCGGCAGAGGCTCTTCCGAAAAGGCAAACGTCCAGCTCCTTGTCCCACAAGGAAGGTGCCAGCCCTGAAAGCTCTTGCTGCTCTTCACTGTCCCCGTGCAGCCTATGCACAGGCACAACAGCATTGGGGATATGTGCTTGCCCAGGATCGGTACACCTCACGGTGTTCGTTCTCGGCAGAGGCTCTTCTGAAAAGGCAAACGTCCGGCTCCTTGTCCCACAAGGAAGGTGCCAGCCCTGAAAGTTCTTGCTGCTCTTCACTGTCCCCGTGCAGCCTATGCACAGGCACAACAGCATTCGGGATCTGTGCTTGCCCAGGATCGGTACACCTCACGGTGTTCGTTCTCGGCATAGCATTTTTCTGAAAAGCAAACGTCCGGCTCCTTGTCCCACAAGGAAGGTGCCAGCCCTGAAAGCTCTTGCTGCTCTTCACTGTCCCCGTGCAGCCTATGCACAGGCACAACAGCATTCGGGATCTGTGCTTGCCCAGGATCGGTACACCTCACGGTGTTCGTTCTCGGCATAGCATTTTTCTGAAAAGGCAAACGTCCGACTCCTTGTCCCACAAGGAAGGTGCCAGCCCTGAAAGTTCTTGCTGCTCTTCACTGTCCCCGTGCAGCCTATGCACAGGCACAACAGCATTGGGGATATGTGCTTGCCCAGGAACGGTACACCTCACGGTGTTCGTTCTCGGCAGAGGCTCTTCCGAAAAGGCAAACGTCCAGCTCCTTGTCCCACAAGGAAGGTGCCAGCCCTGAAAGCTCTTGCTGCTCTTCACTGTCCCCGTGCAGCCTATGCACAGGCACAACAGCATTCGGGATCTGTGCTTGCCCAGGATCGGTACAGCTCACGGTGTTCGTTCTCGGCATAGCATTTTTCTGAAAAGGCAAACGTCCGGCTCCTTGTCCCACAAGGAAGGTGCCAGCCCTGAAAGCTCTTGCTGCTCTTCACTGTCCCCGTGTAGCCTATGCACAGGCACAACAGCATTCGGGATCTGTGCTTGCCCAGGAACAGTACACCTCACGGTGTTCGTTCTCGGCAGAGGCTCTTCCGAAAAGGCAAACGTCCGGCTCCTTGTCCCACAAGGAAGGTGCCAGCCCTGAAAGCTCTTGCTGCTCTTCACTGTCCCCGTGCAGCCTATGCACAGGCACAACAGCATTGGGGATCTGTGCTTGCCCAGGAACGGTACACCTCTCGGTGTCCGTTCTCGGCATAGCATTTTTCTGAAAAGGCAAACGTCCGGCTCCTTGTCCCACAAGGAAGGTGCCAGCCCTGAAAGCTCTTGCTGCTCTTCACTGTCCCCGTGCAGCCTATGCACAGGCACAACAGCATTGGGGATATGTGCTTGCCCAGGAACGGTACACCTCTCGGTGTCCGTTCTCGGCAGAGGCTCTTCCGAAAAGGCAAACGTCCGGCTCCTTGTCCCACAAGGAAGGTGCCAGCCCTGAAAGCTCTTGCTGTTCTTCACTGTCCCCGTGCAGCCTATGCACAGGCACAACAGCATTGGGGATCTGTGCTTGCCCAGGATCGGTACACCTCACGGTGTTCGTTCTCGGCATAGCATTTTTCTGAAAAGGCAAACGTCCGGCTCCTTGTCCCACAAGGAAGGTGCCAGCCCTGAAAGCTCTTGCTGCTCTTCACTGTCCCCGTGCAGCCTATGCACAGGCACAACAGCATTGGGGATCTGTGCTTGCCCAGGATCGGTACACCTCACGGTGTTCGTTCTCGGCATAGCATTTTTCTGAAAAGGCAAACGTCCGGCTCCTTGTCCCACAAGGAAGGTGCCAGCCCTGAAAGCTCTTGCTGCTCTTCACTGTCCCCGTGCAGCCTATGCACAGGCACAACAGCATTCGGGATCTGTGCTTGCCCAGGATCGGTACACCTCACGGTGTTCGTTCTCGGCATAGCATTTTTCTGAAATGGCAAACGTCCGGCTCCTTGTCCCACAAGGAAGGTGCCAGCCCTGAAAGCTCTTGCTGCTCTTCACTGTCCCCGTGCAGCCTATGCACAGGCACAACAGCATTGGGGATCTGTGCTTGCCCAGGATCGGTACACCTCACGGTGTTCGTTCTCGGCATAGCATTTTTCTGAAAAGGCAAACGTCCGGCTCCTTGTCCCACAAGGAAGGTGCCAGCCCTGAAAGCTCTTGCTGCTCTTCACTGTCCCCGTGCAGCCTATGCACAGGCACAACAGCATTGGGGATCTGTGCTTGCCCAGGATCGGTACACCTCACGGTGTTCGTTCTCGGCATAGCATTTTTCTGAAAAGGCAAACGTCCGGCTCCTTGTCCCACAAGGAAGGTGCCAGCCCTGAAAGCTCTTGCTGCTCTTCACTGTCCCCGTGCAGCCTATGCACAGGCACAACAGCATTGGGGATCTGTGCTTGCCCAGGATCGGTACACCTCACGGTGTTCGTTCTCGGCATAGCATTTTTCTGAAAAGGCAAACGTCCGGCTCCTTGTCCCACAAGGAAGGTGCCAGCCCTGAAAGCTCTTGCTGCTCTTCACTGTCCCCGTGCAGCCTATGCGCAGGCACAACAGCATTCGGGATCTGTGCTTGCCCAGGATCGGTACACCTCACGGTGTTCGTTCTCGGCATAGCATTTTTCTGAAAAGGCAAACGTCCGGCTCCTTGTCCCACAAGGAAGGTGCCAGCCCTGAAAGCTCTTGCTGCTCTTCACTGTCCCCGTGTAGCCTATGCACAGGCACAACAGCATTCGGGATCTGTGCTTGCCCAGGAACAGTACACCTCACGGTGTTCGTTCTCGGCATAGCATTTTTCTGAAAAGGCAAACGTCCGGCTCCTTGTCCCACAAGGAAGGTGCCAGCCCTGAAAGCTCTTGCTGCTCTTCACTGTCCCCGTGCAGCCTATGCACAGGCACAACAGCATTGGGGATATGTGCTTGCCCAGGAACGGTACACCTCACGGTGTTCGTTCTCGGCAGAGGCTCTTCCGAAAAGGCAAACGTCCAGCTCCTTGTCCCACAAGGAAGGTGCCAGCCCTGAAAGCTCTTGCTGCTCTTCACTGTCCCCGTGCAGCCTATGCACAGGCACAACAGCATTGGGGATCTGTGCTTGCCCAGGAACGGTACACCTCTCGGTGTCCGTTCTCGGCATAGCATTTTTCTGAAAAGGCAAACGTCCGGCTCCTTGTCCCACAAGGAAGGTGCCAGCCCTGAAAGCTCTTGCTGCTCTTCACTGTCCCCGTGCAGCCTATGCACAGGCACAACAGCATTCGGGATCTGTGCTTGCCCAGGATCGGTACACCTCACGGTGTTCGTTCTCGGCAGAGGCTCTTCTGAAAAGGCAAACGTCCGGCTCCTTGTCCCACAAGGAAGGTGCCAGCCCTGAAAGTTCTTGCTGCTCTTCACTGTCCCCGTGCAGCCTATGCACAGGCACAACAGCATTCGGGATCTGTGCTTGCCCAGGATCGGTACACCTCACGGTGTTCGTTCTCGGCATAGCATTTTTCTGAAAAGCAAACGTCCGGCTCCTTGTCCCACAAGGAAGGTGCCAGCCCTGAAAGCTCTTGCTGCTCTTCACTGTCCCCGTGCAGCCTATGCACAGGCACAACAGCATTCGGGATCTGTGCTTGCCCAGGATCGGTACACCTCACGGTGTTCGTTCTCGGCATAGCATTTTTCTGAAAAGGCAAACGTCCGACTCCTTGTCCCACAAGGAAGGTGCCAGCCCTGAAAGTTCTTGCTGCTCTTCACTGTCCCCGTGCAGCCTATGCACAGGCACAACAGCATTGGGGATATGTGCTTGCCCAGGAACGGTACACCTCACGGTGTTCGTTCTCGGCAGAGGCTCTTCCGAAAAGGCAAACGTCCAGCTCCTTGTCCCACAAGGAAGGTGCCAGCCCTGAAAGCTCTTGCTGCTCTTCACTGTCCCCGTGCAGCCTATGCACAGGCACAACAGCATTCGGGATCTGTGCTTGCCCAGGATCGGTACAGCTCACGGTGTTCGTTCTCGGCATAGCATTTTTCTGAAAAGGCAAACGTCCGGCTCCTTGTCCCACAAGGAAGGTGCCAGCCCTGAAAGCTCTTGCTGCTCTTCACTGTCCCCGTGTAGCCTATGCACAGGCACAACAGCATTCGGGATCTGTGCTTGCCCAGGAACAGTACACCTCACGGTGTTCGTTCTCGGCAGAGGCTCTTCCGAAAAGGCAAACGTCCGGCTCCTTGTCCCACAAGGAAGGTGCCAGCCCTGAAAGCTCTTGCTGCTCTTCACTGTCCCCGTGCAGCCTATGCACAGGCACAACAGCATTGGGGATCTGTGCTTGCCCAGGAACGGTACACCTCTCGGTGTCCGTTCTCGGCATAGCATTTTTCTGAAAAGGCAAACGTCCGGCTCCTTGTCCCACAAGGAAGGTGCCAGCCCTGAAAGCTCTTGCTGCTCTTCACTGTCCCCGTGCAGCCTATGCACAGGCACAACAGCATTGGGGATATGTGCTTGCCCAGGAACGGTACACCTCTCGGTGTCCGTTCTCGGCAGAGGCTCTTCCGAAAAGGCAAACGTCCGGCTCCTTGTCCCACAAGGAAGGTGCCAGCCCTGAAAGCTCTTGCTGTTCTTCACTGTCCCCGTGCAGCCTATGCACAGGCACAACAGCATTGGGGATCTGTGCTTGCCCAGGATCGGTACACCTCACGGTGTTCGTTCTCGGCATAGCATTTTTCTGAAAAGGCAAACGTCCGGCTCCTTGTCCCACAAGGAAGGTGCCAGCCCTGAAAGCTCTTGCTGCTCTTCACTGTCCCCGTGCAGCCTATGCACAGGCACAACAGCATTGGGGATCTGTGCTTGCCCAGGATCGGTACACCTCACGGTGTTCGTTCTCGGCATAGCATTTTTCTGAAAAGGCAAACGTCCGGCTCCTTGTCCCACAAGGAAGGTGCCAGCCCTGAAAGCTCTTGCTGCTCTTCACTGTCCCCGTGCAGCCTATGCACAGGCACAACAGCATTCGGGATCTGTGCTTGCCCAGGATCGGTACACCTCACGGTGTTCGTTCTCGGCATAGCATTTTTCTGAAATGGCAAACGTCCGGCTCCTTGTCCCACAAGGAAGGTGCCAGCCCTGAAAGCTCTTGCTGCTCTTCACTGTCCCCGTGCAGCCTATGCACAGGCACAACAGCATTGGGGATCTGTGCTTGCCCAGGATCGGTACACCTCACGGTGTTCGTTCTCGGCATAGCATTTTTCTGAAAAGGCAAACGTCCGGCTCCTTGTCCCACAAGGAAGGTGCCAGCCCTGAAAGCTCTTGCTGCTCTTCACTGTCCCCGTGCAGCCTATGCACAGGCACAACAGCATTGGGGATCTGTGCTTGCCCAGGATCGGTACACCTCACGGTGTTCGTTCTCGGCATAGCATTTTTCTGAAAAGGCAAACGTCCGGCTCCTTGTCCCACAAGGAAGGTGCCAGCCCTGAAAGCTCTTGCTGCTCTTCACTGTCCCCGTGCAGCCTATGCACAGGCACAACAGCATTGGGGATCTGTGCTTGCCCAGGATCGGTACACCTCACGGTGTTCGTTCTCGGCATAGCATTTTTCTGAAAAGGCAAACGTCCGGCTCCTTGTCCCACAAGGAAGGTGCCAGCCCTGAAAGCTCTTGCTGCTCTTCACTGTCCCCGTGCAGCCTATGCGCAGGCACAACAGCATTCGGGATCTGTGCTTGCCCAGGATCGGTACACCTCACGGTGTTCGTTCTCGGCATAGCATTTTTCTGAAAAGGCAAACGTCCGGCTCCTTGTCCCACAAGGAAGGTGCCAGCCCTGAAAGCTCTTGCTGCTCTTCACTGTCCCCGTGTAGCCTATGCACAGGCACAACAGCATTCGGGATCTGTGCTTGCCCAGGAACAGTACACCTCACGGTGTTCGTTCTCGGCATAGCATTTTTCTGAAAAGGCAAACATCCGGCTCCTTGTCCCACAAGGAAGGTGCCAGCCCTGAAAGCTCTTGCTGCTCTTCACTGTCCCCGTGTAGCCTATGCACAGGCACAACAGCATTCGGGATCTGTGCTTGCCCAGGAACGGTACACCTCACGGTGTTCGTTCTCGGCAGAGGCTCTTCCGAAAAGGCAAACGTCCGGCTCCTTGTCCCACAAGGAAGGTGCCAGCCCTGAAAGCTCTTGCTGCTCTTCACTGTCCCCGTGCAGCCTATGCACAGGCACAACAGCATTGGGGATCTGTGCTTGCCCAGGAACGGTACACCTCTCGGTGTTCGTTCTCGGCATAGCATTTTTCTGAAAAGGCAAACGTCCGGCTCCTTGTCCCACAAGGAAGGTGCCAGCCCTGAAAGCTCTTGCTGCTCTTCACTGTCCCCGTGCAGCCTATGCACAGGCACAACAGCATTGGGGATATGTGCTTGCCCAGGAACGGTACACCTCTCGGTGTCCGTTCTCGGCAGAGGCTCTTCCGAAAAGGCAAACGTCCGGCTCCTTGTCCCACAAGGAAGGTGCCAGCCCTGAAAGCTCTTGCTGTTCTTCACTGTCCCCGTGCAGCCTATGCACAGGCACAACAGCATTGGGGATCTGTGCTTGCCCAGGATCGGTACACCTCACGGTGTTCGTTCTCGGCATAGCATTTTTCTGAAAAGGCAAACGTCCGGCTCCTTGTCCCACAAGGAAGGTGCCAGCCCTGAAAGCTCTTGCTGCTCTTCACTGTCCCCGTGCAGCCTATGCACAGGCACAACAGCATTCGGGATCTGTGCTTGCCCAGGATCGGTACACCTCACGGTGTTCGTTCTCGGCATAGCATTTTTCTGAAAAGGCAAACGTCCGGCTCCTTGTCCCACAAGGAAGGTGCCAGCCCTGAAAGCTCTTGCTGCTCTTCACTGTCCCCGTGCAGCCTATGCACAGGCACAACAGCATTCGGGATCTGTGCTTGCCCAGGAACGGTACACCTCACGGTGTTCGTTCTCGGCATAGCATTTTTCTGAAATGGCAAACGTCCGGCTCCTTGTCCCACAAGGAAGGTGCCAGCCCTGAAAGCTCTTGCTGCTCTTCACTGTCCCCGTGCAGCCTATGCACAGGCACAACAGCATTGGGGATCTGTGCTTGCCCAGGAACGGTACACCTCACGGTGTTCGTTCTCGGCATAGCATTTTTCTGAAAAGGCAAACGTCCGGCTCCTTGTCCCACAAGGAAGGTGCCAGCCCTGAAAGCTCTTGCTGCTCTTCACTGTCCCCGTGCAGCCTATGCACAGGCACAACAGCATTGGGGATCTGTGCTTGCCCAGGATCGGTACACCTCACGGTGTTCGTTCTCGGCATAGCATTTTTCTGAAAAGGCAAACGTCCGGCTCCTTGTCCCACAAGGAAGGTGCCAGCCCTGAAAGCTCTTGCTGCTCTTCACTGTCCCCGTGCAGCCTATGCACAGGCACAACAGCATTGGGGATCTGTGCTTGCCCAGGATCGGTACACCTCACGGTGTTCGTTCTCGGCATAGCATTTTTCTGAAAAGGCAAACGTCCGGCTCCTTGTCCCACAAGGAAGGTGCCAGCCCTGAAAGCTCTTGCTGCTCTTCACTGTCCCCGTGTAGCCTATGCACAGGCACAACAGCATTCGGGATCTGTGCTTGCCCAGAAACAGTACACCTCACGGTGTTCGTTCTCGGCAGAGGCTCTTCCGAAAAGGCAAACGTCCAGCTCCTTGTCCCACAAGGAAGGTGCCAGCCCTGAAAGCTCTTGCTGCTCTTCACTGTCCCCGTGCAGCCTATGCACAGGCACAACAGCATTGGGGATATGTGCTTGCCCAGGAACGGTACACCTCACGGTGTTCGTTCTCGGCAGAGGCTCTTCCGAAAAGGCAAACGTCCAGCTCCGTGTCCCACAAGGAAGGTGCCAGCCCTGAAAGCTCTTGCTGCTCTTCACTGTCCCCGTGCAGCCTATGCACAGGCACAACAGCATTCGGGATCTGTGCTTGCCCAGGATCGGTACACCTCACGGTGTTCGTTCTCGGCATAGCATTTTTCTGAAAAGGCAAACGTCCGGCTCCTTGTCCCACAAGGAAGGTGCCAGCCCTGAAAGCTCTTGCTGCTCTTCACTGTCCCCGTGCAGCCTATGCACAGGCACAACAGCATTGGGGATCTGTGCTTGCCCAGGATCGGTACACCTCACGGTGTTCGTTCTCGGCATAGCATTTTTCTGAAAAGGCAAACGTCCGACTCCTTGTCCCACAAGGAAGGTGCCAGCCCTGAAAGCTCTTGCTGCTCTTCACTGTCCCCGTGCAGCCTATGCACAGGCACAACAGCATTGGGGATATGTGCTTGCCCAGGAACGGTACACCTCTCGGTGTCCGTTCTCGGCAGAGGCTCTTCCGAAAAGGCAAACGTCCGGCTCCTTGTCCCACAAGGAAGGTGCCAGCCCTGAAAGCTCTTGCTGCTCTTCACTGTCCCCGTGCAGCCTATGCACAGGCACAACAGCATTCGGGATCTGTGCTTGCCCAGGATCGGTACACCTCACGGTGTTCGTTCTCGGCATAGCATTTTTCTGAAAAGGCAAACGTCCGGCTCCTTGTCCCACAAGGAAGGTGCCAGCCCTGAAAGCTCTTGCTGCTCTTCACTGTCCCCGTGCAGCCTATGCACAGGCACAACAGCATTGGGGATCTGTGCTTGCCCAGGATCGGTACACCTCACGGTGTTCGTTCTCGGCATAGCATTTTTCTGAAAAGGCAAACGTCCGGCTCCTTGTCCCACAAGGAAGGTGCCAGCCCTGAAAGCTCTTGCTGCTCTTCACTGTCCCCGTGCAGCCTATGCACAGGCACAACAGCATTCGGGATCTGTGCTTGCCCAGGATCGGTACACCTCACGGTGTTCGTTCTCGGCATAGCATTTTTCTGAAAAGGCAAACGTCCGACTCCTTGTCCCACAAGGAAGGTGCCAGCCCTGAAAGTTCTTGCTGCTCTTCACTGTCCCCGTGCAGCCTATGCACAGGCACAACAGCATTGGGGATATGTGCTTGCCCAGGAACGGTACACCTCACGGTGTTCGTTCTCGGCAGAGGCTCTTCCGAAAAGGCAAACGTCCAGCTCCTTGTCCCACAAGGAAGGTGCCAGCCCTGAAAGCTCTTGCTGCTCTTCACTGTCCCCGTGCAGCCTATGCACAGGCACAACAGCATTGGGGATCTGTGCTTGCCCAGGAACGGTACACCTCTCGGTGTCCGTTCTCGGCATAGCATTTTTCTGAAAAGGCAAACGTCCGGCTCCTTGTCCCACAAGGAAGGTGCCAGCCCTGAAAGCTCTTGCTGCTCTTCACTGTCCCCGTGCAGCCTATGCACAGGCACAACAGCATTCGGGATCTGTGCTTGCCCAGGATCGGTACACCTCACGGTGTTCGTTCTCGGCATAGCATTTTTCTGAAAAGGCAAACGTCCGGCTCCTTGTCCCACAAGGAAGGTGCCAGCCCTGAAAGCTCTTGCTGCTCTTCACTGTCCCCGTGCAGCCTATGCACAGGCACAACAGCATTGGGGATCTGTGCTTGCCCAGGATCGGTACACCTCACGGTGTTCGTTCTCGGCATAGCATTTTTCTGAAAAGGCAAACGTCCGACTCCTTGTCCCACAAGGAAGGTGCCAGCCCTGAAAGCTCTTGCTGCTCTTCACTGTCCCCGTGCAGCCTATGCACAGGCACAACAGCATTGGGGATATGTGCTTGCCCAGGAACGGTACACCTCTCGGTGTCCGTTCTCGGCAGAGGCTCTTCCGAAAAGGCAAACGTCCGACTCCTTGTCCCACAAGGAAGGTGCCAGCCCTGAAAGCTCTTGCTGCTCTTCACTGTCCCCGTGCAGCCTATGCACAGGCACAACAGCATTCGGGATCTGTGCTTGCCCAGGATCGGTACACCTCACGGTGTTCGTTCTCGGCATAGCATTTTTCTGAAAAGGCAAACGTCCGGCTCCTTGTCCCACAAGGAAGGTGCCAGCCCTGAAAGCTCTTGCTGCTCTTCACTGTCCCCGTGCAGCCTATGCACAGGCACAACAGCATTGGGGATATGTGCTTGCCCAGGAACGGTACACCTCTCGGTGTCCGTTCTCAGCAGAGGCTCTTCCGAAAAGGCAAACGTCCGGCTCCTTGTCCCACAAGGAAGGTGCCAGCCCTGAAAGCTCTTGCTGTTCTTCACTGTCCCCGTGCAGCCTATGCACAGGCACAACAGCATTGGGGATCTGTGCTTGCCCACGATCGGTACACCTCACGGTGTTCGTTCTCGGCATAGCATTTTTCTGAAAAGGCAAACGTCCGGCTCCTTGACCCACAAGGAAGGTGCCAGCCCTGAAAGCTCTTGCTGCTCTTCACTGTCCCCGTGCAGCCTATGCACAGGCACAACAGCATTCGGGATCTGTGCTTGCCCACGATCGGTACACCTCACGGTGTTCGTTCTCGGCATAGCATTTTTCTGAAAAGGCAAACGTCCGGCTCCTTGTCCCACAAGGAAGGTGCCAGCCCTGAAAGCTCTTGCTGCTCTTCACTGTCCCCGTGCAGCCTATGCACAGGCACAACAGCATTCGGGATCTGTGCTTGCCCAGGATCGGTACACCTCACGGTGTTCATTCTCGGCATAGCATTTTTCTGAAAAGGCAAACGTCCGACTCCTTGTCCCACAAGGAAGGTGCCAGCCCTGAAAGTTCTTGCTGCTCTTCACTGTCCCCGTGCAGCCTATGCACAGGCACAACAGCATTGGGGATATGTGCTTGCCCAGGAACGGTACACCTCACGGTGTTCGTTCTCGGCAGAGGCTCTTCCGAAAAGGCAAACGTCCAGCTCCTTGTCCCACAAGGAAGGTGCCAGCCCTGAAAGCTCTTGCTGCTCTTCACTGTCCCCGTGCAGCCTATGCACAGGCACAACAGCATTGGGGATATGTGCTTGCCCACGATCGGTACACCTCACGGTGTTCGTTCTCGGCAGAGGCTCTTCTGAAAAGGCAAACGTCCGGCTCCTTGTCCCACAAGGAAGGTGCCAGCCCTGAAAGTTCTTGCTGCTCTTCACTGTCCCCGTGCAGCCTATGCACAGGCACAACAGCATTCGGGATCTGTGCTTGCCCAGGATCGGTACACCTCACGGTGTTCGTTATCGGCATAGCATTTTTCTGAAAAGGCAAACGTCCGACTCCTTGTCCCACAAGGAAGGTGCCAGCCCTGAAAGTTCTTGCTGCTCTTCACTGTCCCCGTGCAGCCTATGCACAGGCACAACAGCATTCGGGATATGTGCTTGCCCAGGAACGGTACACCTCACGGTGTTCGTTCTCGGCAGAGGCTCTTCCGAAAAGGCAAACGTCCAGCTCCTTGTCCCACAAGGAAGGTGCCAGCCCTGAAAGCTCTTGCTGCTCTTCACTGTCCCCATGCAGCCTATGCACAGGCACAACAGCATTCGGGATCTGTGCTTGCCCAGGATCGGTACAGCTCACGGTGTTCGTTCTCGGCATAGCATTTTTCTGAAAAGGCAAACGTCCGGCTCCTTGTCCCACAAGGAAGGTGCCAGCCCTGAAAGCTCTTGCTGCTCTTCACTGTCCCCGTGTAGCCTATGCACAGGCACAACAGCATTCGGGATCTGTGCTTGCCCAGGAACAGTACACCTCACGGTGTTCGTTCTCGGCAGAGGCTCTTCCGAAAAGGCAAACGTCCGGCTCCTTGTCCCACAAGGAAGGTGCCAGCCCTGAAAGCTCTTGCTGCTCTTCACTGTCCCCGTGCAGCCTATGCACAGGCACAACAGCATTGGGGATCTGTGCTTGCCCAGGAACGGTACACCTCTCGGTGTCCGTTCTCGGCATAGCATTTTTCTGAAAAGGCAAACGTCCGGCTCCTTGTCCCACAAGGAAGGTGCCAGCCCTGAAAGCTCTTGCTGCTCTTCACTGTCCCCGTGCAGCCTATGCACAGGCACAACAGCATTGGGGATCTGTGCTTGCCCAGGATCGGTACACCTCACGGTGTTCGTTCTCGGCATAGCATTTTTCTGAAAAGGCAAACGTCCGGCTCCTTGTCCCACAAGGAAGGTGCCAGCCCTGAAAGCTCTTGCTGCTCTTCACTGTCCCCGTGCAGCCTATGCACAGGCACAACAGCATTGGGGATCTGTGCTTGCCCAGGATCGGTACACCTCACGGTGTTCGTTCTCGGCATAGCATTTTTCTGAAATGGCAAACGTCCGGCTCCTTGTCCCACAAGGAAGGTGCCAGCCCTGAAAGCTCTTGCTGCTCTTCACTGTCCCCGTGCAGCCTATGCACAGGCACAACAGCATTGGGGATCTGTGCTTGCCCAGGATCGGTACACCTCACGGTGTTCGTTCTCGGCATAGCATTTTTCTGAAAAGGCAAACGTCCGGCTCCTTGTCCCACAAGGAAGGTGCCAGCCCTGAAAGCTCTTGCTGCTCTTCACTGTCCCCGTGCAGCCTATGCACAGGCACAACAGCATTCGGGATCTGTGCTTGCCCAGGATCGGTACACCTCACGGTGTTCGTTCTCGGCATAGCATTTTTCTGAAAAGGCAAACATCCGGCTCCTTGTCCCACAAGGAAGGTGCCAGCCCTGAAAGCTCTTGCTGCTCTTCACTGTCCCCGTGCAGCCTATGCACAGGCACAACAGCATTGGGGATCTGTGCTTGCCCAGGATCGGTACACCTCACGGTGTTCGTTCTCGGCATAGCATTTTTCTGAAAAGGCAAACGTCCGGCTCCTTGTCCCACAAGGAAGGTGCCAGCCCTGAAAGCTCTTGCTGCTCTTCACTGTCACCGTGCAGCCTATGCGCAGGCACAACAGCATTCGGGATCTGTGCTTGCCCAGGATCGGTACACCTCACGGTGTTCGTTCTCGGCATAGCATTTTTCTGAAAAGGCAAACGTCCGGCTCCTTGTCCCACAAGGAAGGTGCCAGCCCTGAAAGCTCTTGCTGCTCTTCACTGTCCCCGTGTAGCCTATGCACAGGCACAACAGCATTCGGGATCTGTGCTTGCCCAGGAACAGTACACCTCACGGTGTTCGTTCTCGGCATAGCATTTTTCTGAAAAGGCAAACGTCCGGCTCCTTGTCCCACAAGGAAGGTGCCAGCCCTGAAAGCTCTTGCTGCTCTTCACTGTCCCCGTGTAGCCTATGCACAGGCACAACAGCATTCGGGATCTGTGCTTGCCCAGGAACAGTACACCTCACGGTGTTCGTTCTCGGCAGAGGCTCTTCCGAAAAGGCAAACGTCCGGCTCCTTGTCCCACAAGGAAGGTGCCAGCCCTGAAAGCTCTTGCTGCTCTTCACTGTCCCCGTGCAGCCTATGCACAGGCACAACAGCATTGGGGATCTGTGCTTGCCCAGGAACGGTACACCTCTCGGTGTCCGTTCTCGGCATAGCATTTTTCTGAAAAGGCAAACGTCCGGCTCCTTGTCCCACAAGGAAGGTGCCAGCCCTGAAAGCTCTTGCTGCTCTTCACTGTCCCCGTGCAGCCTATGCACAGGCACAACAGCATTGGGGATATGTGCTTGCCCAGGAATGGTACACCTCTCGGTGTCCGTTCTCGGCAGAGGCTCTTCCGAAAAGGCAAACGTCCGGCTCCTTGTCCCACAAGGAAGGTGCCAGCCCTGAAAGCTCTTGCTGTTCTTCACTGTCCCCGTGCAGCCTATGCACAGGCACAACAGCATTGGGGATCTGTGCTTGCCCAGGATCGGTACACCTCACGGTGTTCGTTCTCGGCATAGCATTTTTCTGAAAAGGCAAACGTCCGGCTCCTTGTCCCACAAGGAAGGTGCCAGCCCTGAAAGCTCTTGCTGCTCTTCACTGTCCCCGTGCAGCCTATGCACAGGCACAACAGCATTCGGGATCTGTGCTTGCCCAGGATCGGTACACCTCACGGTGTTCGTTCTCGGCATAGCATTTTTCTGAAAAGGCAAACGTCCGGCTCCTTGTCCCACAAGGAAGGTGCCAGCCCTGAAAGCTCTTGCTGCTCTTCACTGTCCCCGTGCAGCCTATGCACAGGCACAACAGCATTCGGGATCTGTGCTTGCCCAGGATCGGTACACCTCACGGTGTTCGTTCTCGGCATAGCATTTTTCTGAAAAGGCAAACGTCCGGCTCCTTGTCCCACAAGGAAGGTGCCAGCCCTGAAAGCTCTTGCTGCTCTTCACTGTCCCCGTGCAGCCTATGCACAGGCACAACAGCATTGGGGATCTGTGCTTGCCCAGGAACGGTACACCTCTCGGTGTCCGTTCTCGGCATAGCATTTTTCTGAAAAGGCAAACGTCCGGCTCCTTGTCCCACAAGGAAGGTGCCAGCCCTGAAAGCTCTTGCTGCTCTTCACTGTCCCCGTGCAGCCTATGCACAGGCACAACAGCATTGGGGATATGTGCTTGCCCAGGAATGGTACACCTCTCGGTGTCCGTTCTCGGCAGAGGCTCTTCCGAAAAGGCAAACGTCCGGCTCCTTGTCCCACAAGGAAGGTGCCAGCCCTGAAAGCTCTTGCTGTTCTTCACTGTCCCCGTGCAGCCTATGCACAGGCACAACAGCATTGGGGATCTGTGCTTGCCCAGGATCGGTACACCTCACGGTGTTCGTTCTCGGCATAGCATTTTTCTGAAAAGGCAAACGTCCGGCTCCTTGTCCCACAAGGAAGGTGCCAGCCCTGAAAGCTCTTGCTGCTCTTCACTGTCCCCGTGCAGCCTATGCACAGGCACAACAGCATTCGGGATCTGTGCTTGCCCAGGATCGGTACACCTCACGGTGTTCGTTCTCGGCATAGCATTTTTCTGAAAAGGCAAACGTCCGGCTCCTTGTCCCACAAGGAAGGTGCCAGCCCTGAAAGCTCTTGCTGCTCTTCACTGTCCCCGTGCAGCCTATGCACAGGCACAACAGCATTCGGGATCTGTGCTTGCCCAGGATCGGTACACCTCACGGTGTTCGTTCTCGGCATAGCATTTTTCTGAAAAGGCAAACGTCCGGCTCCTTGTCCCACAAGGAAGGTGCCAGCCCTGAAAGCTCTTGCTGCTCTTCACTGTCCCCGTGCAGCCTATGCACAGGCACAACAGCATTGGGGATCTGTGCTTGCCCAGGATCGGTACACCTCACGGTGTTCGTTCTCGGCATAGCATTTTTCTGAAAAGGCAAACGTCCGGCTCCTTGTCCCACAAGGAAGGTGCCAGCCCTGAAAGCTCTTGCTGCTCTTCACTGTCCCCGTGCAGCCTATGCACAGGCACAACAGCATTGGGGATCTGTGCTTGCCCAGGATCGGTACACCTCACGGTGTTCGTTCTCGGCATAGCATTTTTCTGAAAAGGCAAACGTCCGGCTCCTTGTCCCACAAGGAAGGTGCCAGCCCTGAAAGCTCTTGCTGCTCTTCACTGTCCCCGTGCAGCCTATGCACAGGCACAACAGCATTCGGGATCTGTGCTTGCCCAGGATCGGTACACCTCACGGTGTTCGTTCTCGGCATAGCATTTTTCTGAAAAGGCAAACGTCCGGCTCCTTGTCCCACAAGGAAGGTGCCAGCCCTGAAAGCTCTTGCTGCTCTTCACTGTCACCGTGCAGCCTATGCGCAGGCACAACAGCATTCGGGATCTGTGCTTGCCCAGGATCGGTACACCTCACGGTGTTCGTTCTCGGCATAGCATTTTTCTGAAAAGGCAAACGTCCGGCTCCTTGTCCCACAAGGAAGGTGCCAGCCCTGAAAGCTCTTGCTGCTCTTCACTGTCCCCGTGTAGCCTATGCACAGGCACAACAGCATTCGGGATCTGTGCTTGCCCAGGAACAGTACACCTCACGGTGTTCGTTCTCGGCATAGCATTTTTCTGAAAAGGCAAACGTCCGGCTCCTTGTCCCACAAGGAAGGTGCCAGCCCTGAAAGCTCTTGCTGCTCTTCACTGTCCCCGTGTAGCCTATGCACAGGCACAACAGCATTCGGGATCTGTGCTTGCCCAGGAACAGTACACCTCACGGTGTTCGTTCTCGGCAGAGGCTCTTCCGAAAAGGCAAACGTCCGGCTCCTTGTCCCACAAGGAAGGTGCCAGCCCTGAAAGCTCTTGCTGCTCTTCACTGTCCCCGTGCAGCCTATGCACAGGCACAACAGCATTGGGGATCTGTGCTTGCCCAGGATCGGTACACCTCACGGTGTCCGTTCTCGGCATAGCATTTTTCTGAAAAGGCAAACGTCCGGCTCCTTGTCCCACAAGGAAGGTGCCAGCCCTGAAAGCTCTTGCTGCTCTTCACTGTCCCCGTGCAGCCTATGCACAGGCACAACAGCATTGGGGATATGTGCTTGCCCAGGAACGGTACACCTCTCGGTGTCCGTTCTCGGCAGAGGCTCTTCCGAAAAGGCAAACGTCCGGCTCCTTGTCCCACAAGGAAGGTGCCAGCCCTGAAAGCTCTTGCTGTTCTTCACTGTCCCCGTGCAGCCTATGCACAGGCACAACAGCATTGGGGATCTGTGCTTGCCCAGGATCGGTACACCTCACGGTGTTCGTTCTCGGCATAGCATTTTTCTGAAAAGGCAAACGTCCGGCTCCTTGTCCCACAAGGAAGGTGCCAGCCCTGAAAGCTCTTGCTGCTCTTCACTGTCCCCGTGCAGCCTATGCACAGGCACAACAGCATTCGGGATCTGTGCTTGCCCAGGATCGGTACACCTCACGGTGTTCGTTCTCGGCATAGCATTTTTCTGAAAAGGCAAACGTCCGGCTCCTTGTCCCACAAGGAAGGTGCCAGCCCTGAAAGCTCTTGCTGCTCTTCACTGTCCCCGTGCAGCCTATGCACAGGCACAACAGCATTGGGGATCTGTGCTTGCCCAGGATCGGTACACCTCACGGTGTTCGTTCTCGGCATAGCATTTTTCTGAAATGGCAAACGTCCGGCTCCTTGTCCCACAAGGAAGGTGCCAGCCCTGAAAGCTCTTGCTGCTCTTCACTGTCCCCGTGCAGCCTATGCACAGGCACAACAGCATTGGGGATCTGTGCTTGCCCAGGAACGGTACACCTCACAGTGTTCGTTCTCGGCATAGCATTTTTCTGAAAAGGCAAACGTCCGGCTCCTTGTCCCACAAGGAAGGTGCCAGCCCTGAAAGCTCTTGCTGCTCTTCACTGTCCCCGTGCAGCCTATGCACAGGCACAACAGCATTGGGGATCTGTGCTTGCCCAGGATCGGTACACCTCACGGTGTTCGTTCTCGGCATAGCATTTTTCTGAAAAGGCAAACGTCCGGCTCCTTGTCCCACAAGGAAGGTGCCAGCCCTGAAAGCTCTTGCTGCTCTTCACTGTCCCCGTGCAGCCTATGCACAGGCACAACAGCATTGGGGATCTGTGCTTGCCCAGGATCGGTACACCTCACGGTGTTCGTTCTCGGCATAGCATTTTTCTGAAAAGGCAAACGTCCGGCTCCTTGTCCCACAAGGAAGGTGCCAGCCCTGAAAGCTCTTGCTGCTCTTCACTGTCCCCGTGTAGCCTATGCACAGGCACAACAGCATTCGGGATCTGTGCTTGCCCAGGAACAGTACACCTCACGGTGTTCGTTCTCGGCAGAGGCTCTTCCGAAAAGGCAAACGTCCGGCTCCTTGTCCCACAAGGAAGGTGCCAGCCCTGAAAGCTCTTGCTGCTCTTCACTGTCCCCGTGCAGCCTATGCACAGGCACAACAGCATTGGGGATCTGTGCTTGCCCAGGATCGGTACACCTCTCGGTGTCAGTTCTCAGCATAACATTTTTCTGAAAAGGCAAACGTCCGGCTCCTTGTCCCACAAGGAAGGTGCCAGCCCTGAAAGCTCTTGCTGCTCTTCACTGTCCCCGTGCAGCCTATGCACAGGCACAACAGCATTGGGGATCTGTGCTTGCCCAGGAACGGTACACCTCACGGTGTTCGTTCTCGGCAGAGGCTCTTCCGAAAAGGCAAACGTCCAGCTCCTTGTCCCACAAGGAAGGTGCCAGCCCTGAAAGCTCTTGCTGCTCTTCACTGTCCCCGTGCAGCCTATGCACAGGCACAACAGCATTGGGGATCTGTGCTTGCCCAGGAACGGTACACCTCACGGTGTTCGTTCTCGGCAGAGGCTCTTCCGAAAAGGCAAACGTCCAGCTCCTTGTCCCACAAGGAAGGTGCCAGCCCTGAAAGCTCTTGCTGCTCTTCACTGTCCCCGTGCAGCCTATGCGCAGGCACAACAGCATTCGGGATCTGTGCTTGCCCAGGATCGGTACACCTCACGGTGTTCGTTCTCGGCATAGCATTTTTCTGAAAAGGCAAACGTCCGGCTCCTTGTCCCACAAGGAAGGTGCCAGCCCTGAAAGCTCTTGCTGCTCTTCACTGTCCCCGTGTAGCCTATGCACAGGCACAACAGCATTGGGGATCTGTGCTTGCCCAGGAACAGTACACCTCACGGTGTTCGTTCTCGGCAGAGGCTCTTCCGAAAAGGCAAACGTCCAGCTCCTTGTCCCACAAGGAAGGTGCCAGCCCTGAAAGCTCTTGCTGCTCTTCACTGTCCCCGTGCAGCCTATGCACAGGCACAACAGCATTGGGGATCTGTGCTTGCCCAGGATCGGTACACCTCACGGTGTTCGTTCTCGGCATAGCATTTTTCTGAAAAGGCAAACTTCCGGCTCCTTGACCCACAAGGAAGGTGCCAGCCCTGAAAGCTCTTGCTGCTCTTCACTGTCCCCGTGCAGCCTATGCACAGGCACAACAGCATTGGGGATCTGTGCTTGCCCACGATCGGTACACCTCACGGTGTTCGTTCTCGGCATAGCATTTTTCTGAAAAGGCAAACGTCCGGCTCCTTGTCCCACAAGGAAGGTGCCAGCCCTGAAAGCTCTTGCTGCTCTTCACTGTCCCCGTGCAGCCTATGCACAGGCACAACAGCATTCGGGATCTGTGCTTGCCCAGGATCGGTACACCTCACGGTGTTCGTTCTCGGCATAGCATTTTTCTGAAAAGGCAAACGTCCGACTCCTTGTCCCACAAGGAAGGTGCCAGCCCTGAAAGTTCTTGCTGCTCTTCACTGTCCCCGTGCAGCCTATGCACAGGCACAACAGCATTGGGGATATGTGCTTGCCCAGGAACGGTACACCTCACGGTGTTCGTTCTCGGCAGAGGCTCTTCCGAAAAGGCAAACGTCCAGCTCCTTGTCCCACAAGGAAGGTGCCAGCCCTGAAAGCTCTTGCTGCTCTTCACTGTCCCCGTGCAGCCTATGCACAGGCACAACAGCATTCGGGATCTGTGCTTGCCCAGGATCGGTACACCTCACGGTGTTCGTTCTCGGCATAGCATTTTTCTGAAAAGGCAAACGTCCGGCTCCTTGTCCCACAAGGAAGGTGCCAGCCCTGAAAGCTCTTGCTGCTCTTCACTGTCCCCGTGTAGCCTATGCACAGGCACAACAGCATTCGGGATCTGTGCTTGCCCAGGAACAGTACACCTCACGGTGTTCGTTCTCGGCAGAGGCTCTTCCGAAAAGGCAAACGTCCGGCTCCTTGTCCCACAAGGAAGGTGCCAGCCCTGAAAGCTCTTGCTGCTCTTCACTGTCCCCGTGCAGCCTATGCACAGGCACAACAGCATTGGGGATCTGTGCTTGCCCAGGAACGGTACACCTCTCGGTGTCCGTTCTCGGCATAGCATTTTTCTGAAAAGGCAAACGTCCGGCTCCTTGTCCCACAAGGAAGGTGCCAGCCCTGAAAGCTCTTGCTGCTCTTCACTGTCCCCGTGCAGCCTATGCACAGGCACAACAGCATTCAGGATCTGTGCTTGCCCAGGATCGGTACACCTCACGGTGTTCGTTCTTGGCATAGCATTTTTCTGAAATGGCAAACGTCCGGCTCCTTGTCCCACAAGGAAGGTGCCAGCCCTGAAAGCTCTTGCTGCTCTTCACTGTCCCCGTGCAGCCTATGCACAGGCACAACAGCATTGGGGATCTGTGCTTGCCCAGGATCGGTACACCTCACGGTGTTCGTTCTCGGCATAGCATTTTTCTGAAAAGGCAAACGTCCGGCTCCTTGTCCCACAAGGAAGGTGCCAGCCCTGAAAGCTCTTGCTGCTCTTCACTGTCCCCGTGCAGCCTATGCACAGGCACAACAGCATTGGGGATCTGTGCTTGCCCAGGATCGGTACACCTCACGGTGTTCGTTCTCGGCATAGCATTTTTCTGAAAAGGCAAACGTCCGGCTCCTTGTCCCACAAGGAAGGTGCCAGCCCTGAAAGCTCTTGCTGCTCTTCACTGTCCCCGTGCAGCCTATGCACAGGCACAACAGCATTGGGGATCTGTGCTTGCCCAGGATCGGTACACCTCACGGTGTTCGTTCTCGGCATAGCATTTTTCTGAAAAGGCAAACGTCCGGCTCCTTGTCCCACAAGGAAGGTGCCAGCCCTGAAAGCTCTTGCTGCTCTTCACTGTCCCCGTGCAGCCTATGCACAGGCACAACAGCATTGGGGATCTGTGCTTGCCCAGGATCGGTACACCTCACGGTGTTCGTTCTCGGCATAGCATTTTTCTGAAAAGGCAAACGTCCGGCTCCTTGTCCCACAAGGAAGGTGCCAGCCCTGAAAGCTCTTGCTGCTCTTCACTGTCCCCGTGCAGCCTATGCACAGGCACAACAGCATTGGGGATCTGTGCTTGCCCAGGATCGGTACACCTCACGGTGTTCGTTCTCGGCATAGCATTTTTCTGAAAAGGCAAACGTCCGGCTCCTTGTCCCACAAGGAAGGTGCCAGCCCTGAAAGCTCTTGCTGCTCTTCACTGTCCCCGTGCAGCCTATGCACAGGCACAACAGCATTCGGGATCTGTGCTTGCCCAGGATCGGTACACCTCACGGTGTTCGTTCTCGGCATAGCATTTTTCTGAAAAGGCAAACGTCCGGCTCCTTGTCCCACAAGGAAGGTGCCAGCCCTGAAAGCTCTTGCTGCTCTTCACTGTCCCCGTGCAGCCTATGCGCAGGCACAACAGCATTCGGGATCTGTGCTTGCCCAGGATCGGTACACCTCACGGTGTTCGTTCTCGGCATAGCATTTTTCTGAAAAGGCAAACGTCCGGCTCCTTGTCCCACAAGGAAGGTGCCAGCCCTGAAAGCTCTTGCTGCTCTTCACTGTCCCCGTGTAGCCTATGCACAGGCACAACAGCATTCGGGATCTGTGCTTGCCCAGGAACAGTACACCTCACGGTGTTCGTTCTCGGCAGAGGCTCTTCCGAAAAGGCAAACGTCCAGCTCCTTGTCCCACAAGGAAGGTGCCAGCCCTGAAAGCTCTTGCTGCTCTTCACTGTCCCCGTGCAGCCTATGCACAGGCACAACAGCATTGGGGATCTGTGCTTGCCCAGGATCGGTACACCTCACGGTGTTCGTTCTCGGCATAGCATTTTTCTGAAAAGGCAAACGTCCAGCTCCTTGTCCCACAAGGAAGGTGCCAGCCCTGAAAGCTCTTGCTGCTCTTCACTGTCCCCGTGCAGCCTATGCACAGGCACAACAGCATTGGGGATCTGTGCTTGCCCAGGATCGGTACACCTCACGGTGTTCGTTCTCGGCATAGCATTTTTCTGAAAAGGCAAACGTCCGGCTCCTTGTCCCACAAGGAAGGTGCCAGCCCTGAAAGCTCTTGCTGCTCTTCACTGTCCCCGTGCAGCCTATGCACAGGCACAACAGCATTCGGGATCTGTGCTTGCCCAGGATCGGTACACCTCACGGTGTTCGTTCTCGGCATAGCATTTTTCTGAAAAGGCAAACGTCCGACTCCTTGTCCCACAAGGAAGGTGCCAGCCCTGAAAGCTCTTGCTGCTCTTCACTGTCCCCGTGCAGCCTATGCACAGGCACAACAGCATTGGGGATATGTGCTTGCCCAGGAACGGTACACCTCACGGTGTTCGTTCTCGGCAGAGGCTCTTCCGAAAAGGCAAACGTCCGGCTCCTTGTCCCACAAGGAAGGTGCCAGCCCTGAAAGCTCTTGCTGCTCTTCACTGTCCCCGTGCAGCCTATGCACAGGCACAACAGCATTGGGGATCTGTGCTTGCCCAGGATCGGTACACCTCACGGTGTTCGTTCTCGGCAGAGGCTCTTCCGAAAAGGCAAACGTCCAGCTCCTTGTCCCACAAGGAAGGTGCCAGCCCTGAAAGCTCTTGCTGCTCTTCACTGTCCCCGTGCAGCCTATGCACAGGCACAACAGCATTCGGGATCTGTGCTTGCCCAGGATCGGTACACCTCACGGTGTTCGTTCTCGGCATAGCATTTTTCTGAAAAGGCAAACGTCCGGCTCCTTGTCCCACAAGGAAGGTGCCAGCCCTGAAAGCTCTTGCTGCTCTTCACTGTCCCCGTGCAGCCTATGCACAGGCACAACAGCATTCGGGATCTGTGCTTGCCCAGGATCGGTACACCTCACGGTGTTCGTTCTCGGCATAGCATTTTTCTGAAAAGGCAAACGTCCGACTCCTTGTCCCACAAGGAAGGTGCCAGCCCTGAAAGTTCTTGCTGCTCTTCACTGTCCCCGTGCAGCCTATGCACAGGCACAACAGCATTCGGGATCTGTGCTTGCCCAGGATCGGTACAGCTCACGGTGTCCGTTCTCGGCATAGCATTTTTCTGAAAAGGCAAACGTCCGGCTCCTTGTCCCACAAGGAAGGTGCCAGCCCTGAAAGCTCTTGCTGCTCTTCACTGTCCCCGTGCAGCCTATGCACAGGCACAACAGCATTCGGGATCTGTGCTTGCCCAGGATCGGTACACCTCACGGTGTTCGTTCTCGGCATAGCATTTTTCTGAAAAGGCAAACGTCCGGCTCCCTGTCCCACAAGGAAGGTGCCAGCCCTGAAAGCTCTTGCTGCTCTTCACTGTCCCCGTGTAGCCTATGCACAGGCACAACAGCATTCGGGATCTGTGCTTGCCCAGGAACAGTACACCTCACGGTGTTCGTTCTCGGCATAGCATTTTTCTGAAAAGGCAAACGTCCGGCTCCTTGACCCACAAGGAAGGTGCCAGCCCTGAAAGCTCTTGCTGCTCTTCACTGTCCCCGTGCAGCCTATGCACAGGCACAACAGCATTGGGGATCTGTGCTTGCCCACGATCGGTACACCTCACGGTGTTCGTTCTCGGCATAGCATTTTTCTGAAAAGGCAAACGTCCGGCTCCTTGTCCCACAAGGAAGGTGCCAGCCCTGAAAGCTCTTGCTGCTCTTCACTGTCCCCGTGCAGCCTATGCACAGGCACAACAGCATTCGGGATCTGTGCTTGCCCAGGATCGGTACACCTCACGGTGTTCATTCTCGGCATAGCATTTTTCTGAAAAGGCAAACGTCCGACTCCTTGTCCCACAAGGAAGGTGCCAGCCCTGAAAGTTCTTGCTGCTCTTCACTGTCCCCGTGCAGCCTATGCACAGGCACAACAGCATTGGGGATATGTGCTTGCCCAGGAACGGTACACCTCACGGTGTTCGTTCTCGGCAGAGGCTCTTCCGAAAAGGCAAACGTCCAGCTCCTTGTCCCACAAGGAAGGTGCCAGCCCTGAAAGCTCTTGCTGCTCTTCACTGTCCCCGTGCAGCCTATGCACAGGCACAACAGCATTGGGGATATGTGCTTGCCCAGGAACGGTACACCTCACGGTGTTCGTTCTCGGCAGAGGCTCTTCTGAAAAGGCAAACGTCCGGCTCCTTGTCCCACAAGGAAGGTGCCAGCCCTGAAAGCTCTTGCTGCTCTTCACTGTCCCCGTGCAGCCTATGCACAGGCACAACAGCATTCGGGATCTGTGCTTGCCCAGGATCGGTACACCTCACGGTGTTCGTTATCGGCATAGCATTTTTCTGAAAAGGCAAACGTCCGACTCCTTGTCCCACAAGGAAGGTGCCAGCCCTGAAAGTTCTTGCTGCTCTTCACTGTCCCCGTGCAGCCTATGCACAGGCACAACAGCATTCGGGATATGTGCTTGCCCAGGATCGGTACACCTCTCGGTGTTCGTTCTCGGCAGAGGCTCTTCCGAAAAGGCAAACGTCCGGCTCCTTGTCCCACAAGGAAGGTGCCAGCCCTGAAAGCTCTTGCTGTTCTTCACTGTCCCCGTGCAGCCTATGCACAGGCACAACAGCATTGGGGATCTGTGCTTGCCCAGGATCGGTACACCTCACGGTGTCCGTTCTCGGCATAGCATTTTTCTGAAAAGGCAAACGTCCGGCTCCTTGTCCCACAAGGAAGGTGCCAGCCCTGAAAGCTCTTGCTGCTCTTCACTGTCCCCGTGCAGCCTATGCACAGGCACAACAGCATTGGGGATATGTGCTTGCCCAGGAACGGTACACCTCTCGGTGTCCGTTCTCGGCAGAGGCTCTTCCGAAAAGGCAAACGTCCGGCTCCTTGTCCCACAAGGAAGGTGCCAGCCCTGAAAGCTCTTGCTGCTCTTCACTGTCCCCGTGCAGCCTATGCACAGGCACAACAGCATACAGGATCTGTGCTTGCCCAGGATCGGTACACCTCACGGTGTTCGTTCTCGGCATAGCATTTTTCTGAAATGGCAAACGTCCGGCTCCTTGTCCCACAAGGAAGGTGCCAGCCCTGAAAGCTCTTGCTGCTCTTCACTGTCCCCGTGCAGCCTATGCACAGGCACAACAGCATTGGGGATCTGTGCTTGCCCAGGATCGGTACACCTCACGGTGTTCGTTCTCGGCATAGCATTTTTCTGAAAAGGCAAACGTCCGGCTCCTTGTCCCACAAGGAAGGTGCCAGCCCTGAAAGCTCTTGCTGCTCTTCACTGTCCCCGTGCAGCCTATGCACAGGCACAACAGCATTCGGGATCTGTGCTTGCCCAGGATCGGTACACCTCACGGTGTTCGTTCTCGGCATAGCATTTTTCTGAAAAGGCAAACGTCCGGCTCCTTGTCCCACAAGGAAGGTGCCAGCCCTGAAAGCTCTTGCTGCTCTTCACTGTCCCCGTGCAGCCTATGCACAGGCACAACAGCATTGGGGATCTGTGCTTGCCCAGGATCGGTACACCTCACGGTGTTCGTTCTCGGCATAGCATTTTTCTGAAAAGGCAAACGTCCGGCTCCTTGTCCCACAAGGAAGGTGCCAGCCCTGAAAGCTCTTGCTGCTCTTCACTGTCCCCGTGCAGCCTATGCACAGGCACAACAGCATTGGGGATCTGTGCTTGCCCAGGATCGGTACACCTCACGGTGTTCGTTCTCGGCATAGCATTTTTCTGAAAAGGCAAACGTCCGGCTCCTTGTCCCACAAGGAAGGTGCCAGCCCTGAAAGCTCTTGCTGCTCTTCACTGTCCCCGTGCAGCCTATGCACAGGCACAACAGCATTGGGGATCTGTGCTTGCCCAGGATCGGTACACCTCACGGTGTTCGTTCTCGGCATAGCATTTTTCTGAAAAGGCAAACGTCCGGCTCCTTGTCCCACAAGGAAGGTGCCAGCCCTGAAAGCTCTTGCTGCTCTTCACTGTCCCCGTGCAGCCTATGCACAGGCACAACAGCATTCGGGATCTGTGCTTGCCCAGGATCGGTACACCTCACGGTGTTCGTTCTCGGCATAGCATTTTTCTGAAAAGGCAAACGTCCGGCTCCTTGTCCCACAAGGAAGGTGCCAGCCCTGAAAGCTCTTGCTGCTCTTCACTGTCCCCGTGCAGCCTATGCGCAGGCACAACAGCATTCGGGATCTGTGCTTGCCCAGGATCGGTACACCTCACGGTGTTCGTTCTCGGCATAGCATTTTTCTGAAAAGGCAAACGTCCGGCTCCTTGTCCCACAAGGAAGGTGCCAGCCCTGAAAGCTCTTGCTGCTCTTCACTGTCCCCGTGCAGCCTATGCGCAGGCACAACAGCATTCGGGATCTGTGCTTGCCCAGGATCGGTACACCTCACGGTGTTCGTTCTCGGCATAGCATTTTTCTGAAAAGGCAAACGTCCGGCTCCTTGTCCCACAAGGAAGGTGCCAGCCCTGAAAGCTCTTGCTGCTCTTCACTGTCCCCGTGTAGCCTATGCACAGGCACAACAGCATTCGGGATCTGTGCTTGCCCAGGAACAGTACACCTCACGGTGTTCGTTCTCGGCAGAGGCTCTTCCGAAAAGGCAAACGTCCAGCTCCTTGTCCCACAAGGAAGGTGCCAGCCCTGAAAGCTCTTGCTGCTCTTCACTGTCCCCGTGCAGCCTATGCACAGGCACAACAGCATTGGGGATCTGTGCTTGCCCAGGATCGGTACACCTCACGGTGTTCGTTCTCGGCATAGCATTTTTCTGAAAAGGCAAACGTCCAGCTCCTTGTCCCACAAGGAAGGTGCCAGCCCTGAAAGCTCTTGCTGCTCTTCACTGTCCCCGTGCAGCCTATGCACAGGCACAACAGCATTGGGGATCTGTGCTTGCCCAGGATCGGTACACCTCACGGTGTTCGTTCTCGGCATAGCATTTTTCTGAAAAGGCAAACGTCCGGCTCCTTGTCCCACAAGGAAGGTGCCAGCCCTGAAAGCTCTTGCTGCTCTTCACTGTCCCCGTGCAGCCTATGCACAGGCACAACAGCATTCGGGATCTGTGCTTGCCCAGGATCGGTACACCTCACGGTGTTCGTTCTCGGCATAGCATTTTTCTGAAAAGGCAAACGTCCGGCTCCTTGTCCCACAAGGAAGGTGCCAGCCCTGAAAGCTCTTGCTGCTCTTCACTGTCCCCGTGCAGCCTATGCACAGGCACAACAGCATTGGGGATATGTGCTTGCCCAGGAACGGTACACCTCACGGTGTTCGTTCTCGGCAGAGGCTCTTCCGAAAAGGCAAACGTCCGGCTCCTTGTCCCACAAGGAAGGTGCCAGCCCTGAAAGCTCTTGCTGCTCTTCACTGTCCCCGTGCAGCCTATGCACAGGCACAACAGCATTGGGGATCTGTGCTTGCCCAGGATCGGTACACCTCACGGTGTTCGTTCTCGGCAGAGGCTCTTCCGAAAAGGCAAACGTCCAGCTCCTTGTCCCACAAGGAAGGTGCCAGCCCTGAAAGCTCTTGCTGCTCTTCACTGTCCCCGTGCAGCCTATGCACAGGCACAACAGCATTCGGGATCTGTGCTTGCCCAGGATCGGTACACCTCACGGTGTTCGTTCTCGGCATAGCATTTTTCTGAAAAGGCAAACGTCCGGCTCCTTGTCCCACAAGGAAGGTGCCAGCCCTGAAAGCTCTTGCTGCTCTTCACTGTCCCCGTGCAGCCTATGCACAGGCACAACAGCATTCGGGATCTGTGCTTGCCCAGGATCGGTACACCTCACGGTGTTCGTTCTCGGCATAGCATTTTTCTGAAAAGGCAAACGTCCGACTCCTTGTCCCACAAGGAAGGTGCCAGCCCTGAAAGTTCTTGCTGCTCTTCACTGTCCCCGTGCAGCCTATGCACAGGCACAACAGCATTCGGGATCTGTGCTTGCCCAGGATCGGTACAGCTCACGGTGTCCGTTCTCGGCATAGCATTTTTCTGAAAAGGCAAACGTCCGGCTCCTTGTCCCACAAGGAAGGTGCCAGCCCTGAAAGCTCTTGCTGCTCTTCACTGTCCCCGTGCAGCCTATGCACAGGCACAACAGCATTCGGGATCTGTGCTTGCCCAGGATCGGTACACCTCACGGTGTTCGTTCTCGGCATAGCATTTTTCTGAAAAGGCAAACGTCCGGCTCCCTGTCCCACAAGGAAGGTGCCAGCCCTGAAAGCTCTTGCTGCTCTTCACTGTCCCCGTGTAGCCTATGCACAGGCACAACAGCATTCGGGATCTGTGCTTGCCCAGGAACAGTACACCTCACGGTGTTCGTTCTCGGCATAGCATTTTTCTGAAAAGGCAAACGTCCGGCTCCTTGACCCACAAGGAAGGTGCCAGCCCTGAAAGCTCTTGCTGCTCTTCACTGTCCCCGTGCAGCCTATGCACAGGCACAACAGCATTGGGGATCTGTGCTTGCCCACGATCGGTACACCTCACGGTGTTCGTTCTCGGCATAGCATTTTTCTGAAAAGGCAAACGTCCGGCTCCTTGTCCCACAAGGAAGGTGCCAGCCCTGAAAGCTCTTGCTGCTCTTCACTGTCCCCGTGCAGCCTATGCACAGGCACAACAGCATTCGGGATCTGTGCTTGCCCAGGATCGGTACACCTCACGGTGTTCATTCTCGGCATAGCATTTTTCTGAAAAGGCAAACGTCCGACTCCTTGTCCCACAAGGAAGGTGCCAGCCCTGAAAGTTCTTGCTGCTCTTCACTGTCCCCGTGCAGCCTATGCACAGGCACAACAGCATTGGGGATATGTGCTTGCCCAGGAACGGTACACCTCACGGTGTTCGTTCTCGGCAGAGGCTCTTCCGAAAAGGCAAACGTCCAGCTCCTTGTCCCACAAGGAAGGTGCCAGCCCTGAAAGCTCTTGCTGCTCTTCACTGTCCCCGTGCAGCCTATGCACAGGCACAACAGCATTGGGGATATGTGCTTGCCCAGGAACGGTACACCTCACGGTGTTCGTTCTCGGCAGAGGCTCTTCTGAAAAGGCAAACGTCCGGCTCCTTGTCCCACAAGGAAGGTGCCAGCCCTGAAAGCTCTTGCTGCTCTTCACTGTCCCCGTGCAGCCTATGCACAGGCACAACAGCATTCGGGATCTGTGCTTGCCCAGGATCGGTACACCTCACGGTGTTCGTTATCGGCATAGCATTTTTCTGAAAAGGCAAACGTCCGACTCCTTGTCCCACAAGGAAGGTGCCAGCCCTGAAAGTTCTTGCTGCTCTTCACTGTCCCCGTGCAGCCTATGCACAGGCACAACAGCATTCGGGATATGTGCTTGCCCAGGATCGGTACACCTCTCGGTGTTCGTTCTCGGCAGAGGCTCTTCCGAAAAGGCAAACGTCCGGCTCCTTGTCCCACAAGGAAGGTGCCAGCCCTGAAAGCTCTTGCTGTTCTTCACTGTCCCCGTGCAGCCTATGCACAGGCACAACAGCATTGGGGATCTGTGCTTGCCCAGGATCGGTACACCTCACGGTGTCCGTTCTCGGCATAGCATTTTTCTGAAAAGGCAAACGTCCGGCTCCTTGTCCCACAAGGAAGGTGCCAGCCCTGAAAGCTCTTGCTGCTCTTCACTGTCCCCGTGCAGCCTATGCACAGGCACAACAGCATTGGGGATATGTGCTTGCCCAGGAACGGTACACCTCTCGGTGTCCGTTCTCGGCAGAGGCTCTTCCGAAAAGGCAAACGTCCGGCTCCTTGTCCCACAAGGAAGGTGCCAGCCCTGAAAGCTCTTGCTGCTCTTCACTGTCCCCGTGCAGCCTATGCACAGGCACAACAGCATACAGGATCTGTGCTTGCCCAGGATCGGTACACCTCACGGTGTTCGTTCTCGGCATAGCATTTTTCTGAAATGGCAAACGTCCGGCTCCTTGTCCCACAAGGAAGGTGCCAGCCCTGAAAGCTCTTGCTGCTCTTCACTGTCCCCGTGCAGCCTATGCACAGGCACAACAGCATTCGGGATCTGTGCTTGCCCAGGATCGGTACACCTCACGGTGTTCGTTCTCGGCATAGCATTTTTCTGAAAAGGCAAACGTCCGGCTCCTTGTCCCACAAGGAAGGTGCCAGCCCTGAAAGCTCTTGCTGCTCTTCACTGTCCCCGTGCAGCCTATGCACAGGCACAACAGCATTCGGGATCTGTGCTTGCCCAGGATCGGTACACCTCACGGTGTTCGTTCTCGGCATAGCATTTTTCTGAAAAGGCAAACGTCCGGCTCCTTGTCCCACAAGGAAGGTGCCAGCCCTGAAAGCTCTTGCTGCTCTTCACTGTCCCCGTGCAGCCTATGCACAGGCACAACAGCATTGGGGATCTGTGCTTGCCCAGGATCGGTACACCTCACGGTGTTCGTTCTCGGCATAGCATTTTTCTGAAAAGGCAAACGTCCGGCTCCTTGTCCCACAAGGAAGGTGCCAGCCCTGAAAGCTCTTGCTGCTCTTCACTGTCCCCGTGCAGCCTATGCACAGGCACAACAGCATTGGGGATCTGTGCTTGCCCAGGATCGGTACACCTCACGGTGTTCGTTCTCGGCATAGCATTTTTCTGAAAAGGCAAACGTCCGGCTCCTTGTCCCACAAGGAAGGTGCCAGCCCTGAAAGCTCTTGCTGCTCTTCACTGTCCCCGTGCAGCCTATGCACAGGCACAACAGCATTCGGGATCTGTGCTTGCCCAGGATCGGTACACCTCACGGTGTTCGTTCTCGGCATAGCATTTTTCTGAAAAGGCAAACGTCCGGCTCCTTGTCCCACAAGGAAGGTGCCAGCCCTGAAAGCTCTTGCTGCTCTTCACTGTCCCCGTGCAGCCTATGCGCAGGCACAACAGCATTCGGGATCTGTGCTTGCCCAGGATCGGTACACCTCACGGTGTTCGTTCTCGGCATAGCATTTTTCTGAAAAGGCAAACGTCCGGCTCCTTGTCCCACAAGGAAGGTGCCAGCCCTGAAAGCTCTTGCTGCTCTTCACTGTCCCCGTGTAGCCTATGCACAGGCACAACAGCATTCGGGATCTGTGCTTGCCCAGGAACAGTACACCTCACGGTGTTCGTTCTCGGCAGAGGCTCTTCCGAAAAGGCAAACGTCCAGCTCCTTGTCCCACAAGGAAGGTGCCAGCCCTGAAAGCTCTTGCTGCTCTTCACTGTCCCCGTGCAGCCTATGCACAGGCACAACAGCATTGGGGATCTGTGCTTGCCCAGGATCGGTACACCTCACGGTGTTCGTTCTCGGCATAGCATTTTTCTGAAAAGGCAAACGTCCAGCTCCTTGTCCCACAAGGAAGGTGCCAGCCCTGAAAGCTCTTGCTGCTCTTCACTGTCCCCGTGCAGCCTATGCACAGGCACAACAGCATTGGGGATCTGTGCTTGCCCAGGATCGGTACACCTCACGGTGTTCGTTCTCGGCATAGCATTTTTCTGAAAAGGCAAACGTCCGGCTCCTTGTCCCACAAGGAAGGTGCCAGCCCTGAAAGCTCTTGCTGCTCTTCACTGTCCCCGTGCAGCCTATGCACAGGCACAACAGCATTCGGGATCTGTGCTTGCCCAGGATCGGTACACCTCACGGTGTTCGTTCTCGGCATAGCATTTTTCTGAAAAGGCAAACGTCCGACTCCTTGTCCCACAAGGAAGGTGCCAGCCCTGAAAGTTCTTGCTGCTCTTCACTGTCCCCGTGCAGCCTATGCACAGGCACAACAGCATTGGGGATATGTGCTTGCCCAGGAACGGTACACCTCACGGTGTTCGTTCTCGGCAGAGGCTCTTCCGAAAAGGCAAACGTCCGGCTCCTTGTCCCACAAGGAAGGTGCCAGCCCTGAAAGCTCTTGCTGCTCTTCACTGTCCCCGTGCAGCCTATGCACAGGCACAACAGCATTGGGGATCTGTGCTTGCCCAGGATCGGTACACCTCACGGTGTTCGTTCTCGGCAGAGGCTCTTCCGAAAAGGCAAACGTCCAGCTCCTTGTCCCACAAGGAAGGTGCCAGCCCTGAAAGCTCTTGCTGCTCTTCACTGTCCCCGTGCAGCCTATGCACAGGCACAACAGCATTCGGGATCTGTGCTTGCCCAGGATCGGTACACCTCACGGTGTTCGTTCTCGGCATAGCATTTTTCTGAAAAGGCAAACGTCCGGCTCCTTGTCCCACAAGGAAGGTGCCAGCCCTGAAAGCTCTTGCTGCTCTTCACTGTCCCCGTGCAGCCTATGCACAGGCACAACAGCATTCGGGATCTGTGCTTGCCCAGGATCGGTACACCTCACGGTGTTCGTTCTCGGCATAGCATTTTTCTGAAATGGCAAACGTCCGGCTCCTTGTCCCACAAGGAAGGTGCCAGCCCTGAAAGCTCTTGCTGCTCTTCACTGTCCCCGTGCAGCCTATGCACAGGCACAACAGCATTGGGGATCTGTGCTTGCCCAGGATCGGTACACCTCACGGTGTTCGTTCTCGGCATAGCATTTTTCTGAAAAGGCAAACGTCCGGCTCCTTGTCCCACAAGGAAGGTGCCAGCCCTGAAAGCTCTTGCTGCTCTTCACTGTCCCCGTGCAGCCTATGCACAGGCACAACAGCATTGGGGATCTGTGCTTGCCCAGGATCGGTACACCTCACGGTGTTCGTTCTCGGCATAGCATTTTTCTGAAAAGGCAAACGTCCGGCTCCTTGTCCCACAAGGAAGGTGCCAGCCCTGAAAGCTCTTGCTGCTCTTCACTGTCCCCGTGCAGCCTATGCACAGGCACAACAGCATTGGGGATCTGTGCTTGCCCAGGATCGGTACACCTCACGGTGTTCGTTCTCGGCATAGCATTTTTCTGAAAAGGCAAACGTCCGGCTCCTTGTCCCACAAGGAAGGTGCCAGCCCTGAAAGCTCTTGCTGCTCTTCACTGTCCCCGTGTAGCCTATGCACAGGCACAACAGCATTCGGGATCTGTGCTTGCCCAGAAACAGTACACCTCACGGTGTTCGTTCTCGGCAGAGGCTCTTCCGAAAAGGCAAACGTCCAGCTCCTTGTCCCACAAGGAAGGTGCCAGCCCTGAAAGCTCTTGCTGCTCTTCACTGTCCCCGTGCAGCCTATGCACAGGCACAACAGCATTGGGGATATGTGCTTGCCCAGGAACGGTACACCTCACGGTGTTCATTCTCGGCAGAGGCTCTTCCGAAAAGGCAAACGTCCAGCTCCTTGTCCCACAAGGAAGGTGCCAGCCCTGAAAGCTCTTGCTGCTCTTCACTGTCCCCGTGCAGCCTATGCACAGGCACAACAGCATTCGGGATCTGTGCTTGCCCAGGATCGGTACACCTCACGGTGTTCGTTCTCGGCATAGCATTTTTCTGAAATGGCAAACGTCCGGCTCCTTGTCCCACAAGGAAGGTGCCAGCCCTGAAAGCTCTTGCTGCTCTTCACTGTCCCCGTGCAGCCTATGCACAGGCACAACAGCATTGGGGATCTGTGCTTGCCCAGGAAAGGTACACCTCACGGTGTTCGTTCTCGGCATAGCATTTTTCTGAAAAGGCAAACGTCCGACTCCTTGTCCCACAAGGAAGGTGCCAGCCCTGAAAGCTCTTGCTGCTCTTCACTGTCCCCGTGCAGCCTATGCACAGGCACAACAGCATTGGGGATATGTGCTTGCCCAGGAACGGTACACCTCTCGGTGTCCGTTCTCGGCAGAGGCTCTTCCGAAAAGGCAAACGTCCGGCTCCTTGTCCCACAAGGAAGGTGCCAGCCCTGAAAGCTCTTGCTGCTCTTCACTGTCCCCGTGCAGCCTATGCACAGGCACAACAGCATTCGGGATCTGTGCTTGCCCAGGATCGGTACACCTCACGGTGTTCGTTCTCGGCATAGCATTTTTCTGAAATGGCAAACGTCCGGCTCCTTGTCCCACAAGGAAGGTGCCAGCCCTGAAAGCTCTTGCTGCTCTTCACTGTCCCCGTGCAGCCTATGCACAGGCACAACAGCATTGGGGATCTGTGCTTGCCCAGGATCGGTACACCTCACGGTGTTCGTTCTCGGCATAGCATTTTTCTGAAAAGGCAAACGTCCGGCTCCTTGTCCCACAAGGAAGGTGCCAGCCCTGAAAGCTCTTGCTGCTCTTCACTGTCCCCGTGCAGCCTATGCACAGGCACAACAGCATTCGGGATCTGTGCTTGCCCAGGATCGGTACACCTCACGGTGTTCGTTCTCGGCATAGCATTTTTCTGAAAAGGCAAACGTCCGACTCCTTGTCCCACAAGGAAGGTGCCAGCCCTGAAAGTTCTTGCTGCTCTTCACTGTCCCCGTGCAGCCTATGCACAGGCACAACAGCATTGGGGATATGTGCTTGCCCAGGAACGGTACACCTCACGGTGTTCGTTCTCGGCAGAGGCTCTTCCGAAAAGGCAAACGTCCAGCTCCTTGTCCCACAAGGAAGGTGCCAGCCCTGAAAGCTCTTGCTGCTCTTCACTGTCCCCGTGCAGCCTATGCACAGGCACAACAGCATTGGGGATCTGTGCTTGCCCAGGAACGGTACACCTCTCGGTGTCCGTTCTCGGCATAGCATTTTTCTGAAAAGGCAAACGTCCGGCTCCTTGTCCCACAAGGAAGGTGCCAGCCCTGAAAGCTCTTGCTGCTCTTCACTGTCCCCGTGCAGCCTATGCACAGGCACAACAGCATTGGGGATCTGTGCTTGCCCACGATCGGTACACCTCACGGTGTTCGTTCTCGGCATAGCATTTTTCTGAAAAGGCAAACGTCCGACTCCTTGTCCCACAAGGAAGGTGCCAGCCCTGAAAGCTCTTGCTGCTCTTCACTGTCCCCGTGCAGCCTATGCACAGGCACAACAGCATTGGGGATATGTGCTTGCCCAGGAACGGTACACCTCTCGGTGTCCGTTCTCGGCAGAGGCTCTTCCGAAAAGGCAAACGTCCGACTCCTTGTCCCACAAGGAAGGTGCCAGCCCTGAAAGCTCTTGCTGCTCTTCACTGTCCCCGTGCAGCCTATGCACAGGCACAACAGCATTCGGGATCTGTGCTTGCCCAGGATCGGTACACCTCACGGTGTTCGTTCTCGGCATAGCATTTTTCTGAAAAGGCAAACGTCCGGCTCCTTGTCCCACAAGGAAGGTGCCAGCCCTGAAAGCTCTTGCTGCTCTTCACTGTCCCCGTGCAGCCTATGCACAGGCACAACAGCATTGGGGATATGTGCTTGCCCAGGAACGGTACACCTCTCGGTGTCCGTTCTCAGCAGAGGCTCTTCCGAAAAGGCAAACGTCCGGCTCCTTGTCCCACAAGGAAGGTGCCAGCCCTGAAAGCTCTTGCTGTTCTTCACTGTCCCCGTGCAGCCTATGCACAGGCACAACAGCATTGGGGATCTGTGCTTGCCCACGATCGGTACACCTCACGGTGTTCGTTCTCGGCATAGCATTTTTCTGAAAAGGCAAACGTCCGGCTCCTTGACCCACAAGGAAGGTGCCAGCCCTGAAAGCTCTTGCTGCTCTTCACTGTCCCCGTGCAGCCTATGCACAGGCACAACAGCATTCGGGATCTGTGCTTGCCCACGATCGGTACACCTCACGGTGTTCGTTCTCGGCATAGCATTTTTCTGAAAAGGCAAACGTCCGGCTCCTTGTCCCACAAGGAAGGTGCCAGCCCTGAAAGCTCTTGCTGCTCTTCACTGTCCCCGTGCAGCCTATGCACAGGCACAACAGCATTCGGGATCTGTGCTTGCCCAGGATCGGTACACCTCACGGTGTTCATTCTCGGCATAGCATTTTTCTGAAAAGGCAAACGTCCGACTCCTTGTCCCACAAGGAAGGTGCCAGCCCTGAAAGTTCTTGCTGCTCTTCACTGTCCCCGTGCAGCCTATGCACAGGCACAACAGCATTGGGGATATGTGCTTGCCCAGGAACGGTACACCTCACGGTGTTCGTTCTCGGCAGAGGCTCTTCCGAAAAGGCAAACGTCCAGCTCCTTGTCCCACAAGGAAGGTGCCAGCCCTGAAAGCTCTTGCTGCTCTTCACTGTCCCCGTGCAGCCTATGCACAGGCACAACAGCATTGGGGATATGTGCTTGCCCACGATCGGTACACCTCACGGTGTTCGTTCTCGGCAGAGGCTCTTCTGAAAAGGCAAACGTCCGGCTCCTTGTCCCACAAGGAAGGTGCCAGCCCTGAAAGTTCTTGCTGCTCTTCACTGTCCCCGTGCAGCCTATGCACAGGCACAACAGCATTCGGGATCTGTGCTTGCCCAGGATCGGTACACCTCACGGTGTTCGTTATCGGCATAGCATTTTTCTGAAAAGGCAAACGTCCGACTCCTTGTCCCACAAGGAAGGTGCCAGCCCTGAAAGTTCTTGCTGCTCTTCACTGTCCCCGTGCAGCCTATGCACAGGCACAACAGCATTCGGGATATGTGCTTGCCCAGGAACGGTACACCTCACGGTGTTCGTTCTCGGCAGAGGCTCTTCCGAAAAGGCAAACGTCCAGCTCCTTGTCCCACAAGGAAGGTGCCAGCCCTGAAAGCTCTTGCTGCTCTTCACTGTCCCCATGCAGCCTATGCACAGGCACAACAGCATTCGGGATCTGTGCTTGCCCAGGATCGGTACAGCTCACGGTGTTCGTTCTCGGCATAGCATTTTTCTGAAAAGGCAAACGTCCGGCTCCTTGTCCCACAAGGAAGGTGCCAGCCCTGAAAGCTCTTGCTGCTCTTCACTGTCCCCGTGTAGCCTATGCACAGGCACAACAGCATTCGGGATCTGTGCTTGCCCAGGAACAGTACACCTCACGGTGTTCGTTCTCGGCAGAGGCTCTTCCGAAAAGGCAAACGTCCGGCTCCTTGTCCCACAAGGAAGGTGCCAGCCCTGAAAGCTCTTGCTGCTCTTCACTGTCCCCGTGCAGCCTATGCACAGGCACAACAGCATTGGGGATCTGTGCTTGCCCAGGAACGGTACACCTCTCGGTGTCCGTTCTCGGCATAGCATTTTTCTGAAAAGGCAAACGTCCGGCTCCTTGTCCCACAAGGAAGGTGCCAGCCCTGAAAGCTCTTGCTGCTCTTCACTGTCCCCGTGCAGCCTATGCACAGGCACAACAGCATTGGGGATCTGTGCTTGCCCAGGATCGGTACACCTCACGGTGTTCGTTCTCGGCATAGCATTTTTCTGAAAAGGCAAACGTCCGGCTCCTTGTCCCACAAGGAAGGTGCCAGCCCTGAAAGCTCTTGCTGCTCTTCACTGTCCCCGTGCAGCCTATGCACAGGCACAACAGCATTGGGGATCTGTGCTTGCCCAGGATCGGTACACCTCACGGTGTTCGTTCTCGGCATAGCATTTTTCTGAAATGGCAAACGTCCGGCTCCTTGTCCCACAAGGAAGGTGCCAGCCCTGAAAGCTCTTGCTGCTCTTCACTGTCCCCGTGCAGCCTATGCACAGGCACAACAGCATTGGGGATCTGTGCTTGCCCAGGATCGGTACACCTCACGGTGTTCGTTCTCGGCATAGCATTTTTCTGAAAAGGCAAACGTCCAGCTCCTTGTCCCACAAGGAAGGTGCCAGCCCTGAAAGCTCTTGCTGCTCTTCACTGTCCCCGTGCAGCCTATGCACAGGCACAACAGCATTGGGGATCTGTGCTTGCCCAGGATCGGTACACCTCACGGTGTTCGTTCTCGGCATAGCATTTTTCTGAAAAGGCAAACGTCCGGCTCCTTGTCCCACAAGGAAGGTGCCAGCCCTGAAAGCTCTTGCTGCTCTTCACTGTCCCCGTGCAGCCTATGCACAGGCACAACAGCATTGGGGATCTGTGCTTGCCCAGGATCGGTACACCTCACGGTGTTCGTTCTCGGCATAGCATTTTTCTGAAAAGGCAAACGTCCGGCTCCTTGTCCCACAAGGAAGGTGCCAGCCCTGAAAGCTCTTGCTGCTCTTCACTGTCACCGTGCAGCCTATGCGCAGGCACAACAGCATTCGGGATCTGTGCTTGCCCAGGATCGGTACACCTCACGGTGTTCGTTCTCGGCATAGCATTTTTCTGAAAAGGCAAACGTCCGGCTCCTTGTCCCACAAGGAAGGTGCCAGCCCTGAAAGCTCTTGCTGCTCTTCACTGTCCCCGTGTAGCCTATGCACAGGCACAACAGCATTCGGGATCTGTGCTTGCCCAGGAACAGTACACCTCACGGTGTTCGTTCTCGGCATAGCATTTTTCTGAAAAGGCAAACGTCCGGCTCCTTGTCCCACAAGGAAGGTGCCAGCCCTGAAAGCTCTTGCTGCTCTTCACTGTCCCCGTGTAGCCTATGCACAGGCACAACAGCATTCGGGATCTGTGCTTGCCCAGGAACAGTACACCTCACGGTGTTCGTTCTCGGCAGAGGCTCTTCCGAAAAGGCAAACGTCCGGCTCCTTGTCCCACAAGGAAGGTGCCAGCCCTGAAAGCTCTTGCTGCTCTTCACTGTCCCCGTGCAGCCTATGCACAGGCACAACAGCATTGGGGATCTGTGCTTGCCCAGGAACGGTACACCTCTCGGTGTCCGTTCTCGGCATAGCATTTTTCTGAAAAGGCAAACGTCCGGCTCCTTGTCCCACAAGGAAGGTGCCAGCCCTGAAAGCTCTTGCTGCTCTTCACTGTCCCCGTGCAGCCTATGCACAGGCACAACAGCATTGGGGATATGTGCTTGCCCAGGAATGGTACACCTCTCGGTGTCCGTTCTCGGCAGAGGCTCTTCCGAAAAGGCAAACGTCCGGCTCCTTGTCCCACAAGGAAGGTGCCAGCCCTGAAAGCTCTTGCTGTTCTTCACTGTCCCCGTGCAGCCTATGCACAGGCACAACAGCATTGGGGATCTGTGCTTGCCCAGGATCGGTACACCTCACGGTGTTCGTTCTCGGCATAGCATTTTTCTGAAAAGGCAAACGTCCGGCTCCTTGTCCCACAAGGAAGGTGCCAGCCCTGAAAGCTCTTGCTGCTCTTCACTGTCCCCGTGCAGCCTATGCACAGGCACAACAGCATTCGGGATCTGTGCTTGCCCAGGATCGGTACACCTCACGGTGTTCGTTCTCGGCATAGCATTTTTCTGAAAAGGCAAACGTCCGGCTCCTTGTCCCACAAGGAAGGTGCCAGCCCTGAAAGCTCTTGCTGCTCTTCACTGTCCCCGTGCAGCCTATGCACAGGCACAACAGCATTTGGGATCTGTGCTTGCCCAGGATCGGTACACCTCACGGTGTTCGTTCTCGGCATAGCATTTTTCTGAAATGGCAAACGTCCGGCTCCTTGTCCCACAAGGAAGGTGCCAGCCCTGAAAGCTCTTGCTGCTCTTCACTGTCCCCGTGCAGCCTATGCACAGGCACAACAGCATTGGGGATCTGTGCTTGCCCAGGATCGGTACACCTCACGGTGTTCGTTCTCGGCATAGCATTTTTCTGAAAAGGCAAACGTCCGGCTCCTTGTCCCACAAGGAAGGTGCCAGCCCTGAAAGCTCTTGCTGCTCTTCACTGTCCCCGTGCAGCCTATGCACAGGCACAACAGCATTGGGGATCTGTGCTTGCCCAGGATCGGTACACCTCACGGTGTTCGTTCTCGGCATAGCATTTTTCTGAAAAGGCAAACGTCCGGCTCCTTGTCCCACAAGGAAGGTGCCAGCCCTGAAAGCTCTTGCTGCTCTTCACTGTCCCCGTGCAGCCTATGCACAGGCACAACAGCATTGGGGATCTGTGCTTGCCCAGGATCGGTACACCTCACGGTGTTCGTTCTCGGCATAGCATTTTTCTGAAAAGGCAAACGTCCGGCTCCTTGTCCCACAAGGAAGGTGCCAGCCCTGAAAGCTCTTGCTGCTCTTCACTGTCACCGTGCAGCCTATGCGCAGGCACAACAGCATTCGGGATCTGTGCTTGCCCAGGATCGGTACACCTCACGGTGTTCGTTCTCGGCATAGCATTTTTCTGAAAAGGCAAACGTCCGGCTCCTTGTCCCACAAGGAAGGTGCCAGCCCTGAAAGCTCTTGCTGCTCTTCACTGTCCCCGTGTAGCCTATGCACAGGCACAACAGCATTCGGGATCTGTGCTTGCCCAGGAACAGTACACCTCACGGTGTTCGTTCTCGGCATAGCATTTTTCTGAAAAGGCAAACGTCCGGCTCCTTGTCCCACAAGGAAGGTGCCAGCCCTGAAAGCTCTTGCTGCTCTTCACTGTCCCCGTGTAGCCTATGCACAGGCACAACAGCATTCGGGATCTGTGCTTGCCCAGGAACAGTACACCTCACGGTGTTCGTTCTCGGCAGAGGCTCTTCCGAAAAGGCAAACGTCCGGCTCCTTGTCCCACAAGGAAGGTGCCAGCCCTGAAAGCTCTTGCTGCTCTTCACTGTCCCCGTGCAGCCTATGCACAGGCACAACAGCATTGGGGATCTGTGCTTGCCCAGGATCGGTACACCTCACGGTGTCCGTTCTCGGCATAGCATTTTTCTGAAAAGGCAAACTTCCGGCTCCTTGTCCCACAAGGAAGGTGCCAGCCCTGAAAGCTCTTGCTGCTCTTCACTGTCCCCGTGCAGCCTATGCACAGGCACAACAGCATTGGGGATATGTGCTTGCCCAGGAACGGTACACCTCTCGGTGTCCGTTCTCGGCAGAGGCTCTTCCGAAAAGGCAAACGTCCGGCTCCTTGTCCCACAAGGAAGGTGCCAGCCCTGAAAGCTCTTGCTGTTCTTCACTGTCCCCGTGCAGCCTATGCACAGGCACAACAGCATTGGGGATCTGTGCTTGCCCAGGATCGGTACACCTCACGGTGTTCGTTCTCGGCATAGCATTTTTCTGAAAAGGCAAACGTCCGGCTCCTTGTCCCACAAGGAAGGTGCCAGCCCTGAAAGCTCTTGCTGCTCTTCACTGTCCCCGTGCAGCCTATGCACAGGCACAACAGCATTCGGGATCTGTGCTTGCCCAGGATCGGTACACCTCACGGTGTTCGTTCTCGGCATAGCATTTTTCTGAAAAGGCAAACGTCCGGCTCCTTGTCCCACAAGGAAGGTGCCAGCCCTGAAAGCTCTTGCTGCTCTTCACTGTCCCCGTGCAGCCTATGCACAGGCACAACAGCATTCGGGATCTGTGCTTGCCCAGGATCGGTACACCTCACGGTGTTCGTTCTCGGCATAGCATTTTTCTGAAATGGCAAACGTCCGGCTCCTTGTCCCACAAGGAAGGTGCCAGCCCTGAAAGCTCTTGCTGCTCTTCACTGTCCCCGTGCAGCCTATGCACAGGCACAACAGCATTGGGGATCTGTGCTTGCCCAGGAACGGTACACCTCACAGTGTTCGTTCTCGGCATAGCATTTTTCTGAAAAGGCAAACGTCCGGCTCCTTGTCCCACAAGGAAGGTGCCAGCCCTGAAAGCTCTTGCTGCTCTTCACTGTCCCCGTGCAGCCTATGCACAGGCACAACAGCATTGGGGATCTGTGCTTGCCCAGGATCGGTACACCTCACGGTGTTCGTTCTCGGCATAGCATTTTTCTGAAAAGGCAAACGTCCGGCTCCTTGTCCCACAAGGAAGGTGCCAGCCCTGAAAGCTCTTGCTGCTCTTCACTGTCCCCGTGCAGCCTATGCACAGGCACAACAGCATTGGGGATCTGTGCTTGCCCAGGATCGGTACACCTCACGGTGTTCGTTCTCGGCATAGCATTTTTCTGAAAAGGCAAACGTCCGGCTCCTTGTCCCACAAGGAAGGTGCCAGCCCTGAAAGCTCTTGCTGCTCTTCACTGTCCCCGTGTAGCCTATGCACAGGCACAACAGCATTCGGGATCTGTGCTTGCCCAGGAACAGTACACCTCACGGTGTTCGTTCTCGGCAGAGGCTCTTCCGAAAAGGCAAACGTCCGGCTCCTTGTCCCACAAGGAAGGTGCCAGCCCTGAAAGCTCTTGCTGCTCTTCACTGTCCCCGTGCAGCCTATGCACAGGCACAACAGCATTGGGGATCTGTGCTTGCCCAGGATCGGTACACCTCTCGGTGTCAGTTCTCAGCATAACATTTTTCTGAAAAGGCAAACGTCCGGCTCCTTGTCCCACAAGGAAGGTGCCAGCCCTGAAAGCTCTTGCTGCTCTTCACTGTCCCCGTGCAGCCTATGCACAGGCACAACAGCATTGGGGATCTGTGCTTGCCCAGGAACGGTACACCTCACGGTGTTCGTTCTCGGCAGAGGCTCTTCCGAAAAGGCAAACGTCCAGCTCCTTGTCCCACAAGGAAGGTGCCAGCCCTGAAAGCTCTTGCTGCTCTTCACTGTCCCCGTGCAGCCTATGCACAGGCACAACAGCATTGGGGATCTGTGCTTGCCCAGGAACGGTACACCTCACGGTGTTCGTTCTCGGCAGAGGCTCTTCCGAAAAGGCAAACGTCCAGCTCCTTGTCCCACAAGGAAGGTGCCAGCCCTGAAAGCTCTTGCTGCTCTTCACTGTCCCCGTGCAGCCTATGCGCAGGCACAACAGCATTCGGGATCTGTGCTTGCCCAGGATCGGTACACCTCACGGTGTTCGTTCTCGGCATAGCATTTTTCTGAAAAGGCAAACGTCCGGCTCCTTGTCCCACAAGGAAGGTGCCAGCCCTGAAAGCTCTTGCTGCTCTTCACTGTCCCCGTGTAGCCTATGCACAGGCACAACAGCATTGGGGATCTGTGCTTGCCCAGGAACAGTACACCTCACGGTGTTCGTTCTCGGCAGAGGCTCTTCCGAAAAGGCAAACGTCCAGCTCCTTGTCCCACAAGGAAGGTGCCAGCCCTGAAAGCTCTTGCTGCTCTTCACTGTCCCCGTGCAGCCTATGCACAGGCACAACAGCATTGGGGATCTGTGCTTGCCCAGGATCGGTACACCTCACGGTGTTCGTTCTCGGCATAGCATTTTTCTGAAAAGGCAAACTTCCGGCTCCTTGACCCACAAGGAAGGTGCCAGCCCTGAAAGCTCTTGCTGCTCTTCACTGTCCCCGTGCAGCCTATGCACAGGCACAACAGCATTGGGGATCTGTGCTTGCCCACGATCGGTACACCTCACGGTGTTCGTTCTCGGCATAGCATTTTTCTGAAAAGGCAAACGTCCGGCTCCTTGTCCCACAAGGAAGGTGCCAGCCCTGAAAGCTCTTGCTGCTCTTCACTGTCCCCGTGCAGCCTATGCACAGGCACAACAGCATTCGGGATCTGTGCTTGCCCAGGATCGGTACACCTCACGGTGTTCGTTCTCGGCATAGCATTTTTCTGAAAAGGCAAACGTCCGACTCCTTGTCCCACAAGGAAGGTGCCAGCCCTGAAAGTTCTTGCTGCTCTTCACTGTCCCCGTGCAGCCTATGCACAGGCACAACAGCATTGGGGATATGTGCTTGCCCAGGAACGGTACACCTCACGGTGTTCGTTCTCGGCAGAGGCTCTTCCGAAAAGGCAAACGTCCAGCTCCTTGTCCCACAAGGAAGGTGCCAGCCCTGAAAGCTCTTGCTGCTCTTCACTGTCCCCGTGCAGCCTATGCACAGGCACAACAGCATTCGGGATCTGTGCTTGCCCAGGATCGGTACACCTCACGGTGTTCGTTCTCGGCATAGCATTTTTCTGAAAAGGCAAACGTCCGGCTCCTTGTCCCACAAGGAAGGTGCCAGCCCTGAAAGCTCTTGCTGCTCTTCACTGTCCCCGTGTAGCCTATGCACAGGCACAACAGCATTCGGGATCTGTGCTTGCCCAGGAACAGTACACCTCACGGTGTTCGTTCTCGGCAGAGGCTCTTCCGAAAAGGCAAACGTCCGGCTCCTTGTCCCACAAGGAAGGTGCCAGCCCTGAAAGCTCTTGCTGCTCTTCACTGTCCCCGTGCAGCCTATGCACAGGCACAACAGCATTGGGGATCTGTGCTTGCCCAGGAACGGTACACCTCTCGGTGTCCGTTCTCGGCATAGCATTTTTCTGAAAAGGCAAACGTCCGGCTCCTTGTCCCACAAGGAAGGTGCCAGCCCTGAAAGCTCTTGCTGCTCTTCACTGTCCCCGTGCAGCCTATGCACAGGCACAACAGCATTCAGGATCTGTGCTTGCCCAGGATCGGTACACCTCACGGTGTTCGTTCTCGGCATAGCATTTTTCTGAAATGGCAAACGTCCGGCTCCTTGTCCCACAAGGAAGGTGCCAGCCCTGAAAGCTCTTGCTGCTCTTCACTGTCCCCGTGCAGCCTATGCACAGGCACAACAGCATTGGGGATCTGTGCTTGCCCAGGATCGGTACACCTCACGGTGTTCGTTCTCGGCATAGCATTTTTCTGAAAAGGCAAACGTCCGGCTCCTTGTCCCACAAGGAAGGTGCCAGCCCTGAAAGCTCTTGCTGCTCTTCACTGTCCCCGTGCAGCCTATGCACAGGCACAACAGCATTGGGGATCTGTGCTTGCCCAGGATCGGTACACCTCACGGTGTTCGTTCTCGGCATAGCATTTTTCTGAAAAGGCAAACGTCCGGCTCCTTGTCCCACAAGGAAGGTGCCAGCCCTGAAAGCTCTTGCTGCTCTTCACTGTCCCCGTGCAGCCTATGCACAGGCACAACAGCATTGGGGATCTGTGCTTGCCCAGGATCGGTACACCTCACGGTGTTCGTTCTCGGCATAGCATTTTTCTGAAAAGGCAAACGTCCGGCTCCTTGTCCCACAAGGAAGGTGCCAGCCCTGAAAGCTCTTGCTGCTCTTCACTGTCCCCGTGCAGCCTATGCGCAGGCACAACAGCATTCGGGATCTGTGCTTGCCCAGGATCGGTACACCTCACGGTGTTCGTTCTCGGCATAGCATTTTTCTGAAAAGGCAAACGTCCGGCTCCTTGTCCCACAAGGAAGGTGCCAGCCCTGAAAGCTCTTGCTGCTCTTCACTGTCCCCGTGTAGCCTATGCACAGGCACAACAGCATTCGGGATCTGTGCTTGCCCAGGAACAGTACACCTCACGGTGTTCGTTCTCGGCAGAGGCTCTTCCGAAAAGGCAAACGTCCAGCTCCTTGTCCCACAAGGAAGGTGCCAGCCCTGAAAGCTCTTGCTGCTCTTCACTGTCCCCGTGCAGCCTATGCACAGGCACAACAGCATTGGGGATCTGTGCTTGCCCAGGATCGGTACACCTCACGGTGTTCGTTCTCGGCATAGCATTTTTCTGAAAAGGCAAACGTCCAGCTCCTTGTCCCACAAGGAAGGTGCCAGCCCTGAAAGCTCTTGCTGCTCTTCACTGTCCCCGTGCAGCCTATGCACAGGCACAACAGCATTGGGGATCTGTGCTTGCCCAGGATCGGTACACCTCACGGTGTTCGTTCTCGGCATAGCATTTTTCTGAAAAGGCAAACGTCCGGCTCCTTGTCCCACAAGGAAGGTGCCAGCCCTGAAAGCTCTTGCTGCTCTTCACTGTCCCCGTGCAGCCTATGCACAGGCACAACAGCATTCGGGATCTGTGCTTGCCCAGGATCGGTACACCTCACGGTGTTCGTTCTCGGCATAGCATTTTTCTGAAAAGGCAAACGTCCGACTCCTTGTCCCACAAGGAAGGTGCCAGCCCTGAAAGTTCTTGCTGCTCTTCACTGTCCCCGTGCAGCCTATGCACAGGCACAACAGCATTGGGGATATGTGCTTGCCCAGGAACGGTACACCTCACGGTGTTCGTTCTCGGCAGAGGCTCTTCCGAAAAGGCAAACGTCCGGCTCCTTGTCCCACAAGGAAGGTGCCAGCCCTGAAAGCTCTTGCTGCTCTTCACTGTCCCCGTGCAGCCTATGCACAGGCACAACAGCATTGGGGATCTGTGCTTGCCCAGGATCGGTACACCTCACGGTGTTCGTTCTCGGCAGAGGCTCTTCCGAAAAGGCAAACGTCCAGCTCCTTGTCCCACAAGGAAGGTGCCAGCCCTGAAAGCTCTTGCTGCTCTTCACTGTCCCCGTGCAGCCTATGCACAGGCACAACAGCATTCGGGATCTGTGCTTGCCCAGGATCGGTACACCTCACGGTGTTCGTTCTCGGCATAGCATTTTTCTGAAAAGGCAAACGTCCGGCTCCTTGTCCCACAAGGAAGGTGCCAGCCCTGAAAGCTCTTGCTGCTCTTCACTGTCCCCGTGCAGCCTATGCACAGGCACAACAGCATTCGGGATCTGTGCTTGCCCAGGATCGGTACACCTCACGGTGTTCGTTCTCGGCATAGCATTTTTCTGAAAAGGCAAACGTCCGACTCCTTGTCCCACAAGGAAGGTGCCAGCCCTGAAAGTTCTTGCTGCTCTTCACTGTCCCCGTGCAGCCTATGCACAGGCACAACAGCATTCGGGATCTGTGCTTGCCCAGGATCGGTACACCTCACGGTGTCCGTTCTCGGCATAGCATTTTTCTGAAAAGGCAAACGTCCGGCTCCTTGTCCCACAAGGAAGGTGCCAGCCCTGAAAGCTCTTGCTGCTCTTCACTGTCCCCGTGCAGCCTATGCACAGGCACAACAGCATTCGGGATCTGTGCTTGCCCAGGATCGGTACACCTCACGGTGTTCGTTCTCGGCATAGCATTTTTCTGAAAAGGCAAACGTCCGGCTCCCTGTCCCACAAGGAAGGTGCCAGCCCTGAAAGCTCTTGCTGCTCTTCACTGTCCCCGTGTAGCCTATGCACAGGCACAACAGCATTCGGGATCTGTGCTTGCCCAGGAACAGTACACCTCACGGTGTTCGTTCTCGGCATAGCATTTTTCTGAAAAGGCAAACGTCCGGCTCCTTGACCCACAAGGAAGGTGCCAGCCCTGAAAGCTCTTGCTGCTCTTCACTGTCCCCGTGCAGCCTATGCACAGGCACAACAGCATTGGGGATCTGTGCTTGCCCACGATCGGTACACCTCACGGTGTTCGTTCTCGGCATAGCATTTTTCTGAAAAGGCAAACGTCCGGCTCCTTGTCCCACAAGGAAGGTGCCAGCCCTGAAAGCTCTTGCTGCTCTTCACTGTCCCCGTGCAGCCTATGCACAGGCACAACAGCATTCGGGATCTGTGCTTGCCCAGGATCGGTACACCTCACGGTGTTCATTCTCGGCATAGCATTTTTCTGAAAAGGCAAACGTCCGACTCCTTGTCCCACAAGGAAGGTGCCAGCCCTGAAAGTTCTTGCTGCTCTTCACTGTCCCCGTGCAGCCTATGCACAGGCACAACAGCATTGGGGATATGTGCTTGCCCAGGAACGGTACACCTCACGGTGTTCGTTCTCGGCAGAGGCTCTTCCGAAAAGGCAAACGTCCAGCTCCTTGTCCCACAAGGAAGGTGCCAGCCCTGAAAGCTCTTGCTGCTCTTCACTGTCCCCGTGCAGCCTATGCACAGGCACAACAGCATTGGGGATATGTGCTTGCCCAGGAACGGTACACCTCACGGTGTTCGTTCTCGGCAGAGGCTCTTCTGAAAAGGCAAACGTCCGGCTCCTTGTCCCACAAGGAAGGTGCCAGCCCTGAAAGCTCTTGCTGCTCTTCACTGTCCCCGTGCAGCCTATGCACAGGCACAACAGCATTCGGGATCTGTGCTTGCCCAGGATCGGTACACCTCACGGTGTTCGTTATCGGCATAGCATTTTTCTGAAAAGGCAAACGTCCGACTCCTTGTCCCACAAGGAAGGTGCCAGCCCTGAAAGTTCTTGCTGCTCTTCACTGTCCCCGTGCAGCCTATGCACAGGCACAACAGCATTCGGGATATGTGCTTGCCCAGGATCGGTACACCTCTCGGTGTCCGTTCTCGGCAGAGGCTCTTCCGAAAAGGCAAACGTCCGGCTCCTTGTCCCACAAGGAAGGTGCCAGCCCTGAAAGCTCTTGCTGCTCTTCACTGTCCCCGTGCAGCCTATGCACAGGCACAACAGCATTCAGGATCTGTGCTTGCCCAGGATCGGTACACCTCACGGTGTTCGTTCTCGGCATAGCATTTTTCTGAAATGGCAAACGTCCGGCTCCTTGTCCCACAAGGAAGGTGCCAGCCCTGAAAGCTCTTGCTGCTCTTCACTGTCCCCGTGCAGCCTATGCACAGGCACAACAGCATTGGGGATCTGTGCTTGCCCAGGATCGGTACACCTCACGGTGTTCGTTCTCGGCATAGCATTTTTCTGAAAAGGCAAACGTCCGGCTCCTTGTCCCACAAGGAAGGTGCCAGCCCTGAAAGCTCTTGCTGCTCTTCACTGTCCCCGTGCAGCCTATGCACAGGCACAACAGCATTGGGGATCTGTGCTTGCCCAGGATCGGTACACCTCACGGTGTTCGTTCTCGGCATAGCATTTTTCTGAAAAGGCAAACGTCCGGCTCCTTGTCCCACAAGGAAGGTGCCAGCCCTGAAAGCTCTTGCTGCTCTTCACTGTCCCCGTGCAGCCTATGCACAGGCACAACAGCATTGGGGATCTGTGCTTGCCCAGGATCGGTACACCTCACGGTGTTCGTTCTCGGCATAGCATTTTTCTGAAAAGGCAAACGTCCGGCTCCTTGTCCCACAAGGAAGGTGCCAGCCCTGAAAGCTCTTGCTGCTCTTCACTGTCCCCGTGCAGCCTATGCACAGGCACAACAGCATTGGGGATCTGTGCTTGCCCAGGATCGGTACACCTCACGGTGTTCGTTCTCGGCATAGCATTTTTCTGAAAAGGCAAACGTCCGGCTCCTTGTCCCACAAGGAAGGTGCCAGCCCTGAAAGCTCTTGCTGCTCTTCACTGTCCCCGTGCAGCCTATGCACAGGCACAACAGCATTGGGGATCTGTGCTTGCCCAGGATCGGTACACCTCACGGTGTTCGTTCTCGGCATAGCATTTTTCTGAAAAGGCAAACGTCCGGCTCCTTGTCCCACAAGGAAGGTGCCAGCCCTGAAAGCTCTTGCTGCTCTTCACTGTCCCCGTGCAGCCTATGCACAGGCACAACAGCATTCGGGATCTGTGCTTGCCCAGGATCGGTACACCTCACGGTGTTCGTTCTCGGCATAGCATTTTTCTGAAAAGGCAAACGTCCGGCTCCTTGTCCCACAAGGAAGGTGCCAGCCCTGAAAGCTCTTGCTGCTCTTCACTGTCCCCGTGCAGCCTATGCGCAGGCACAACAGCATTCGGGATCTGTGCTTGCCCAGGATCGGTACACCTCACGGTGTTCGTTCTCGGCATAGCATTTTTCTGAAAAGGCAAACGTCCGGCTCCTTGTCCCACAAGGAAGGTGCCAGCCCTGAAAGCTCTTGCTGCTCTTCACTGTCCCCGTGTAGCCTATGCACAGGCACAACAGCATTCGGGATCTGTGCTTGCCCAGGAACAGTACACCTCACGGTGTTCGTTCTCGGCAGAGGCTCTTCCGAAAAGGCAAACGTCCAGCTCCTTGTCCCACAAGGAAGGTGCCAGCCCTGAAAGCTCTTGCTGCTCTTCACTGTCCCCGTGCAGCCTATGCACAGGCACAACAGCATTGGGGATCTGTGCTTGCCCAGGATCGGTACACCTCACGGTGTTCGTTCTCGGCATAGCATTTTTCTGAAAAGGCAAACGTCCAGCTCCTTGTCCCACAAGGAAGGTGCCAGCCCTGAAAGCTCTTGCTGCTCTTCACTGTCCCCGTGCAGCCTATGCACAGGCACAACAGCATTGGGGATCTGTGCTTGCCCAGGATCGGTACACCTCACGGTGTTCGTTCTCGGCATAGCATTTTTCTGAAAAGGCAAACGTCCGGCTCCTTGTCCCACAAGGAAGGTGCCAGCCCTGAAAGCTCTTGCTGCTCTTCACTGTCCCCGTGCAGCCTATGCACAGGCACAACAGCATTCGGGATCTGTGCTTGCCCAGGATCGGTACACCTCACGGTGTTCGTTCTCGGCATAGCATTTTTCTGAAAAGGCAAACGTCCGACTCCTTGTCCCACAAGGAAGGTGCCAGCCCTGAAAGTTCTTGCTGCTCTTCACTGTCCCCGTGCAGCCTATGCACAGGCACAACAGCATTGGGGATATGTGCTTGCCCAGGAACGGTACACCTCACGGTGTTCGTTCTCGGCAGAGGCTCTTCCGAAAAGGCAAACGTCCGGCTCCTTGTCCCACAAGGAAGGTGCCAGCCCTGAAAGCTCTTGCTGCTCTTCACTGTCCCCGTGCAGCCTATGCACAGGCACAACAGCATTGGGGATCTGTGCTTGCCCAGGATCGGTACACCTCACGGTGTTCGTTCTCGGCAGAGGCTCTTCCGAAAAGGCAAACGTCCAGCTCCTTGTCCCACAAGGAAGGTGCCAGCCCTGAAAGCTCTTGCTGCTCTTCACTGTCCCCGTGCAGCCTATGCACAGGCACAACAGCATTCGGGATCTGTGCTTGCCCAGGATCGGTACACCTCACGGTGTTCGTTCTCGGCATAGCATTTTTCTGAAAAGGCAAACGTCCGGCTCCTTGTCCCACAAGGAAGGTGCCAGCCCTGAAAGCTCTTGCTGCTCTTCACTGTCCCCGTGCAGCCTATGCACAGGCACAACAGCATTCGGGATCTGTGCTTGCCCAGGATCGGTACACCTCACGGTGTTCGTTCTCGGCATAGCATTTTTCTGAAAAGGCAAACGTCCGACTCCTTGTCCCACAAGGAAGGTGCCAGCCCTGAAAGTTCTTGCTGCTCTTCACTGTCCCCGTGCAGCCTATGCACAGGCACAACAGCATTCGGGATATGTGCTTGCCCAGGAACGGTACACCTCACGGTGTTCGTTCTCGGCAGAGGCTCTTCCGAAAAGGCAAACGTCCAGCTCCTTGTCCCACAAGGAAGGTGCCAGCCCTGAAAGCTCTTGCTGCTCTTCACTGTCCCCGTGCAGCCTATGCACAGGCACAACAGCATTCGGGATCTGTGCTTGCCCAGGATCGGTACAGCTCACGGTGTCCGTTCTCGGCATAGCATTTTTCTGAAAAGGCAAACGTCCGGCTCCTTGTCCCACAAGGAAGGTGCCAGCCCTGAAAGCTCTTGCTGCTCTTCACTGTCCCCGTGCAGCCTATGCACAGGCACAACAGCATTCGGGATCTGTGCTTGCCCAGGATCGGTACACCTCACGGTGTTCGTTCTCGGCATAGCATTTTTCTGAAAAGGCAAACGTCCGGCTCCCTGTCCCACAAGGAAGGTGCCAGCCCTGAAAGCTCTTGCTGCTCTTCACTGTCCCCGTGTAGCCTATGCACAGGCACAACAGCATTCGGGATCTGTGCTTGCCCAGGAACAGTACACCTCACGGTGTTCGTTCTCGGCATAGCATTTTTCTGAAAAGGCAAACGTCCGGCTCCTTGACCCACAAGGAAGGTGCCAGCCCTGAAAGCTCTTGCTGCTCTTCACTGTCCCCGTGCAGCCTATGCACAGGCACAACAGCATTGGGGATCTGTGCTTGCCCACGATCGGTACACCTCACGGTGTTCGTTCTCGGCATAGCATTTTTCTGAAAAGGCAAACGTCCGGCTCCTTGTCCCACAAGGAAGGTGCCAGCCCTGAAAGCTCTTGCTGCTCTTCACTGTCCCCGTGCAGCCTATGCACAGGCACAACAGCATTCGGGATCTGTGCTTGCCCAGGATCGGTACACCTCACGGTGTTCATTCTCGGCATAGCATTTTTCTGAAAAGGCAAACGTCCGACTCCTTGTCCCACAAGGAAGGTGCCAGCCCTGAAAGTTCTTGCTGCTCTTCACTGTCCCCGTGCAGCCTATGCACAGGCACAACAGCATTGGGGATATGTGCTTGCCCAGGAACGGTACACCTCACGGTGTTCGTTCTCGGCAGAGGCTCTTCCGAAAAGGCAAACGTCCAGCTCCTTGTCCCACAAGGAAGGTGCCAGCCCTGAAAGCTCTTGCTGCTCTTCACTGTCCCCGTGCAGCCTATGCACAGGCACAACAGCATTGGGGATCTGTGCTTGCCCAGGATCGGTACACCTCACGGTGTTCGTTCTCGGCATAGCATTTTTCTGAAAAGGCAAACGTCCGGCTCCTTGTCCCACAAGGAAGGTGCCAGCCCTGAAAGCTCTTGCTGCTCTTCACTGTCCCCGTGTAGCCTATGCACAGGCACAACAGCATTCGGGATCTGTGCTTGCCCAGGAACAGTACACCTCACGGTGTTCGTTCTCGGCAGAGGCTCTTCCGAAAAGGCAAACGTCCGGCTCCTTGTCCCACAAGGAAGGTGCCAGCCCTGAAAGCTCTTGCTGCTCTTCACTGTCCCCGTGCAGCCTATGCACAGGCACAACAGCATTGGGGATCTGTGCTTGCCCAGGATCGGTACACCTCTCGGTGTCAGTTCTCAGCATAACATTTTTCTGAAAAGGCAAACGTCCGGCTCCTTGTCCCACAAGGAAGGTGCCAGCCCTGAAAGCTCTTGCTGCTCTTCACTGTCCCCGTGCAGCCTATGCACAGGCACAACAGCATTGGGGATCTGTGCTTGCCCAGGAACGGTACACCTCACGGTGTTCGTTCTCGGCAGAGGCTCTTCCGAAAAGGCAAACGTCCAGCTCCTTGTCCCACAAGGAAGGTGCCAGCCCTGAAAGCTCTTGCTGCTCTTCACTGTCCCCGTGCAGCCTATGCACAGGCACAACAGCATTGGGGATCTGTGCTTGCCCAGGAACGGTACACCTCACGGTGTTCGTTCTCGGCAGAGGCTCTTCCGAAAAGGCAAACGTCCAGCTCCTTGTCCCACAAGGAAGGTGCCAGCCCTGAAAGCTCTTGCTGCTCTTCACTGTCCCCGTGCAGCCTATGCGCAGGCACAACAGCATTCGGGATCTGTGCTTGCCCAGGATCGGTACACCTCACGGTGTTCGTTCTCGGCATAGCATTTTTCTGAAAAGGCAAACGTCCGGCTCCTTGTCCCACAAGGAAGGTGCCAGCCCTGAAAGCTCTTGCTGCTCTTCACTGTCCCCGTGTAGCCTATGCACAGGCACAACAGCATTGGGGATCTGTGCTTGCCCAGGAACAGTACACCTCACGGTGTTCGTTCTCGGCAGAGGCTCTTCCGAAAAGGCAAACGTCCAGCTCCTTGTCCCACAAGGAAGGTGCCAGCCCTGAAAGCTCTTGCTGCTCTTCACTGTCCCCGTGCAGCCTATGCGCAGGCACAACAGCATTGGGGATCTGTGCTTGCCCAGGATCGGTACACCTCACGGTGTTCGTTCTCGGCATAGCATTTTTCTGAAAAGGCAAACTTCCGGCTCCTTGACCCACAAGGAAGGTGCCAGCCCTGAAAGCTCTTGCTGCTCTTCACTGTCCCCGTGCAGCCTATGCACAGGCACAACAGCATTGGGGATCTGTGCTTGCCCACGATCGGTACACCTCACGGTGTTCGTTCTCGGCATAGCATTTTTCTGAAAAGGCAAACGTCCGGCTCCTTGTCCCACAAGGAAGGTGCCAGCCCTGAAAGCTCTTGCTGCTCTTCACTGTCCCCGTGCAGCCTATGCACAGGCACAACAGCATTCGGGATCTGTGCTTGCCCAGGATCGGTACACCTCACGGTGTTCGTTCTCGGCATAGCATTTTTCTGAAAAGGCAAACGTCCGACTCCTTGTCCCACAAGGAAGGTGCCAGCCCTGAAAGTTCTTGCTGCTCTTCACTGTCCCCGTGCAGCCTATGCACAGGCACAACAGCATTGGGGATATGTGCTTGCCCAGGAACGGTACACCTCACGGTGTTCGTTCTCGGCAGAGGCTCTTCCGAAAAGGCAAACGTCCAGCTCCTTGTCCCACAAGGAAGGTGCCAGCCCTGAAAGCTCTTGCTGCTCTTCACTGTCCCCGTGCAGCCTATGCACAGGCACAACAGCATTCGGGATCTGTGCTTGCCCAGGATCGGTACACCTCACGGTGTTCGTTCTCGGCATAGCATTTTTCTGAAAAGGCAAACGTCCGGCTCCTTGTCCCACAAGGAAGGTGCCAGCCCTGAAAGCTCTTGCTGCTCTTCACTGTCCCCGTGTAGCCTATGCACAGGCACAACAGCATTCGGGATCTGTGCTTGCCCAGGAACAGTACACCTCACGGTGTTCGTTCTCGGCAGAGGCTCTTCCGAAAAGGCAAACGTCCGGCTCCTTGTCCCACAAGGAAGGTGCCAGCCCTGAAAGCTCTTGCTGCTCTTCACTGTCCCCGTGCAGCCTATGCACAGGCACAACAGCATTGGGGATCTGTGCTTGCCCAGGAACGGTACACCTCTCGGTGTCCGTTCTCGGCATAGCATTTTTCTGAAAAGGCAAACGTCCGGCTCCTTGTCCCACAAGGAAGGTGCCAGCCCTGAAAGCTCTTGCTGCTCTTCACTGTCCCCGTGCAGCCTATGCACAGGCACAACAGCATTCAGGATCTGTGCTTGCCCAGGATCGGTACACCTCACGGTGTTCGTTCTCGGCATAGCATTTTTCTGAAATGGCAAACGTCCGGCTCCTTGTCCCACAAGGAAGGTGCCAGCCCTGAAAGCTCTTGCTGCTCTTCACTGTCCCCGTGCAGCCTATGCACAGGCACAACAGCATTGGGGATCTGTGCTTGCCCAGGATCGGTACACCTCACGGTGTTCGTTCTCGGCATAGCATTTTTCTGAAAAGGCAAACGTCCGGCTCCTTGTCCCACAAGGAAGGTGCCAGCCCTGAAAGCTCTTGCTGCTCTTCACTGTCCCCGTGCAGCCTATGCACAGGCACAACAGCATTGGGGATCTGTGCTTGCCCAGCATCGGTACACCTCACGGTGTTCGTTCTCGGCATAGCATTTTTCTGAAAAGGCAAACGTCCGGCTCCTTGTCCCACAAGGAAGGTGCCAGCCCTGAAAGCTCTTGCTGCTCTTCACTGTCCCCGTGCAGCCTATGCACAGGCACAACAGCATTCGGGATCTGTGCTTGCCCAGGATCGGTACACCTCACGGTGTTCGTTCTCGGCATAGCATTTTTCTGAAAAGGCAAACGTCCGACTCCTTGTCCCACAAGGAAGGTGCCAGCCCTGAAAGTTCTTGCTGCTCTTCACTGTCCCCGTGCAGCCTATGCACAGGCACAACAGCATTGGGGATATGTGCTTGCCCAGGAACGGTACACCTCACGGTGTTCGTTCTCGGCAGAGGCTCTTCCGAAAAGGCAAACGTCCGGCTCCTTGTCCCACAAGGAAGGTGCCAGCCCTGAAAGCTCTTGCTGCTCTTCACTGTCCCCGTGCAGCCTATGCACAGGCACAACAGCATTGGGGATCTGTGCTTGCCCAGGATCGGTACACCTCACGGTGTTCGTTCTCGGCAGAGGCTCTTCCGAAAAGGCAAACGTCCAGCTCCTTGTCCCACAAGGAAGGTGCCAGCCCTGAAAGCTCTTGCTGCTCTTCACTGTCCCCGTGCAGCCTATGCACAGGCACAACAGCATTCGGGATCTGTGCTTGCCCAGGATCGGTACACCTCACGGTGTTCGTTCTCGGCATAGCATTTTTCTGAAAAGGCAAACGTCCGGCTCCTTGTCCCACAAGGAAGGTGCCAGCCCTGAAAGCTCTTGCTGCTCTTCACTGTCCCCGTGCAGCCTATGCACAGGCACAACAGCATTCGGGATCTGTGCTTGCCCAGGATCGGTACACCTCACGGTGTTCGTTCTCGGCATAGCATTTTTCTGAAAAGGCAAACGTCCGACTCCTTGTCCCACAAGGAAGGTGCCAGCCCTGAAAGTTCTTGCTGCTCTTCACTGTCCCCGTGCAGCCTATGCACAGGCACAACAGCATTCGGGATATGTGCTTGCCCAGGAACGGTACACCTCACGGTGTTCGTTCTCGGCAGAGGCTCTTCCGAAAAGGCAAACGTCCAGCTCCTTGTCCCACAAGGAAGGTGCCAGCCCTGAAAGCTCTTGCTGCTCTTCACTGTCCCCGTGCAGCCTATGCACAGGCACAACAGCATTCGGGATCTGTGCTTGCCCAGGATCGGTACAGCTCACGGTGTCCGTTCTCGGCATAGCATTTTTCTGAAAAGGCAAACGTCCGGCTCCTTGTCCCACAAGGAAGGTGCCAGCCCTGAAAGCTCTTGCTGCTCTTCACTGTCCCCGTGCAGCCTATGCACAGGCACAACAGCATTCGGGATCTGTGCTTGCCCAGGATCGGTACACCTCACGGTGTTCGTTCTCGGCATAGCATTTTTCTGAAAAGGCAAACGTCCGGCTCCCTGTCCCACAAGGAAGGTGCCAGCCCTGAAAGCTCTTGCTGCTCTTCACTGTCCCCGTGTAGCCTATGCACAGGCACAACAGCATTCGGGATCTGTGCTTGCCCAGGAACAGTACACCTCACGGTGTTCGTTCTCGGCATAGCATTTTTCTGAAAAGGCAAACGTCCGGCTCCTTGACCCACAAGGAAGGTGCCAGCCCTGAAAGCTCTTGCTGCTCTTCACTGTCCCCGTGCAGCCTATGCACAGGCACAACAGCATTGGGGATCTGTGCTTGCCCACGATCGGTACACCTCACGGTGTTCGTTCTCGGCATAGCATTTTTCTGAAAAGGCAAACGTCCGGCTCCTTGTCCCACAAGGAAGGTGCCAGCCCTGAAAGCTCTTGCTGCTCTTCACTGTCCCCGTGCAGCCTATGCACAGGCACAACAGCATTCGGGATCTGTGCTTGCCCAGGATCGGTACACCTCACGGTGTTCATTCTCGGCATAGCATTTTTCTGAAAAGGCAAACGTCCGACTCCTTGTCCCACAAGGAAGGTGCCAGCCCTGAAAGTTCTTGCTGCTCTTCACTGTCCCCGTGCAGCCTATGCACAGGCACAACAGCATTGGGGATATGTGCTTGCCCAGGAACGGTACACCTCACGGTGTTCGTTCTCGGCAGAGGCTCTTCCGAAAAGGCAAACGTCCAGCTCCTTGTCCCACAAGGAAGGTGCCAGCCCTGAAAGCTCTTGCTGCTCTTCACTGTCCCCGTGCAGCCTATGCACAGGCACAACAGCATTGGGGATATGTGCTTGCCCAGGAACGGTACACCTCACGGTGTTCGTTCTCGGCAGAGGCTCTTCTGAAAAGGCAAACGTCCGGCTCCTTGTCCCACAAGGAAGGTGCCAGCCCTGAAAGCTCTTGCTGCTCTTCACTGTCCCCGTGCAGCCTATGCACAGGCACAACAGCATTCGGGATCTGTGCTTGCCCAGGATCGGTACACCTCACGGTGTTCGTTATCGGCATAGCATTTTTCTGAAAAGGCAAACGTCCGACTCCTTGTCCCACAAGGAAGGTGCCAGCCCTGAAAGTTCTTGCTGCTCTTCACTGTCCCCGTGCAGCCTATGCACAGGCACAACAGCATTCGGGATATGTGCTTGCCCAGGAACGGTACACCTCTCGGTGTTCGTTCTCGGCAGAGGCTCTTCCGAAAAGGCAAACGTCCGGCTCCTTGTCCCACAAGGAAGGTGCCAGCCCTGAAAGCTCTTGCTGTTCTTCACTGTCCCCGTGCAGCCTATGCACAGGCACAACAGCATTGGGGATCTGTGCTTGCCCAGGAACGGTACACCTCACGGTGTTCGTTCTCGGCATAGCATTTTTCTGAAAAGGCAAACGTCCGGCTCCTTGTCCCACAAGGAAGGTGCCAGCCCTGAAAGCTCTTGCTGCTCTTCACTGTCCCCGTGCAGCCTATGCACAGGCACAACAGCATTCGGGATCTGTGCTTGCCCAGGATCGGTACACCTCACGGTGTTCGTTCTCGGCATAGCATTTTTCTGAAAAGGCAAACGTCCGGCTCCTTGTCCCACAAGGAAGGTGCCAGCCCTGAAAGCTCTTGCTGCTCTTCACTGTCCCCGTGCAGCCTATGCACAGGCACAACAGCATTCGGGATCTGTGCTTGCCCAGGATCGGTACACCTCACGGTGTTCGTTCTCGGCATAGCATTTTTCTGAAATGGCAAACGTCCGGCTCCTTGTCCCACAAGGAAGGTGCCAGCCCTGAAAGCTCTTGCTGTTCTTCACTGTCCCCGTGCAGCCTATGCACAGGCACAACAGCATTGGGGATCTGTGCTTGCCCAGGATCGGTACACCTCACGGTGTTCGTTCTCGGCATAGCATTTTTCTGAAAAGGCAAACGTCCGGCTCCTTGTCCCACAAGGAAGGTGCCAGCCCTGAAAGCTCTTGCTGCTCTTCACTGTCCCCGTGCAGCCTATGCACAGGCACAACAGCATTCGGGATATGTGCTTGCCCAGGATCGGTACACCTCACGGTGTTCGTTCTCGGCATAGCATTTTTCTGAAATGGCAAACGTCCGGCTCCTTGTCCCACAAGGAAGGTGCCAGCCCTGAAAGCTCTTGCTGCTCTTCACTGTCCCCGTGCAGCCTATGCACAGGCACAACAGCATTGGGGATCTGTGCTTGCCCAGGATCGGTACACCTCACGGTGTTCGTTCTCGGCATAGCATTTTTCTGAAAAGGCAAACGTCCGGCTCCTTGTCCCACAAGGAAGGTGCCAGCCCTGAAAGCTCTTGCTGCTCTTCACTGTCCCCGTGCAGCCTATGCACAGGCACAACAGCATTCGGGATCTGTGCTTGCCCAGGATCGGTACACCTCACGGTGTTCGTTCTCGGCATAGCATTTTTCTGAAATGGCAAACGTCCGGCTCCTTGTCCCACAAGGAAGGTGCCAGCCCTGAAAGCTCTTGCTGCTCTTCACTGTCCCCGTGCAGCCTATGCGCAGGCACAACAGCATTGGGGATCTGTGCTTGCCCAGGAACAGTACACCTCACGGTGTTCGTTCTCGGCATAGCATTTTTCTGAAAAGGCAAACGTCCAGCTCCTTGTCCCACAAGGAAGGTGCCAGCCCTGAAAGCTCTTGCTGCTCTTCACTGTCCCCGTGCAGCCTATGCACAGGCACAACAGCATTGGGGATATGTGCTTGCCCAGGAACGGTACACCTCACGGTGTTCGTTCTCGGCAGAGGCTCTTCCGAAAAGGCAAACGTCCAGCTCCTTGTCCCACAAGGAAGGTGCCAGCCCTGAAAGCTCTTGCTGCTCTTCACTGTCCCCGTGCAGCCTATGCACAGGCACAATAGCATTGGGGATCTGTGCTTGCCCAGGATCGGTACACCTCACGGTGTTCGTTCTCGGCATAGCATTTTTCTGAAAAGGCAAACGTCCGGCTCCTTGTCCCACAAGGAAGGTGCCAGCCCTGAAAGCTCTTGCTGCTCTTCACTGTCCCCGTGTAGCCTATGCACAGGCACAACAGCATTCGGGATCTGTGCTTGCCCAGGAACAGTACACCTCACGGTGTTCGTTCTCGGCAGAGGCTCTTCCGAAAAGGCAAACGTCCGGCTCCTTGTCCCACAAGGAAGGTGCCAGCCCTGAAAGCTCTTGCTGCTCTTCACTGTCCCCGTGCAGCCTATGCACAGGCACAACAGCATTGGGGATCTGTGCTTGCCCAGGAACGGTACACCTCACGGTGTCCGTTCTCGGCATAGCATTTTTCTGAAAAGGCAAACGTCCGGCTCCTTGTCCCACAAGGAAGGTGCCAGCCCTGAAAGCTCTTGCTGCTCTTCACTGTCCCCGTGCAGCCTATGCACAGGCACAACAGCATTGGGGATATGTGCTTGCCCAGGAACGGTACACCTCTCGGTGTCCGTTCTAGGCAGAGGCTCTTCCGAAAAGGCAAACGTCCGGCTCCTTGTCCCACAAGGAAGGTGCCAGCCCTGAAAGCTCTTGCTGTTCTTCACTGTCCCCGTGCAGCCTATGCACAGGCACAACAGCATTGGGGATCTGTGCTTGCCCAGGATCGGTACACCTCACGGTGTTCGTTCTCGGCATAGCATTTTTCTGAAAAGGCAAACGTCCGGCTCCTTGTCCCACAAGGAAGGTGCCAGCCCTGAAAGCTCTTGCTGCTCTTCACTGTCCCCGTGCAGCCTATGCACAGGCACAACAGCATTGGGGATCTGTGCTTGCCCAGGATCGGTACACCTCACGGTGTTCGTTCTCGGCATAGCATTTTTCTGAAATGGCAAACGTCCGGCTCCTTGTCCCACAAGGAAGGTGCCAGCCCTGAAAGCTCTTGCTGCTCTTCACTGTCCCCGTGCAGCCTATGCACAGGCACAACAGCATTGGGGATCTGTGCTTGCCCAGGATCGGTACACCTCACGGTGTTCGTTCTCGGCATAGCATTTTTCTGAAATGGCAAACGTCCGGCTCCTTGTCCCACAAGGAAGGTGCCAGCCCTGAAAGCTCTTGCTGCTCTTCACTGTCCCCGTGCAGCCTATGCACAGGCACAACAGCATTGGGGATCTGTGCTTGCCCAGGATCGGTACACCTCACGGTGTTCGTTCTCGGCATAGCATTTTTCTGAAATGGCAAACGTCCAGCTCCTTGTCCCACAAGGAAGGTGCCAGCCCTGAAAGCTCTTGCTGCTCTTCACTGTCCCCGTGCAGCCTATGCGCAGGCACAACAGCATTGGGGATCTGTGCTTGCCCAGGATCGGTACACCTCACGGTGTTCGTTCTCGGCATAGCATTTTTCTGAAAAGGCAAACGTCCGGCTCCTTGTCCCACAAGGAAGGTGCCAGCCCTGAAAGCTCTTGCTGCTCTTCACTGTCCCCGTGCAGCCTATGCACAGGCACAACAGCATTGGGGATATGTGCTTGCCCAGGAACGGTACACCTCACGGTGTTCGTTCTCGGCAGAGGCTCTTCCGAAAAGGCAAACGTCCGGCTCCTTGTCCCACAAGGAAGGTGCCAGCCCTGAAAGCTCTTGCTGCTCTTCACTGTCCCCGTGCAGCCTATGCACAGGCACAACAGCATTGGGGATCTGTGCTTGCCCAGGATCGGTACACCTCACGGTGTTCGTTCTCGGCATAGCATTTTTCTGAAAAGGCAAACGTCCGGCTCCTTGTCCCACAAGGAAGGTGCCAGCCCTGAAAGCTCTTGCTGCTCTTCACTGTCCCCGTGCAGCCTATGCACAGGCACAACAGCATTCGGGATCTGTGCTTGCCCAGGATCGGTACACCTCACGGTGTTCGTTCTCGGCATAGCATTTTTCTGAAAAGGCAAACGTCCGACTCCTTGTCCCACAAGGAAGGTGCCAGCCCTGAAAGTTCTTGCTGCTCTTCACTGTCCCCGTGCAGCCTATGCACAGGCACAACAGCATTGGGGATATGTGCTTGCCCAGGAACGGTACACCTCACGGTGTTCGTTCTCGGCAGAGGCTCTTCCGAAAAGGCAAACGTCCAGCTCCTTGTCCCACAAGGAAGGTGCCAGCCCTGAAAGCTCTTGCTGCTCTTCACTGTCCCTGTGCAGCCTATGCGCAGGCACAACAGCATTCGGGATCTGTGCTTGCCCAGGATCGGTACACCTCACGGTGTTCGTTCTCGGCATAGCATTTTTCTGAAAAGGCAAACGTCCGGCTCCTTGTCCCACAAGGAAGGTGCCAGCCCTGAAAGCTCTTGCTGCTCTTCACTGTCCCCGTGTAGCCTATGCACAGGCACAACAGCATTGGGGATCTGTGCTTGCCCAGGATCGGTACACCTCTCGGTGTCCGTTCTCGGCAGAGGCTCTTCCGAAAAGGCAAACGTCCGGCTCCTTGTCCCACAAGGAAGGTGCCAGCCCTGAAAGCTCTTGCTGCTCTTCACTGTCCCCGTGCAGCCTATGCACAGGCACAACAGCATTGGGGATCTGTGCTTGCCCAGGATCGGTACACCTCACGGTGTTCGTTCTCGGCATAGCATTTTTCTGAAAAGGCAAACGTCCGACTCCTTCTCCCACAAGGAAGGTGCCAGCCCTGAAAGCTCTTGCTGCTCTTCACTGTCCCCGTGCAGCCTATGCACAGGCACAACAGCATTGGGGATCTGTGCTTGCCCAGGATCGGTACACCTCTCGGTGTCCGTTCTCGGCAGAGGCTCTTCCGAAAAGGCAAACGTCCGGCTCCTTGTCCCACAAGGAAGGTGCCAGCCCTGAAAGCTCTTGCTGTTCTTCACTGTCCCCGTGCAGCCTATGCACAGGCACAACAGCATTGGGGATCTGTGCTTGCCCAGGATCGGTACACCTCACGGTGTTCGTTCTCGGCATAGCATTTTTCTGAAAAGGCAAACGTCCGGCTCCTTGTCCCACAAGGAAGGTGCCAGCCCTGAAAGCTCTTGCTGCTCTTCACTGTCCCCGTGCAGCCTATGCACAGGCACAACAGCATTGGGGATCTGTGCTTGCCCAGGATCGGTACACCTCACGGTGTTCGTTCTCGGCATAGCATTTTTCTGAAAAGGCAAACGTCCGGCTCCTTGTCCCACAAGGAAGGTGCCAGCCCTGAAAGCTCTTGCTGCTCTTCACTGTCCCCGTGCAGCCTATGCACAGGCACAACAGCATTGGGGATATGTGCTTGCCCAGGAACGGTACACCTCACGGTGTTCGTTCTCGGCAGAGGCTCTTCCGAAAAGGCAAACGTCCAGCTCCTTGTCCCACAAGGAAGGTGCCAGCCCTGAAAGCTCTTGCTGCTCTTCACTGTCCCCGTGCAGCCTATGCACAGGCACAACAGCATTGGGGATATGTGCTTGCCCAGGATCGGTACACCTCACGGTGTTCGTTCTCGGCAGAGGCTCTTCTGAAAAGGCAAACGTCCGGCTCCTTGTCCCACAAGGAAGGTGCCAGCCCTGAAAGTTCTTGCTGCTCTTCACTGTCCCCGTGCAGCCTATGCACAGGCACAACAGCATTGGGGATCTGTGCTTGCCCAGGATCGGTACACCTCACGGTGTTCGTTCTCGGCATAGCATTTTTCTGAAAAGGCAAACGTCCGGCTCCTTGTCCCACAAGGAAGGTGCCAGCCCTGAAAGCTCTTGCTGCTCTTCACTGTCCCCGTGCAGCCTATGCACAGGCACAACAGCATTCGGGATCTGTGCTTGCCCAGGATCGGTACACCTCACGGTGTTCGTTCTCGGCATAGCATTTTTCTGAAAAGGCAAACGTCCGGCTCCTTGTCCCACAAGGAAGGTGCCAGCCCTGAAAGTTCTTGCTGCTCTTCACTGTCCCCGTGCAGCCTATGCACAGGCACAACAGCATTCGGGATATGTGCTTGCCCAGGAACGGTACACCTCTCGGTGTCCGTTCTCGGCAGAGGCTCTTCCGAAAAGGCAAACGTCCGGCTCCTTGTCCCACAAGGAAGGTGCCAGCCCTGAAAGCTCTTGCTGTTCTTCACTGTCCCCGTGCAGCCTATGCACAGGCACAACAGCATTGGGGATCTGTGCTTGCCCAGGATCGGTACACCTCACGGTGTTCGTTCTCGGCATAGCATTTTTCTGAAAAGGCAAACGTCCGGCTCCTTGTCCCACAAGGAAGGTGCCAGCCCTGAAAGCTCTTGCTGCTCTTCACTGTCCCCGTGCAGCCTATGCACAGGCACAACAGCATTCGGGATCTGTGCTTGCCCAGGATCGGTACACCTCACGGTGTTCGTTCTCGGCATAGCATTTTTCTGAAAAGGCAAACGTCCGGCTCCTTGTCCCACAAGGAAGGTGCCAGCCCTGAAAGCTCTTGCTGCTCTTCACTGTCCCCGTGCAGCCTATGCACAGGCACAACAGCATTCGGGATCTGTGCTTGCCCAGGATCGGTACACCTCACGGTGTTCGTTCTCGGCATAGCATTTTTCTGAAATGGCAAACGTCCGGCTCCTTGTCCCACAAGGAAGGTGCCAGCCCTGAAAGCTCTTGCTGTTCTTCACTGTCCCCGTGCAGCCTATGCACAGGCACAACAGCATTGGGGATCTGTGCTTGCCCAGGATCGGTACACCTCACGGTGTTCGTTCTCGGCATAGCATTTTTCTGAAAAGGCAAACGTCCGGCTCCTTGTCCCACAAGGAAGGTGCCAGCCCTGAAAGCTCTTGCTGCTCTTCACTGTCCCCGTGCAGCCTATGCACAGGCACAACAGCATTCGGGATCTGTGCTTGCCCAGGATCGGTACAGCTCACGGTGTCCGTTCTCGGCATAGCATTTTTCTGAAATGGCAAACGTCCGGCTCCTTGTCCCACAAGGAAGGTGCCAGCCCTGAAAGCTCTTGCTGCTCTTCACTGTCCCCGTGCAGCCTATGCACAGGCACAACAGCATTGGGGATCTGTGCTTGCCCAGGATCGGTACACCTCACGGTGTTCGTTCTCGGCATAGCATTTTTCTGAAAAGGCAAACGTCCGGCTCCTTGTCCCACAAGGAAGGTGCCAGCCCTGAAAGCTCTTGCTGCTCTTCACTGTCCCCGTGCAGCCTATGCGCAGGCACAACAGCATTGGGGATCTGTGCTTGCCCAGGATCGGTACACCTCACGGTGTTCGTTCTCGGCATAGCATTTTTCTGAAAAGGCAAACGTCCAGCTCCTTGTCCCACAAGGAAGGTGCCAGCCCTGAAAGCTCTTGCTGCTCTTCACTGTCCCCGTGCAGCCTATGCACAGGCACAACAGCATTGGGGATATGTGCTTGCCCAGGAACGGTACACCTCACGGTGTTCGTTCTCGGCAGAGGCTCTTCCGAAAAGGCAAACGTCCAGCTCCTTGTCCCACAAGGAAGGTGCCAGCCCTGAAAGCTCTTGCTGCTCTTCACTGTCCCCGTGCAGCCTATGCACAGGCACAATAGCATTGGGGATCTGTGCTTGCCCAGGATCGGTACACCTCACGGTCTTCGTTCTCGGCATAGCATTTTTCTGAAAAGGCAAACGTCCGGCTCCTTGTCCCACAAGGAAGGTGCCAGCCCTGAAAGCTCTTGCTGCTCTTCACTGTCCCCGTGTAGCCTATGCACAGGCACAACAGCATTCGGGATCTGTGGTTGCCCAGGAACAGTACACCTCACGGTGTTCGTTCTCGGCAGAGGCTCTTCCGAAAAGGCAAACGTCCGGCTCCTTGTCCCACAAGGAAGGTGCCAGCCCTGAAAGCTCTTGCTGCTCTTCACTGTCCCCGTGCAGCCTATGCACAGGCACAACAGCATTGGGGATCTGTGCTTGCCCAGGAACGGTACACCTCTCGGTGTCCGTTCTCGGCATAGCATTTTTCTGAAAAGGCAAACGTCCGGCTCCTTGTCCCACAAGGAAGGTGCCAGCCCTGAAAGCTCTTGCTGCTCTTCACTGTCCCCGTGCAGCCTATGCACAGGCACAACAGCATTGCGGATCTGTGCTTGCCCAGGATCGGTACACCTCACGGTGTTCGTTCTCGGCATAGCATTTTTCTGAAATGGCAAACGTCCGGCTCCTTGTCCCACAAGGAAGGTGCCAGCCCTGAAAGCTCTTGCTGCTCTTCACTGTCCCCGTGCAGCCTATGCACAGGCACAACAGCATTGGGGATCTGTGCTTGCCCAGGATCGGTACACCTCACGGTGTTCGTTCTCGGCATAGCATTTTTCTGAAAAGGCAAACGTCCGGCTCCTTGTCCCACAAGGAAGGTGCCAGCCCTGAAAGCTCTTGCTGCTCTTCACTGTCCCCGTGCAGCCTATGCACAGGCACAACAGCATTGGGTATCTGTGCTTGCCCAGGATCGGTACACCTCACGGTGTTCGTTCTCGGCATAGCATTTTTCTGAAATGGCAAACGTCCGGCTCCTTGTCCCACAAGGAAGGTGCCAGCCCTGAAAGCTCTTGCTGCTCTTCACTGTCCCCGTGCAGCCTATGCGCAGGCACAACAGCATTGGGGATCTGTGCTTGCCCAGGATCGGTACACCTCACGGTGTTCGTTCTCGGCATAGCATTTTTCTGAAAAGGCAAACGTCCAGCTCCTTGTCCCACAAGGAAGGTGCCAGCCCTGAAAGCTCTTGCTGCTCTTCACTGTCCCCGTGCAGCCTATGCACAGGCACAACAGCATTGGGGATATGTGCTTGCCCAGGAACGGTACACCTCACGGTGTTCGTTCTCGGCAGAGGCTCTTCCGAAAAGGCAAACGTCCAGCTCCTTGTCCCACAAGGAAGGTGCCAGCCCTGAAAGCTCTTGCTGCTCTTCACTGTCCCTGTGCAGCCTATGCGCAGGCACAACAGCATTCGGGATCTGTGCTTGCCCAGGATCGGTACACCTCACGGTGTTCGTTCTCGGCATAGCATTTTTCTGAAAAGGCAAACGTCCGGCTCCTTGTCCCACAAGGAAGGTGCCAGCCCTGAAAGCTCTTGCTGCTCTTCACTGTCCCCGTGTAGCCTATGCACAGGCACAACAGCATTGGGGATCTGTGCTTGCCCAGGATCGGTACACCTCTCGGTGTCCGTTCTCGGCAGAGGCTCTTCCGAAAAGGCAAACGTCCGGCTCCTTGTCCCACAAGGAAGGTGCCAGCCCTGAAAGCTCTTGCTGCTCTTCACTGTCCCCGTGCAGCCTATGCACAGGCACAACAGCATTGGGGATCTGTGCTTGCCCAGGATCGGTACACCTCACGGTGTTCGTTCTCGGCATAGCATTTTTCTGAAAAGGCAAACGTCCGGCTCCTTGTCCCACAAGGAAGGTGCCAGCCCTGAAAGCTCTTGCTGCTCTTCACTGTCCCCGTGCAGCCTATGCACAGGCACAACAGCATTCGGGATCTGTGCTTGCCCAGGATCGGTACACCTCACGGTGTTCGTTCTCGGCATATCATTTTTCTGAAAAGGCAAACGTCCGGCTCCTTGTCCCACAAGGAAGGTGCCAGCCCTGAAAGCTCTTGCTGCTCTTCACTGTCCCCGTGCAGCCTATGCACAGGCACAACAGCATTGGGGATCTGTGCTTGCCCAGGATCGGTACACCTCACGGTGTTCGTTCTCGGCATAGCATTTTTCTGAAAAGGCAAACGTCCGGCTCCTTGTCCCACAAGGAAGGTGCCAGCCCTGAAAGCTCTTGCTGCTCTTCACTGTCCCCGTGCAGCCTATGCACAGGCACAACAGCATTGGGGATCTGTGCTTGCCCAGGATCGGTACACCTCACGGTGTTCGTTCTCGGCATAGCATTTTTCTGAAAAGGCAAACGTCCGGCTCCTTGTCCCACAAGGAAGGTGCCAGCCCTGAAAGTTCTTGCTGCTCTTCACTGTCCCCGTGCAGCCTATGCACAGGCACAACAGCATTGGGGATATGTGCTTGCCCAGGAACGGTACACCTCACGGTGTTCGTTCTCGGCAGAGGCTCTTCCGAAAAGGCAAACGTCCAGCTCCTTGTCCCACAAGGAAGGTGCCAGCCCTGAAAGCTCTTGCTGCTCTTCACTGTCCCCGTGCAGCCTATGCACAGGCACAACAGCATTCGGGATCTGTGCTTGCCCAGGATCGGTACACCTCACGGTGTTCGTTCTCGGCATAGCATTTTTCTGAAAAGGCAAACGTCCGGCTCCTTGTCCCACAAGGAAGGTGCCAGCCCTGAAAGTTCTTGCTGCTCTTCACTGTCCCCGTGCAGCCTATGCACAGGCACAACAGCATTCGGGATATGTGCTTGCCCAGGAACGGTACACCTCTCGGTGTCCGTTCTCGGCAGAGGCTCTTCCGAAAAGGCAAACGTCCGGCTCCTTGTCCCACAAGGAAGGTGCCAGCCCTGAAAGCTCTTGCTGTTCTTCACTGTCCCCGTGCAGCCTATGCACAGGCACAACAGCATTGGGGATCTGTGCTTGCCCAGGATCGGTACACCTCACGGTGTTCGTTCTCGGCATAGCATTTTTCTGAAAAGGCAAACGTCCGGCTCCTTGTCCCACAAGGAAGGTGCCAGCCCTGAAAGCTCTTGCTGCTCTTCACTGTCCCCGTGCAGCCTATGCACAGGCACAACAGCATTCGGGATCTGTGCTTGCCCAGGATCGGTACACCTCACGGTGTTCGTTCTCGGCATAGCATTTTTCTGAAAAGGCAAACGTCCGGCTCCTTGTCCCACAAGGAAGGTGCCAGCCCTGAAAGCTCTTGCTGCTCTTCACTGTCCCCGTGCAGCCTATGCACAGGCACAACAGCATTCGGGATCTGTGCTTGCCCAGGATCGGTACACCTCACGGTGTTCGTTCTCGGCATAGCATTTTTCTGAAATGGCAAACGTCCGGCTCCTTGTCCCACAAGGAAGGTGCCAGCCCTGAAAGCTCTTGCTGTTCTTCACTGTCCCCGTGCAGCCTATGCACAGGCACAACAGCATTGGGGATCTGTGCTTGCCCAGGATCGGTACACCTCACGGTGTTCGTTCTCGGCATAGCATTTTTCTGAAAAGGCAAACGTCCGGCTCCTTGTCCCACAAGGAAGGTGCCAGCCCTGAAAGCTCTTGCTGCTCTTCACTGTCCCCGTGCAGCCTATGCACAGGCACAACAGCATTCGGGATCTGTGCTTGCCCAGGATCGGTACACCTCACGGTGTTCGTTCTCGGCATAGCATTTTTCTGAAATGGCAAACGTCCGGCTCCTTGTCCCACAAGGAAGGTGCCAGCCCTGAAAGCTCTTGCTGCTCTTCACTGTCCCCGTGCAGCCTATGCACAGGCACAACAGCATTGGGGATCTGTGCTTGCCCAGGATCGGTACACCTCACGGTGTTCGTTCTCGGCATAGCATTTTTCTGAAAAGGCAAACGTCCGGCTCCTTGTCCCACAAGGAAGGTGCCAGCCCTGAAAGCTCTTGCTGCTCTTCACTGTCCCCGTGCAGCCTATGCACAGGCACAACAGCATTCGGGATCTGTGCTTGCCCAGGATCGGTACACCTCACGGTGTTCGTTCTCGGCATAGCATTTTTCTGAAAAGGCAAACGTCCGGCTCCTTGTCCCACAAGGAAGGTGCCAGCCCTGAAAGCTCTTGCTGCTCTTCACTGTCCCCGTGCAGCCTATGCACAGGCACAACAGCATTGGGGATATGTGCTTGCCCAGGAACGGTACACCTCACGGTGTTCGTTCTCGGCAGAGGCTCTTCCGAAAAGGCAAACGTCCAGCTCCTTGTCCCACAAGGAAGGTGCCAGCCCTGAAAGCTCTTGCTGCTCTTCACTGTCCCCGTGCAGCCTATGCACAGGCACAACAGCATTGGGGATATGTGCTTGCCCAGGATCGGTACACCTCACGGTGTTCGTTCTCGGCAGAGGCTCTTCTGAAAAGGCAAACGTCCGGCTCCTTGTCCCACAAGGAAGGTGCCAGCCCTGAAAGTTCTTGCTGCTCTTCACTGTCCCCGTGCAGCCTATGCACAGGCACAACAGCATTGGGGATCTGTGCTTGCCCAGGATCGGTACACCTCACGGTGTTCGTTCTCGGCATAGCATTTTTCTGAAAAGGCAAACGTCCGGCTCCTTGTCCCACAAGGAAGGTGCCAGCCCTGAAAGCTCTTGCTGCTCTTCACTGTCCCCGTGCAGCCTATGCACAGGCACAACAGCATTCGGGATCTGTGCTTGCCCAGGATCGGTACACCTCACGGTGTTCGTTCTCGGCATAGCATTTTTCTGAAAAGGCAAACGTCCGGCTCCTTGTCCCACAAGGAAGGTGCCAGCCCTGAAAGTTCTTGCTGCTCTTCACTGTCCCCGTGCAGCCTATGCACAGGCACAACAGCATTCGGGATATGTGCTTGCCCAGGAACGGTACACCTCTCGGTGTCCGTTCTCGGCAGAGGCTCTTCCGAAAAGGCAAACGTCCGGCTCCTTGTCCCACAAGGAAGGTGCCAGCCCTGAAAGCTCTTGCTGTTCTTCACTGTCCCCGTGCAGCCTATGCACAGGCACAACAGCATTGGGGATCTGTGCTTGCCCAGGATCGGTACACCTCACGGTGTTCGTTCTCGGCATAGCATTTTTCTGAAAAGGCAAACGTCCGGCTCCTTGTCCCACAAGGAAGGTGCCAGCCCTGAAAGCTCTTGCTGCTCTTCACTGTCCCCGTGCAGCCTATGCACAGGCACAACAGCATTCGGGATCTGTGCTTGCCCAGGATCGGTACACCTCACGGTGTTCGTTCTCGGCATAGCATTTTTCTGAAAAGGCAAACGTCCGGCTCCTTGTCCCACAAGGAAGGTGCCAGCCCTGAAAGCTCTTGCTGCTCTTCACTGTCCCCGTGCAGCCTATGCACAGGCACAACAGCATTCGGGATCTGTGCTTGCCCAGGATCGGTACACCTCACGGTGTTCGTTCTCGGCATAGCATTTTTCTGAAATGGCAAACGTCCGGCTCCTTGTCCCACAAGGAAGGTGCCAGCCCTGAAAGCTCTTGCTGTTCTTCACTGTCCCCGTGCAGCCTATGCACAGGCACAACAGCATTGGGGATCTGTGCTTGCCCAGGATCGGTACACCTCACGGTGTTCGTTCTCGGCATAGCATTTTTCTGAAAAGGCAAACGTCCGGCTCCTTGTCCCACAAGGAAGGTGCCAGCCCTGAAAGCTCTTGCTGCTCTTCACTGTCCCCGTGCAGCCTATGCACAGGCACAACAGCATTCGGGATCTGTGCTTGCCCAGGATCGGTACAGCTCACGGTGTCCGTTCTCGGCATAGCATTTTTCTGAAATGGCAAACGTCCGGCTCCTTGTCCCACAAGGAAGGTGCCAGCCCTGAAAGCTCTTGCTGCTCTTCACTGTCCCCGTGCAGCCTATGCACAGGCACAACAGCATTGGGGATCTGTGCTTGCCCAGGATCGGTACACCTCACGGTGTTCGTTCTCGGCATAGCATTTTTCTGAAAAGGCAAACGTCCGGCTCCTTGTCCCACAAGGAAGGTGCCAGCCCTGAAAGCTCTTGCTGCTCTTCACTGTCCCCGTGCAGCCTATGCGCAGGCACAACAGCATTGGGGATCTGTGCTTGCCCAGGATCGGTACACCTCACGGTGTTCGTTCTCGGCATAGCATTTTTCTGAAAAGGCAAACGTCCAGCTCCTTGTCCCACAAGGAAGGTGCCAGCCCTGAAAGCTCTTGCTGCTCTTCACTGTCCCCGTGCAGCCTATGCACAGGCACAACAGCATTGGGGATATGTGCTTGCCCAGGAACGGTACACCTCACGGTGTTCGTTCTCGGCAGAGGCTCTTCCGAAAAGGCAAACGTCCAGCTCCTTGTCCCACAAGGAAGGTGCCAGCCCTGAAAGCTCTTGCTGCTCTTCACTGTCCCCGTGCAGCCTATGCACAGGCACAATAGCATTGGGGATCTGTGCTTGCCCAGGATCGGTACACCTCACGGTCTTCGTTCTCGGCATAGCATTTTTCTGAAAAGGCAAACGTCCGGCTCCTTGTCCCACAAGGAAGGTGCCAGCCCTGAAAGCTCTTGCTGCTCTTCACTGTCCCCGTGTAGCCTATGCACAGGCACAACAGCATTCGGGATCTGTGGTTGCCCAGGAACAGTACACCTCACGGTGTTCGTTCTCGGCAGAGGCTCTTCCGAAAAGGCAAACGTCCGGCTCCTTGTCCCACAAGGAAGGTGCCAGCCCTGAAAGCTCTTGCTGCTCTTCACTGTCCCCGTGCAGCCTATGCACAGGCACAACAGCATTGGGGATCTGTGCTTGCCCAGGAACGGTACACCTCTCGGTGTCCGTTCTCGGCATAGCATTTTTCTGAAAAGGCAAACGTCCGGCTCCTTGTCCCACAAGGAAGGTGCCAGCCCTGAAAGCTCTTGCTGCTCTTCACTGTCCCCGTGCAGCCTATGCACAGGCACAACAGCATTGCGGATCTGTGCTTGCCCAGGATCGGTACACCTCACGGTGTTCGTTCTCGGCATAGCATTTTTCTGAAATGGCAAACGTCCGGCTCCTTGTCCCACAAGGAAGGTGCCAGCCCTGAAAGCTCTTGCTGCTCTTCACTGTCCCCGTGCAGCCTATGCACAGGCACAACAGCATTGGGGATCTGTGCTTGCCCAGGATCGGTACACCTCACGGTGTTCGTTCTCGGCATAGCATTTTTCTGAAAAGGCAAACGTCCGGCTCCTTGTCCCACAAGGAAGGTGCCAGCCCTGAAAGCTCTTGCTGCTCTTCACTGTCCCCGTGCAGCCTATGCACAGGCACAACAGCATTGGGTATCTGTGCTTGCCCAGGATCGGTACACCTCACGGTGTTCGTTCTCGGCATAGCATTTTTCTGAAATGGCAAACGTCCGGCTCCTTGTCCCACAAGGAAGGTGCCAGCCCTGAAAGCTCTTGCTGCTCTTCACTGTCCCCGTGCAGCCTATGCGCAGGCACAACAGCATTGGGGATCTGTGCTTGCCCAGGATCGGTACACCTCACGGTGTTCGTTCTCGGCATAGCATTTTTCTGAAAAGGCAAACGTCCAGCTCCTTGTCCCACAAGGAAGGTGCCAGCCCTGAAAGCTCTTGCTGCTCTTCACTGTCCCCGTGCAGCCTATGCACAGGCACAACAGCATTGGGGATATGTGCTTGCCCAGGAACGGTACACCTCACGGTGTTCGTTCTCGGCAGAGGCTCTTCCGAAAAGGCAAACGTCCAGCTCCTTGTCCCACAAGGAAGGTGCCAGCCCTGAAAGCTCTTGCTGCTCTTCACTGTCCCTGTGCAGCCTATGCGCAGGCACAACAGCATTCGGGATCTGTGCTTGCCCAGGATCGGTACACCTCACGGTGTTCGTTCTCGGCATAGCATTTTTCTGAAAAGGCAAACGTCCGGCTCCTTGTCCCACAAGGAAGGTGCCAGCCCTGAAAGCTCTTGCTGCTCTTCACTGTCCCCGTGTAGCCTATGCACAGGCACAACAGCATTGGGGATCTGTGCTTGCCCAGGATCGGTACACCTCTCGGTGTCCGTTCTCGGCAGAGGCTCTTCCGAAAAGGCAAACGTCCGGCTCCTTGTCCCACAAGGAAGGTGCCAGCCCTGAAAGCTCTTGCTGCTCTTCACTGTCCCCGTGCAGCCTATGCACAGGCACAACAGCATTGGGGATCTGTGCTTGCCCAGGATCGGTACACCTCACGGTGTTCGTTCTCGGCATAGCATTTTTCTGAAAAGGCAAACGTCCGGCTCCTTGTCCCACAAGGAAGGTGCCAGCCCTGAAAGCTCTTGCTGCTCTTCACTGTCCCCGTGCAGCCTATGCACAGGCACAACAGCATTCGGGATCTGTGCTTGCCCAGGATCGGTACACCTCACGGTGTTCGTTCTCGGCATATCATTTTTCTGAAAAGGCAAACGTCCGGCTCCTTGTCCCACAAGGAAGGTGCCAGCCCTGAAAGCTCTTGCTGCTCTTCACTGTCCCCGTGCAGCCTATGCACAGGCACAACAGCATTGGGGATCTGTGCTTGCCCAGGATCGGTACACCTCACGGTGTTCGTTCTCGGCATAGCATTTTTCTGAAAAGGCAAACGTCCGGCTCCTTGTCCCACAAGGAAGGTGCCAGCCCTGAAAGCTCTTGCTGCTCTTCACTGTCCCCGTGCAGCCTATGCACAGGCACAACAGCATTGGGGATCTGTGCTTGCCCAGGATCGGTACACCTCACGGTGTTCGTTCTCGGCATAGCATTTTTCTGAAAAGGCAAACGTCCGGCTCCTTGTCCCACAAGGAAGGTGCCAGCCCTGAAAGTTCTTGCTGCTCTTCACTGTCCCCGTGCAGCCTATGCACAGGCACAACAGCATTGGGGATATGTGCTTGCCCAGGAACGGTACACCTCACGGTGTTCGTTCTCGGCAGAGGCTCTTCCGAAAAGGCAAACGTCCAGCTCCTTGTCCCACAAGGAAGGTGCCAGCCCTGAAAGCTCTTGCTGCTCTTCACTGTCCCCGTGCAGCCTATGCACAGGCACAACAGCATTCGGGATCTGTGCTTGCCCAGGATCGGTACACCTCACGGTGTTCGTTCTCGGCATAGCATTTTTCTGAAAAGGCAAACGTCCGGCTCCTTGTCCCACAAGGAAGGTGCCAGCCCTGAAAGTTCTTGCTGCTCTTCACTGTCCCCGTGCAGCCTATGCACAGGCACAACAGCATTCGGGATATGTGCTTGCCCAGGAACGGTACACCTCTCGGTGTCCGTTCTCGGCAGAGGCTCTTCCGAAAAGGCAAACGTCCGGCTCCTTGTCCCACAAGGAAGGTGCCAGCCCTGAAAGCTCTTGCTGCTCTTCACTGTCCCCGTGCAGCCTATGCACAGGCACAACAGCATTGGGGATCTGTGCTTGCCCAGGATCGGTACACCTCACGGTGTTCGTTCTCGGCATAGCATTTTTCTGAAAAGGCAAACGTCCGGCTCCTTGTCCCACAAGGAAGGTGCCAGCCCTGAAAGCTCTTGCTGCTCTTCACTGTCCCCGTGCAGCCTATGCACAGGCACAACAGCATTCGGGATCTGTGCTTGCCCAGGATCGGTACACCTCACGGTGTTCGTTCTCGGCATAGCATTTTTCTGAAAAGGCAAACGTCCGGCTCCTTGTCCCACAAGGAAGGTGCCAGCCCTGAAAGCTCTTGCTGCTCTTCACTGTCCCCGTGCAGCCTATGCACAGGCACAACAGCATTCGGGATCTGTGCTTGCCCAGGATCGGTACACCTCACGGTGTTCGTTCTCGGCATAGCATTTTTCTGAAATGGCAAACGTCCGGCTCCTTGTCCCACAAGGAAGGTGCCAGCCCTGAAAGCTCTTGCTGTTCTTCACTGTCCCCGTGCAGCCTATGCACAGGCACAACAGCATTGGGGATCTGTGCTTGCCCAGGATCGGTACACCTCACGGTGTTCGTTCTCGGCATAGCATTTTTCTGAAAAGGCAAACGTCCGGCTCCTTGTCCCACAAGGAAGGTGCCAGCCCTGAAAGCTCTTGCTGCTCTTCACTGTCCCCGTGCAGCCTATGCACAGGCACAACAGCATTCGGGATCTGTGCTTGCCCAGGATCGGTACACCTCACGGTGTTCGTTCTCGGCATAGCATTTTTCTGAAATGGCAAACGTCCGGCTCCTTGTCCCACAAGGAAGGTGCCAGCCCTGAAAGCTCTTGCTGCTCTTCACTGTCCCCGTGCAGCCTATGCACAGGCACAACAGCATTGGGGATCTGTGCTTGCCCAGGATCGGTACACCTCACGGTGTTCGTTCTCGGCATAGCATTTTTCTGAAAAGGCAAACGTCCGGCTCCTTGTCCCACAAGGAAGGTGCCAGCCCTGAAAGCTCTTGCTGCTCTTCACTGTCCCCGTGCAGCCTATGCACAGGCACAACAGCATTCGGGATCTGTGCTTGCCCAGGATCGGTACACCTCACGGTGTTCGTTCTCGGCATAGCATTTTTCTGAAATGGCAAACGTCCGGCTCCTTGTCCCACAAGGAAGGTGCCAGCCCTGAAAGCTCTTGCTGCTCTTCACTGTCCCCGTGCAGCCTATGCGCAGGCACAACAGCATTGGGGATCTGTGCTTGCCCAGGATCGGTACACCTCACGGTGTTCGTTCTCGGCATAGCATTTTTCTGAAAAGGCAAACGTCCAGCTCCTTGTCCCACAAGGAAGGTGCCAGCCCTGAAAGCTCTTGCTGCTCTTCACTGTCCCCGTGCAGCCTATGCACAGGCACAACAGCATTGGGGATATGTGCTTGCCCAGGAACGGTACACCTCACGGTGTTCGTTCTCGGCAGAGGCTCTTCCGAAAAGGCAAACGTCCAGCTCCTTGTCCCACAAGGAAGGTGCCAGCCCTGAAAGCTCTTGCTGCTCTTCACTGTCCCCGTGCAGCCTATGCACAGGCATAATAGCATTGGGGATCTGTGCTTGCCCAGGATCGGTACACCTCACGGTCTTCGTTCTCGGCATAGCATTTTTCTGAAAAGGCAAACGTCCGGCTCCTTGTCCCACAAGGAAGGTGCCAGCCCTGAAAGCTCTTGCTGCTCTTCACTGTCCCCGTGTAGCCTATGCACAGGCACAACAGCATTCGGGATCTGTGCTTGCCCAGGAACAGTACACCTCACGGTGTTCGTTCTCGGCAGAGGCTCTTCCGAAAAGGCAAACGTCCGGCTCCTTGTCCCACAAGGAAGGTGCCAGCCCTGAAAGCTCTTGCTGCTCTTCACTGTCCCCGTGCAGCCTATGCACAGGCACAACAGCATTGGGGATCTGTGCTTGCCCAGGAACGGTACACCTCTCGGTGTCCGTTCTCGGCATAGCATTTTTCTGAAAAGGCAAACGTCCGGCTCCTTGTCCCACAAGGAAGGTGCCAGCCCTGAAAGCTCTTGCTGCTCTTCACTGTCCCCGTGCAGCCTATGCACAGGCACAACAGCATTCGGGATCTGTGCTTGCCCAGGATCGGTACACCTCACGGTGTTCGTTCTCGACATAGCATTTTTCTGAAATGGCAAACGTCCGGCTCCTTGTCCCACAAGGAAGGTGCCAGCCCTGAAAGCTCTTGCTGCTCTTCACTGTCCCCGTGCAGCCTATGCACAGGCACAACAGCATTGGGGATCTGTGCTTGCCCAGGATCGGTACACCTCACGGTGTTCGTTCTCGGCATAGCATTTTTCTGAAATGGCAAACGTCCGGCTCCTTGTCCCACAAGGAAGGTGCCAGCCCTGAAAGCTCTTGCTGCTCTTCACTGTCCCCGTGCAGCCTATGCGCAGGCACAACAGCATTCGGGATCTGTGCTTGCCCAGGATCGGTACACCTCACGGTGTTCGTTCTCGGCATAGCATTTTTCTGAAAAGGCAAACGTCCAGCTCCTTGTCCCACAAGGAAGGTGCCAGCCCTGAAAGCTCTTGCTGCTCTTCACTGTCCCCGTGCAGCCTATGCACAGGCACAACAGCATTGGGGATATGTGCTTGCCCAGGAACGGTACACCTCACGGTGTTCGTTCTCGGCAGAGGCTCTTCCGAAAAGGCAAACGTCCAGCTCCTTGTCCCACAAGGAAGGTGCCAGCCCTGAAAGCTCTTGCTGCTCTTCACTGTCCCTGTGCAGCCTATGCGCAGGCACAACAGCATTCGGGATCTGTGCTTGCCCAGGATCGGTACACCTCACGGTGTTCGTTCTCGGCATAGCATTTTTCTGAAAAGGCAAACGTCCGGCTCCTTGTCCCACAAGGAAGGTGCCAGCCCTGAAAGCTCTTGCTGCTCTTCACTGTCCCCGTGTAGCCTATGCACAGGCACAACAGCATTGGGGATCTGTGCTTGCCCAGGATCAGTACACCTCTCGGTGTCCGTTCTCGGCAGAGGCTCTTCCGAAAAGGCAAACGTCCGGCTCCTTGTCCCACAAGGAAGGTGCCAGCCCTGAAAGCTCTTGCTGCTCTTCACTGTCCCCGTGCAGCCTATGCACAGGCACAACAGCATTGGGGATCTGTGCTTGCCCAGGATCGGTACACCTCACGGTGTTCGTTCTCGGCATAGCATTTTTCTGAAAAGGCAAACGTCCGACTCCTTCTCCCACAAGGAAGGTGCCAGCCCTGAAAGCTCTTGCTGCTCTTCACTGTCCCCGTGCAGCCTATGCACAGGCACAACAGCATTGGGGATCTGTGCTTGCCCAGGATCGGTACACCTCTCGGTGTCCGTTCTCGGCAGAGGCTCTTCCGAAAAGGCAAACGTCCGGCTCCTTGTCCCACAAGGAAGGTGCCAGCCCTGAAAGCTCTTGCTGTTCTTCACTGTCCCCGTGCAGCCTATGCACAGGCACAACAGCATTGGGGATCTGTGCTTGCCCAGGATCGGTACACCTCACGGTGTTCGTTCTCGGCATAGCATTTTTCTGAAAAGGCAAACGTCCGGCTCCTTGTCCCACAAGGAAGGTGCCAGCCCTGAAAGCTCTTGCTGCTCTTCACTGTCCCCGTGCAGCCTATGCACAGGCACAACAGCATTCGGGATCTGTGCTTGCCCAGGATCGGTACACCTCACGGTGTTCGTTCTCGGCATAGCATTTTTCTGAAATGGCAAACGTCCGGCTCCTTGTCCCACAAGGAAGGTGCCAGCCCTGAAAGCTCTTGCTGCTCTTCACTGTCCCCGTGCAGCCTATGCACAGGCACAACAGCATTGGGGATCTGTGCTTGCCCAGGATCGGTACACCTCACGGTGTTCGTTCTCGGCATAGCATTTTTCTGAAAAGGCAAACGTCCGGCTCCTTGTCCCACAAGGAAGGTGCCAGCCCTGAAAGCTCTTGCTGCTCTTCACTGTCCCCGTGCAGCCTATGCACAGGCACAACAGCATTGGGGATCTGTGCTTGCCCAGGATCGGTACACCTCTCGGTGTCAGTTCTCAGCATAACATTTTTCTGAAAAGGCAAACGTCCGGCTCCTTGTCCCACAAGGAAGGTGCCAGCCCTGAAAGCTCTTGCTGCTCTTCACTGTCCCCGTGCAGCCTATGCACAGGCACAACAGCATTGGGGATCTGTGCTTGCCCAGGAACGGTACACCTCACGGTGTTCGTTCTCGGCAGAGGCTCTTCCGAAAAGGCAAACGTCCAGCTCCTTGTCCCACAAGGAAGGTGCCAGCCCTGAAAGCTCTTGCTGCTCTTCACTGTCCCCGTGCAGCCTATGCACAGGCACAACAGCATTGGGGATCTGTGCTTGCCCAGGAACGGTACACCTCACGGTGTTCGTTCTCGGCAGAGGCTCTTCCGAAAAGGCAAACGTCCAGCTCCTTGTCCCACAAGGAAGGTGCCAGCCCTGAAAGCTCTTGCTGCTCTTCACTGTCCCCGTGCAGCCTATGCGCAGGCACAACAGCATTCGGGATCTGTGCTTGCCCAGGATCGGTACACCTCACGGTGTTCGTTCTCGGCATAGCATTTTTCTGAAAAGGCAAACGTCCGGCTCCTTGTCCCACAAGGAAGGTGCCAGCCCTGAAAGCTCTTGCTGCTCTTCACTGTCCCCGTGTAGCCTATGCACAGGCACAACAGCATTGGGGATCTGTGCTTGCCCAGGAACAGTACACCTCACGGTGTTCGTTCTCGGCAGAGGCTCTTCCGAAAAGGCAAACGTCCAGCTCCTTGTCCCACAAGGAAGGTGCCAGCCCTGAAAGCTCTTGCTGCTCTTCACTGTCCCCGTGCAGCCTATGCACAGGCACAACAGCATTGGGGATCTGTGCTTGCCCAGGATCGGTACACCTCACGGTGTTCGTTCTCGGCATAGCATTTTTCTGAAAAGGCAAACGTCCGGCTCCTTGTCCCACAAGGAAGGTGCCAGCCCTGAAAGCTCTTGCTGCTCTTCACTGTCCCCGTGCAGCCTATGCGCAGGCACAACAGCATTCGGGATCTGTGCTTGCCCAGGATCGGTACACCTCACGGTGTTCGTTCTCGGCATAGCATTTTTCTGAAAAGGCAAACGTCCGGCTCCTTGTCCCACAAGGAAGGTGCCAGCCCTGAAAGCTCTTGCTGCTCTTCACTGTCCCCGTGTAGCCTATGCACAGGCACAACAGCATTCGGGATCTGTGCTTGCCCAGGAACAGTACACCTCACGGTGTTCGTTCTCGGCAGAGGCTCTTCCGAAAAGGCAAACGTCCAGCTCCTTGTCCCACAAGGAAGGTGCCAGCCCTGAAAGCTCTTGCTGCTCTTCACTGTCCCCGTGCAGCCTATGCACAGGCACAACAGCATTGGGGATCTGTGCTTGCCCAGGATCGGTACACCTCACGGTGTTCGTTCTCGGCATAGCATTTTTCTGAAAAGGCAAACGTCCGGCTCCTTGTCCCACAAGGAAGGTGCCAGCCCTGAAAGCTCTTGCTGCTCTTCACTGTCCCCGTGCAGCCTATGCACAGGCACAACAGCATTCGGGATCTGTGCTTGCCCAGGATCGGTACACCTCACGGTGTTCGTTCTCGGCATAGCATTTTTCTGAAAAGGCAAACGTCCGGCTCCTTGTCCCACAAGGAAGGTGCCAGCCCTGAAAGCTCTTGCTGCTCTTCACTGTCCCCGTGCAGCCTATGCACAGGCACAACAGCATTGGGGATCTGTGCTTGCCCAGGATCGGTACACCTCACGGTGTTCGTTCTCGGCATAGCATTTTTCTGAAAAGGCAAACGTCCGACTCCTTGTCCCACAAGGAAGGTGCCAGCCCTGAAAGTTCTTGCTGCTCTTCACTGTCCCCGTGCAGCCTATGCACAGGCACAACAGCATTGGGGATATGTGCTTGCCCAGGAACGGTACACCTCACGGTGTTCGTTCTCGGCAGAGGCTCTTCCGAAAAGGCAAACGTCCGGCTCCTTGTCCCACAAGGAAGGTGCCAGCCCTGAAAGCTCTTGCTGCTCTTCACTGTCCCCGTGCAGCCTATGCACAGGCACAACAGCATTGGGGATCTGTGCTTGCCCAGGATCGGTACACCTCACGGTGTTCGTTCTCGGCAGAGGCTCTTCCGAAAAGGCAAACGTCCAGCTCCTTGTCCCACAAGGAAGGTGCCAGCTCTGAAAGCTCTTGCTGCTCTTCACTGTCCCCGTGCAGCCTATGCACAGGCACAACAGCATTGGGGATCTGTGCTTGCCCAGGATCGGTACACCTCACGGTGTTCGTTCTCGGCATAGCATTTTTCTGAAAAGGCAAACGTCCGACTCCTTGTCCCACAAGGAAGGTGCCAGCCCTGAAAGTTCTTGCTGCTCTTCACTGTCCCCGTGCAGCCTATGCACAGGCACAACAGCATTCGGGATATGTGCTTGCCCAGGAACGGTACACCTCACGGTGTTCGTTCTCGGCAGAGGCTCTTCCGAAAAGGCAAACGTCCAGCTCCTTGTCCCACAAGGAAGGTGCCAGCCCTGAAAGCTCTTGCTGCTCTTCACTGTCCCCGTGCAGCCTATGCACAGGCACAACAGCATTCGGGATCTGTGCTTGCCCAGGATCGGTACAGCTCACGGTGTCCGTTCTCGGCATAGCATTTTTCTGAAAAGGCAAACGTCCGGCTCCTTGTCCCACAAGGAAGGTGCCAGCCCTGAAAGCTCTTGCTGCTCTTCACTGTCCCCGTGCAGCCTATGCACAGGCACAACAGCATTGGGGATCTGTGCTTGCCCAGGATCGGTACACCTCACGGTGTTCGTTCTCGGCATAGCATTTTTCTGAAAAGGCAAACGTCCGGCTCCTTGTCCCACAAGGAAGGTGCCAGCCCTGAAAGCTCTTGCTGCTCTTCACTGTCCCCGTGCAGCCTATGCACAGGCACAACAGCATTCGGGATCTGTGCTTGCCCAGGATCGGTACACCTCACGGTGTTCGTTCTCGGCATAGCATTTTTCTGAAAAGGCAAACGTCCGGCTCCTTGTCCCACAAGGAAGGTGCCAGCCCTGAAAGCTCTTGCTGCTCTTCACTGTCCCCGTGCAGCCTATGCACAGGCACAACAGCATTGGGGATCTGTGCTTGCCCAGGATCGGTACACCTCACGGTGTTCGTTCTCGGCATAGCATTTTTCTGAAAAGGCAAACGTCCGACTCCTTGTCCCACAAGGAAGGTGCCAGCCCTGAAAGTTCTTGCTGCTCTTCACTGTCCCCGTGCAGCCTATGCACAGGCACAACAGCATTGGGGATATGTGCTTGCCCAGGAACGGTACACCTCACGGTGTTCGTTCTCGGCAGAGGCTCTTCCGAAAAGGCAAACGTCCGGCTCCTTGTCCCACAAGGAAGGTGCCAGCCCTGAAAGCTCTTGCTGCTCTTCACTGTCCCCGTGCAGCCTATGCACAGGCACAACAGCATTGGGGATCTGTGCTTGCCCAGGATCGGTACACCTCACGGTGTTCGTTCTCGGCAGAGGCTCTTCCGAAAAGGCAAACGTCCAGCTCCTTGTCCCACAAGGAAGGTGCCAGCTCTGAAAGCTCTTGCTGCTCTTCACTGTCCCCGTGCAGCCTATGCACAGGCACAACAGCATTGGGGATCTGTGCTTGCCCAGGATCGGTACACCTCACGGTGTTCGTTCTCGGCATAGCATTTTTCTGAAAAGGCAAACGTCCGACTCCTTGTCCCACAAGGAAGGTGCCAGCCCTGAAAGTTCTTGCTGCTCTTCACTGTCCCCGTGCAGCCTATGCACAGGCACAACAGCATTCGGGATATGTGCTTGCCCAGGAACGGTACACCTCACGGTGTTCGTTCTCGGCAGAGGCTCTTCCGAAAAGGCAAACGTCCAGCTCCTTGTCCCACAAGGAAGGTGCCAGCCCTGAAAGCTCTTGCTGCTCTTCACTGTCCCCGTGCAGCCTATGCACAGGCACAACAGCATTCGGGATCTGTGCTTGCCCAGGATCGGTACAGCTCACGGTGTCCGTTCTCGGCATAGCATTTTTCTGAAAAGGCAAACGTCCGGCTCCTTGTCCCACAAGGAAGGTGCCAGCCCTGAAAGCTCTTGCTGCTCTTCACTGTCCCCGTGCAGCCTATGCACAGGCACAACAGCATTCGGGATCTGTGCTTGCCCAGGATCGGTACACCTCACGGTGTTCGTTCTCGGCATAGCATTTTTCTGAAAAGGCAAACGTCCGGCTCCCTGTCCCACAAGGAAGGTGCCAGCCCTGAAAGCTCTTGCTGCTCTTCACTGTCCCCGTGTAGCCTATGCACAGGCACAACAGCATTCGGGATCTGTGCTTGCCCAGGAACAGTACACCTCACGGTGTTCGTTCTCGGCAGAGGCTCTTCCGAAAAGGCAAACGTCCAGCTCCTTGTCCCACAAGGAAGGTGCCAGCCCTGAAAGCTCTTGCTGCTCTTCACTGTCCCCGTGCAGCCTATGCACAGGCACAACAGCATTGGGGATCTGTGCTTGCCCAGGATCGGTACACCTCACGGTGTTCGTTCTCGGCATAGCATTTTTCTGAAAAGGCAAACGTCCGGCTCCTTGACCCACAAGGAAGGTGCCAGCCCTGAAAGCTCTTGCTGCTCTTCACTGTCCCCGTGCAGCCTATGCACAGGCACAACAGCATTGGGGATCTGTGCTTGCCCAGGATCGGTACACCTCACGGTGTTCGTTCTCGGCATAGCATTTTTCTGAAAAGGCAAACGTCCGGCTCCTTGTCCCACAAGGAAGGTGCCAGCCCTGAAAGCTCTTGCTGCTCTTCACTGTCCCCGTGCAGCCTATGCACAGGCACAACAGCATTCGGGATCTGTGCTTGCCCAGGATCGGTACACCTCACGGTGTTCATTCTCGGCATAGCATTTTTCTGAAAAGGCAAACGTCCGACTCCTTGTCCCACAAGGAAGGTGCCAGCCCTGAAAGTTCTTGCTGCTCTTCACTGTCCCCGTGCAGCCTATGCACAGGCACAACAGCATTGGGGATATGTGCTTGCCCAGGAACGGTACACCTCACGGTGTTCGTTCTCGGCAGAGGCTCTTCCGAAAAGGCAAACGTCCAGCTCCTTGTCCCACAAGGAAGGTGCCAGCCCTGAAAGCTCTTGCTGCTCTTCACTGTCCCCGTGCAGCCTATGCACAGGCACAACAGCATTGGGGATATGTGCTTGCCCAGGAACGGTACACCTCACGGTGTTCGTTCTCGGCAGAGGCTCTTCTGAAAAGGCAAACGTCCGGCTCCTTGTCCCACAAGGAAGGTGCCAGCCCTGAAAGTTCTTGCTGCTCTTCACTGTCCCCGTGCAGCCTATGCACAGGCACAACAGCATTCGGGATCTGTGCTTGCCCAGGATCGGTACACCTCACGGTGTTCGTTCTCGGCATAGCATTTTTCTGAAAAGGCAAACGTCCGGCTCCTTGTCCCACAAGGAAGGTGCCAGCCCTGAAAGCTCTTGCTGCTCTTCACTGTCCCCGTGCAGCCTATGCACAGGCACAACAGCATTCGGGATCTGTGCTTGCCCAGGATCGGTACACCTCACGGTGTTCGTTATCGGCATAGCATTTTTCTGAAAAGGCAAACGTCCGACTCCTTGTCCCACAAGGAAGGTGCCAGCCCTGAAAGTTCTTGCTGCTCTTCACTGTCCCCGTGCAGCCTATGCACAGGCACAACAGCATTGGGGATATGTGCTTGCCCAGGAACGGTACACCTCTCGGTGTCCGTTCTCGGCAGAGGCTCTTCCGAAAAGGCAAACGTCCGGCTCCTTGTCCCACAAGGAAGGTGCCAGCCCTGAAAGCTCTTGCTGTTCTTCACTGTCCCCGTGCAGCCTATGCACAGGCACAACAGCATTGGGGATCTGTGCTTGCCCAGGATCGGTACACCTCACGGTGTTCGTTCTCGGCATAGCATTTTTCTGAAAAGGCAAACGTCCGGCTCCTTGTCCCACAAGGAAGGTGCCAGCCCTGAAAGCTCTTGCTGCTCTTCACTGTCCCCGTGCAGCCTATGCACAGGCACAACAGCATTCGGGATCTGTGCTTGCCCAGGATCGGTACACCTCACGGTGTTCGTTCTCGGCATAGCATTTTTCTGAAAAGGCAAACGTCCGGCTCCTTGTCCCACAAGGAAGGTGCCAGCCCTGAAAGCTCTTGCTGCTCTTCACTGTCCCCGTGCAGCCTATGCACAGGCACAACAGCATTCGGGATCTGTGCTTGCCCAGGATCGGTACACCTCACGGTGTTCGTTCTCGGCATAGCATTTTTCTGAAATGGCAAACGTCCGGCTCCTTGTCCCACAAGGAAGGTGCCAGCCGTGAAAGCTCTTGCTGCTCTTCACTGTCCCCGTGCAGCCTATGCACAGGCACAACAGCATTCGGGATCTGTGCTTGCCCAGGATCGGTACACCTCACGGTGTTCGTTCTCGGCATAGCATTTTTCTGAAAAGGCAAACGTCCGGCTCCTTGTCCCACAAGGAAGGTGCCAGCCCTGAAAGCTCTTGCTGCTCTTCACTGTCCCCGTGCAGCCTATGCACAGGCACAACAGCATTGGGGATCTGTGCTTGCCCAGGATCGGTACACCTCACGGTGTTCGTTCTCGGCATAGCATTTTTCTGAAAAGGCAAACGTCCGGCTCCTTGTCCCACAAGGAAGGTGCCAGCCCTGAAAGCTCTTGCTGCTCTTCACTGTCCCCGTGCAGCCTATGCGCAGGCACAACAGCATTCGGGATCTGTGCTTGCCCAGGAACGGTACACCTCACGGTGTTCGTTCTCGGCATAGCATTTTTCTGAAAAGGCAAACGTCTGGCTCCTTGTCCCACAAGGAAGGTGCCAGCCCTGAAAGCTCTTGCTGCTCTTCACTGTCCCCGTGTAGCCTATGCACAGGCACAACAGCATTCGGGATCTGTGCTTGCCCAGGAACAGTACACCTCACGGTGTTCGTTCTTGGCATAGCATTTTTCTGAAAAGGCAAACGTCCGGCTCCTTGTCCCACAAGGAAGGTGCCAGCCCTGAAAGCTCTTGCTGCTCTTCACTGTCCCCGTGTAGCCTATGCATAGGCACAACAGCATTCGGGATCTGTGCTTGCCCAGGAACAGTACACCTCACGGTGTTCGTTCTCGGCAGAGGCTCTTCCGAAAAGGCAAACGTCCGGCTCCTTGTCCCACAAGGAAGGTGCCAGCCCTGAAAGCTCGCTGCTCTTCACTGTCCCCGTGCAGCCTATGCACAGGCACAACAGCATTGGGGATCTGTGCTTGCCCAGGAACGGTACACCTCTCGGTGTCCGTTCTCGGCATAGCATTTTTCTGAAAAGGCAAACGTCCGGCTCCTTGTCCCACAAGGAAGGTGCCAGCCCTGAAAGCTCTTGCTGCTCTTCACTGTCCCCGTGCAGCCTATGCACAGGCACAACAGCATTGGGGATATGTGCTTGCCCAGGAACGGTACACCTCTCGGTGTCCGTTCTCGGCAGAGGCTCTTCCGAAAAGGCAAACGTCCGGCTCCTTGTCCCACAAGGAAGGTGCCAGCCCTGAAAGCTCGCTGCTCTTCACTGTCCCCGTGCAGCCTATGCACAGGCACAACAGCATTGGGGATCTGTGCTTGCCCAGGAACGGTACACCTCTCGGTGTCCGTTCTCGGCATAGCATTTTTCTGAAAAGGCAAACGTCCGGCTCCTTGTCCCACAAGGAAGGTGCCAGCCCTGAAAGCTCTTGCTGCTCTTCACTGTCCCCGTGCAGCCTATGCACAGGCACAACAGCATTGGGGATATGTGCTTGCCCAGGAACGGTACACCTCTCGGTGTCCGTTCTCGGCAGAGGCTCTTCCGAAAAGGCAAACGTCCGGCTCCTTGTCCCACAAGGAAGGTGCCAGCCCTGAAAGCTCTTGCTGTTCTTCACTGTCCCCGTGCAGCCTATGCACAGGCACAACAGCATTGGGGATCTGTGCTTGCCCAGGAACGGTACACCTCACGGTGTTCGTTCTCGGCATAGCATTTTTCTGAAAAGGCAAACGTCCGGCTCCTTGTCCCACAAGGAAGGTGCCAGCCCTGAAAGCTCTTGCTGCTCTTCACTGTCCCCGTGCAGCCTATGCACAGGCACAACAGCATTGGGGATCTGTGCTTGCCCAGGATCGGTACACCTCACGGTGTTCGTTCTCGGCATAGCATTTTTCTGAAAAGGCAAACGTCCGGCTCCTTGTCCCACAAGGAAGGTGCCAGCCCTGAAAGCTCTTGCTGCTCTTCACTGTCCCCGTGCAGCCTATGCACAGGCACAACAGCATTCGGGATCTGTGCTTGCCCAGGATCGGTACACCTCACGGTGTTCGTTCTCGGCATAGCATTTTTCTGAAATGGCAAACGTCCGGCTCCTTGTCCCACAAGGAAGGTGCCAGCCCTGAAAGCTCTTGCTGCTCTTCACTGTCCCCGTGCAGCCTATGCACAGGCACAACAGCATTGGGGATCTGTGCTTGCCCAGGAACGGTACACCTCACGGTGTTCGTTCTCGGCATAGCATTTTTCTGAAAAGGCAAACGTCCGGCTCCTTGTCCCACAAGGAAGGTGCCAGCCCTGAAAGCTCTTGCTGCTCTTCACTGTCCCCGTGCAGCCTATGCACAGGCACAACAGCATTGGGGATCTGTGCTTGCCCAGGATCGGTACACCTCACGGTGTTCGTTCTCGGCATAGCATTTTTCTGAAAAGGCAAACGTCCGGCTCCTTGTCCCACAAGGAAGGTGCCAGCCCTGAAAGCTCTTGCTGCTCTTCACTGTCCCCGTGCAGCCTATGCACAGGCACAACAGCATTCGGGATCTGTGCTTGCCCAGGATCGGTACACCTCACGGTGTTCGTTCTCGGCATAGCATTTTTCTGAAAAGGCAAACGTCCGGCTCCTTGTCCCACAAGGAAGGTGCCAGCCCTGAAAGCTCTTGCTGCTCTTCACTGTCCCCGTGCAGCCTATGCGCAGGCACAACAGCATTCGGGATCTGTGCTTGCCCAGGATCGGTACACCTCACGGTGTTCGTTCTCGGCATAGCATTTTTCTGAAAAGGCAAACGTCCGGCTCCTTGTCCCACAAGGAAGGTGCCAGCCCTGAAAGCTCTTGCTGCTCTTCACTGTCCCCGTGTAGCCTATGCACAGGCACAACAGCATTCGGGATCTGTGCTTGCCCAGGAACAGTACACCTCACGGTGTTCGTTCTCGGCATAGCATTTTTCTGAAAAGGCAAACGTCCGACTCCTTGTCCCACAAGGAAGGTGCCAGCCCTGAAAGTTCTTGCTGCTCTTCACTGTCCCCGTGCAGCCTATGCACAGGCACAACAGCATTGGGGATATGTGCTTGCCCAGGAACGGTACACCTCACGGTGTTCGTTATCGGCAGAGGCTCTTCCGAAAAGGCAAACGTCCAGCTCCTTGTCCCACAAGGAAGGTGCCAGCCCTGAAAGCTCTTGCTGCTCTTCACTGTCCCCGTGCAGCCTATGCACAGGCACAACAGCATTCGGGATCTGTGCTTGCCCAGGATCGGTACACCTCACGGTGTTCGTTCTCGGCATAGCATTTTTCTGAAAAGGCAAACGTCCGGCTCCTTGTCCCACAAGGAAGGTGCCAGCCCTGAAAGCTCTTGCTGCTCTTCACTGTCCCCGTGCAGCCTATGCGCAGGCACAACAGCATTCGGGATCTGTGCTTGCCCAGGATCGGTACACCTCACGGTGTTCGTTCTCGGCATAGCATTTTTCTGAAAAGGCAAACGTCCGGCTCCTTGTCCCACAAGGAAGGTGCCAGCCCTGAAAGCTCTTGCTGCTCTTCACTGTCCCCGTGTAGCCTATGCACAGGCACAACAGCATTCGGGATCTGTGCTTGCCCAGGAACGGTACACCTCACGGTGTTCGTTCTCGGCATAGCATTTTTCTGAAAAGGCAAACGTCCGGCTCCTTGTCCCACAAGGAAGGTGCCAGCCCTGAAAGCTCTTGCTGCTCTTCACTGTCCCCGTGTAGCCTATGCACAGGCACAACAGCATTCGGGATCTGTGCTTGCCCAGGAACAGTACACCTCACGGTGTTCGTTCTCGGCAGAGGCTCTTCCGAAAAGGCAAACTTCCGGCTCCTTGTCCCACAAGGAAGGTGCCAGCCCTGAAAGCTCTTGCTGCTCTTCACTGTCCCCGTGCAGCCTATGCACAGGCACAACAGCATTGGGGATCTGTGCTTGCCCAGGAACGGTACACCTCTCGGTGTCCGTTCTCGGCATAGCATTTTTCTGAAAAGGCAAACGTCCGGCTCCTTGTCCCACAAGGAAGGTGCCAGCCCTGAAAGCTCTTGCTGCTCTTCACTGTCCCCGTGCAGCCTATGCACAGGCACAACAGCATTGGGGATATGTGCTTGCCCAGGAAGGGTACACCTCTCGGTGTCCGTTCTCGGCAGAGGCTCTTCCGAAAAGGCAAACGTCCGGCTCCTTGTCCCACAAGGAAAGTGCCAGCCCTGAAAGCTCTTGCTGTTCTTCACTGTCCCCGTGCAGCCTATGCACAGGCACAACAGCATTGGGGATCTGTGCTTGCCCAGGATCGGTACACCTCACGGTGTTCGTTCTCGGCATAGCATTTTTCTGAAAAGGCAAACGTCCGGCTCCTTGTCCCACAAGGAAGGTGCCAGCCCTGAAAGCTCTTGCTGCTCTTCACTGTCCCCGTGCAGCCTATGCACAGGCACAACAGCATTGGGGATCTGTGCTTGCCCAGGATCGGTACACCTCACGGTGTTCGTTCTCGGCATAGCATTTTTCTGAAAAGGCAAACGTCCGGCTCCTTGTCCCACAAGGAAGGTGCCAGCCCTGAAAGCTCTTGCTGCTCTTCACTGTCCCCGTGCAGCCTATGCACAGGCACAACAGCATTCGGGATCTGTGCTTGCCCAGGATCGGTACACCTCACGGTGTTCGTTCTCGGCATAGCATTTTTCTGAAATGGCAAACGTCCGGCTCCTTGTCCCACAAGGAAGGTGCCAGCCCTGAAAGCTCTTGCTGCTCTTCACTGTCCCCGTGCAGCCTATGCACAGGCACAACAGCATTGGGGATCTGTGCTTGCCCAGGATCGGTACACCTCACGGTGTTCGTTCTCGGCATAGCATTTTTCTGAAAAGGCAAACGTCCGGCTCCTTGTCCCACAAGGAAGGTGCCAGCCCTGAAAGCTCTTGCTGCTCTTCACTGTCCCCGTGCAGCCTATGCACAGGCACAACAACATTGGGGATCTGTGCTTGCCCAGGATCGGTACACCTCACGGTGTTCGTTCTCGGCATAGCATTTTTCTGAAAAGGCAAACGTCCGGCTCCTTGTCCCACAAGGAAGGTGCCAGCCCTGAAAGCTCTTGCTGCTCTTCACTGTCCCCGTGCAGCCTATGCACAGGCACAACAGCATTGGGGATCTGTGCTTGCCCAGGATCGGTACACCTCACGGTGTTCGTTCTCGGCATAGCATTTTTCTGAAAAGGCAAACGTCCGGCTCCTTGTCCCACAAGGAAGGTGCCAGCCCTGAAAGCTCTTGCTGCTCTTCACTGTCCCCGTGCAGCCTATGCGCAGGCACAACAGCATTCGGGATCTGTGCTTGCCCAGGATCGGTACACCTCACGGTGTTCGTTCTCGGCATAGCATTTTTCTGAAAAGGCAAACGTCCGGCTCCTTGTCCCACAAGGAAGGTGCCAGCCCTGAAAGCTCTTGCTGCTCTTCACTGTCCCCGTGTAGCCTATGCACAGGCACAACAGCATTCGGGATCTGTGCTTGCCCAGGAACAGTACACCTCACGGTGTTCGTTCTCGGCATAGCATTTTTCTGAAAAGGCAAACGTCCGACTCCTTGTCCCACAAGGAAGGTGCCAGCCCTGAAAGTTCTTGCTGCTCTTCACTGTCCCCGTGCAGCCTATGCACAGGCACAACAGCATTGGGGATATGTGCTTGCCCAGGAACGGTACACCTCACGGTGTTCGTTCTCGGCAGAGGCTCTTCCGAAAAGGCAAACGTCCAGCTCCTTGTCCCACAAGGAAGGTGCCAGCCCTGAAAGCTCTTGCTGCTCTTCACTGTCCCCGTGCAGCCTATGCACAGGCACAACAGCATTGGGGATATGTGCTTGCCCAGGAACGGTACACCTCACGGTGTTCGTTCTCGGCAGAGGCTCTTCCGAAAAGGCAAACGTCCAGCTCCTTGTCCCACAAGGAAGGTGCCAGCCCTGAAAGCTCTTGCTGCTCTTCACTGTCCCCGTGCAGCCTATGCACAGGCACAACAGCATTGGGGATCTGTGCTTGCCCAGGATCGGTACACCTCACGGTGTTCGTTCTCGGCATAGCATTTTTCTGAAAAGGCAAACGTCCGGCTCCTTGTCCCACAAGGAAGGTGCCAGCCCTGAAAGCTCTTGCTGCTCTTCACTGTCCCCGTGCAGCCTATGCACAGGCACAACAGCATTGGGGATCTGTGCTTGCCCAGGATCGGTACACCTCACGGTGTTCGTTCTCGGCATAGCATTTTTCTGAAAAGGCAAACGTCCGACTCCTTGTCCCACAAGGAAGGTGCCAGCCCTGAAAGCTCTTGCTGCTCTTCACTGTCCCCGTGCAGCCTATGCACAGGCACAACAGCATTCGGGATCTGTGCTTGCCCAGGATTGGTACACCTCACGGTGTTCGTTCTCGGCATAGCATTTTTCTGAAAAGGCAAACGTCCGGCTCCTTGTCCCACAAGGAAGGTGCCAGCCCTGAAAGCTCTTGCTGCTCTTCACTGTCCCCGTGCAGCCTATGCACAGGCACAACAGCATTCGGGATCTGTGCTTGCCCAGGATCGGTACACCTCACGGTGTCCGTTCTCGGCATAGCATTTTTCTGAAAAGGCAAACGTCCGGCTCCTTGTCCCACAAGGAAGGTGCCAGCCCTGAAAGCTCTTGCTGCTCTTCACTGTCCCCGTGCAGCCTATGCACAGGCACAACAGCATTCGGGATCTGTGCTTGCCCAGGATCGGTACACCTCACGGTGTTCGTTCTCGGCATAGCATTTTTCTGAAAAGGCAAACGTCCGGCTCCTTGTCCCACAAGGAAGGTGCCAGCCCTGAAAGCTCTTGCTGCTCTTCACTGTCCCCGTGCAGCCTATGCACAGGCACAACAGCATTGGGGATCTGTGCTTGCCCAGGATCGGTACACCTCACGGTGTTCGTTCTCGGCATAGCATTTTTCTGAAAAGGCAAACGTCCGACTCCTTGTCCCACAAGGAAGGTGCCAGCCCTGAAAGTTCTTGCTGCTCTTCACTGTCCCCGTGCAGCCTATGCACAGGCACAACAGCATTGGGGATATGTGCTTGCCCAGGAACGGTACACCTCTCGGTGTCCGTTCTCGGCAGAGGCTCTTCCGAAAAGGCAAACGTCCGACTCCTTGTCCCACAAGGAAGGTGCCAGCCCTGAAAGCTCTTGCTGCTCTTCACTGTCCCCGTGCAGCCTATGCACAGGCACAACAGCATTCGGGATCTGTGCTTGCCCAGGATCAGTACACCTCACGGTGTTCGTTCTCGGCATAGCATTTTTCTGAAAAGGCAAACGTCCGGCTCCTTGTCCCACAAGGAAGGTGCCAGCCCTGAAAGCTCTTGCTGCTCTTCACTGTCCCCGTGCAGCCTATGCACAGGCACAACAGCATTCGGGATCTGTGCTTGCCCAGGATCGGTACACCTCTCGGTGTCCGTTCTCGGCAGAGGCTCTTCCGAAAAGGCAAACGTCCGGCTCCTTGTCCCACAAGGAAGGTGCCAGCCCTGAAAGCTCTTGCTGTTCTTCACTGTCCCCGTGCAGCCTATGCACAGGCACAACAGCATTGGGGATATGTGCTTGCCCAGGAACGGTACACCTCTCGGTGTCCGTTCTCGGCAGAGGCTCTTCCGAAAAGGCAAACGTCCGGCTCCTTGTCCCACAAGGAAGGTGCCAGCCCTGAAAGCTCTTGCTGTTCTTCACTGTCCCCGTGCAGCCTATGCACAGGCACAACAGCATTGGGGATCTGTGCTTGCCCACGATCGGTACACCTCACGGTGTTCGTTCTCGGCATAGCATTTTTCTGAAAAGGCAAACGTCCGGCTCCTTGTCCCACAAGGAAGGTGCCAGCCCTGAAAGCTCTTGCTGCTCTTCACTGTCCCCGTGCAGCCTATGCACAGGCACAACAGCATTCGGGATCTGTGCTTGCCCAGGATCGGTACACCTCACGGTGTTCATTCTCGGCATAGCATTTTTCTGAAAAGGCAAACGTCCGACTCCTTGTCCCACAAGGAAGGTGCCAGCCCTGAAAGTTCTTGCTGCTCTTCACTGTCCCCGTGCAGCCTATGCACAGGCACAACAGCATTGGGGATATGTGCTTGCCCAGGAACGGTACACCTCACGGTGTTCGTTCTCGGCAGAGGCTCTTCCGAAAAGGCAAACGTCCAGCTCCTTGTCCCACAAGGAAGGTGCCAGCCCTGAAAGCTCTTGCTGCTCTTCACTGTCCCCGTGCAGCCTATGCACAGGCACAACAGCATTGGGGATATGTGCTTGCCCAGGAACGGTACACCTCACGGTGTTCGTTCTCGGCAGAGGCTCTTCTGAAAAGGCAAACGTCCGGCTCCTTGTCCCACAAGGAAGGTGCCAGCCCTGAAAGCTCTTGCTGCTCTTCACTGTCCCCGTGCAGCCTATGCACAGGCACAACAGCATTCGGGATCTGTGCTTGCCCAGGATCGGTACACCTCACGGTGTTCGTTCTCGGCATAGCATTTTTCTGAAAAGGCAAACGTCCGGCTCCTTGTCCCACAAGGAAGGTGCCAGCCCTGAAAGCTCTTGCTGCTCTTCACTGTCCCCGTGCAGCCTATGCACAGGCACAACAGCATTCGGGATCTGTGCTTGCCCAGGATCGGTACACCTCACGGTGTTCGTTCTCGGCATAGCATTTTTCTGAAAAGGCAAACGTCCGACTCCTTGTCCCACAAGGAAGGTGCCAGCCCTGAAAGTTCTTGCTGCTCTTCACTGTCCCCGTGCAGCCTATGCACAGGCACAACAGCATTGGGGATATGTGCTTGCCCAGGAACGGTACACCTCACGGTGTTCGTTCTCGGCAGAGGCTCTTCCGAAAAGGCAAACGTCCGGCTCCTTGTCCCACAAGGAAGGTGCCAGCCCTGAAAGCTCTTGCTGCTCTTCACTGTCCCCGTGCAGCCTATGCACAGGCACAACAGCATTCGGGATCTGTGCTTGCCCAGGATCGGTACACCTCACGGTGTTCGTTCTCGGCATAGCATTTTTCTGAAAAGGCAAACGTCCGGCTCCTTGTCCCACAAGGAAGGTGCCAGCCCTGAAAGCTCTTGCTGTTCTTCACTGTCCCCGTGCAGCCTATGCACAGGCACAACAGCATTGGGGATCTGTGCTTGCCCACGATCGGTACACCTCACGGTGTTCGTTCTCGGCATAGCATTTTTCTGAAAAGGCAAACGTCCGGCTCCTTGTCCCACAAGGAAGGTGCCAGCCCTGAAAGCTCTTGCTGCTCTTCACTGTCCCCGTGCAGCCTATGCACAGGCACAACAGCATTCGGGATCTGTGCTTGCCCAGGATCGGTACACCTCACGGTGTTCATTCTCGGCATAGCATTTTTCTGAAAAGGCAAACGTCCGACTCCTTGTCCCACAAGGAAGGTGCCAGCCCTGAAAGTTCTTGCTGCTCTTCACTGTCCCCGTGCAGCCTATGCACAGGCACAACAGCATTGGGGATATGTGCTTGCCCAGGAACGGTACACCTCACGGTGTTCGTTCTCGGCAGAGGCTCTTCCGAAAAGGCAAACGTCCAGCTCCTTGTCCCACAAGGAAGGTGCCAGCCCTGAAAGCTCTTGCTGCTCTTCACTGTCCCCGTGCAGCCTATGCACAGGCACAACAGCATTGGGGATATGTGCTTGCCCAGGAACGGTACACCTCACGGTGTTCGTTCTCGGCAGAGGCTCTTCTGAAAAGGCAAACGTCCGGCTCCTTGTCCCACAAGGAAGGTGCCAGCCCTGAAAGCTCTTGCTGCTCTTCACTGTCCCCGTGCAGCCTATGCACAGGCACAACAGCATTCGGGATCTGTGCTTGCCCAGGATCGGTACACCTCACGGTGTTCGTTCTCGGCATAGCATTTTTCTGAAAAGGCAAACGTCCGGCTCCTTGTCCCACAAGGAAGGTGCCAGCCCTGAAAGCTCTTGCTGCTCTTCACTGTCCCCGTGCAGCCTATGCACAGGCACAACAGCATTCGGGATCTGTGCTTGCCCAGGATCGGTACACCTCACGGTGTTCGTTCTCGGCATAGCATTTTTCTGAAAAGGCAAACGTCCGACTCCTTGTCCCACAAGGAAGGTGCCAGCCCTGAAAGTTCTTGCTGCTCTTCACTGTCCCCGTGCAGCCTATGCACAGGCACAACAGCATTGGGGATATGTGCTTGCCCAGGAACGGTACACCTCACGGTGTTCGTTCTCGGCAGAGGCTCTTCCGAAAAGGCAAACGTCCAGCTCCTTGTCCCACAAGGAAGGTGCCAGCCCTGAAAGCTCTTGCTGCTCTTCACTGTCCCCGTGCAGCCTATGCACAGGCACAACAGCATTCGGGATCTGTGCTTGCCCAGGATCGGTACACCTCACGGTGTTCGTTCTCGGCATAGCATTTTTCTGAAAAGGCAAACGTCCGGCTCCTTGTCCCACAAGGAAGGTGCCAGCCCTGAAAGCTCTTGCTGCTCTTCACTGTCCCCGTGTAGCCTATGCACAGGCACAACAGCATTCGGGATCTGTGCTTGCCCAGGATCGGTACACCTCACGGTGTTCGTTCTCGGCATAGCATTTTTCTGAAAAGGCAAACGTCCGGCTCCTTGTCCCACAAGGAAGGTGCCAGCCCTGAAAGCTCTTGCTGCTCTTCACTGTCCCCGTGCAGCCTATGCACAGGCACAACAGCATTGGGGATCTGTGCTTGCCCAGGAACGGTACACCTCTCGGTGTCCGTTCTCGGCATAGCATTTTTCTGAAAAGGCAAACGTCCGGCTCCTTGTCCCACAAGGAAGGTGCCAGCCCTGAAAGCTCTTGCTGCTCTTCACTGTCCCCGTGCAGCCTATGCACAGGCACAACAGCATTGGGGATATGTGCTTGCCCAGGAACGGTACACCTCTCGGTGTCCGTTCTCGGCAGAGGCTCTTCCGAAAAGGCAAACGTCCGGCTCCTTGTCCCACAAGGAAGGTGCCAGCCCTGAAAGCTCTTGCTGTTCTTCACTGTCCCCGTGCAGCCTATGCACAGGCACAACAGCATTGGGGATCTGTGCTTGCCCACGATCGGTACACCTCACGGTGTTCGTTCTCGGCATAGCATTTTTCTGAAAAGGCAAACGTCCGGCTCCTTGTCCCACAAGGAAGGTGCCAGCCCTGAAAGCTCTTGCTGCTCTTCACTGTCCCCGTGCAGCCTATGCACAGGCACAACAGCATTGGGGATCTGTGCTTGCCCAGGATCGGTACACCTCACGGTGTTCGTTCTCGGCATAGCATTTTTCTGAAAAGGCAAACGTCCGGCTCCTTGTCCCACAAGGAAGGTGCCAGCCCTGAAAGCTCTTGCTGCTCTTCACTGTCCCCGTGCAGCCTATGCACAGGCACAACAGCATTGGGGATCTGTGCTTGCCCAGGATCGGTACACCTCACGGTGTTCGTTCTCGGCATAGCATTTTTCTGAAAAGGCAAACGTCCGGCTCCTTGTCCCACAAGGAAGGTGCCAGCCCTGAAAGCTCTTGCTGCTCTTCACTGTCCCCGTGCAGCCTATGCACAGGCACAACAGCATTGGGGATCTGTGCTTGCCCAGGATCGGTACACCTCACGGTGTTCGTTCTCGGCATAGCATTTTTCTGAAAAGGCAAACGTCCGGCTCCTTGTCCCACAAGGAAGGTGCCAGCCCTGAAAGCTCTTGCTGCTCTTCACTGTCCCCGTGCAGCCTATGCGCAGGCACAACAGCATTCGGGATCTGTGCTTGCCCAGGATCGGTACACCTCACGGTGTTCGTTCTCGGCATAGCATTTTTCTGAAAAGGCAAACGTCCGGCTCCTTGTCCCACAAGGAAGGTGCCAGCCCTGAAAGCTCTTGCTGCTCTTCACTGTCCCCGTGTAGCCTATGCACAGGCACAACAGCATTCGGGATCTGTGCTTGCCCAGGAACAGTACACCTCACGGTGTTCGTTCTCGGCATAGCATTTTTCTGAAAAGGCAAACGTCCGGCTCCTTGTCCCACAAGGAAGGTGCCAGCCCTGAAAGCTCTTGCTGCTCTTCACTGTCCCCGTGTAGCCTATGCACAGGCACAACAGCATTGGGGATCTGTGCTTGCCCAGGAACAGTACACCTCACGGTGTTCGTTCTCGGCAGAGGCTCTTCCGAAAAGGCAAACGTCCGGCTCCTTGTCCCACAAGGAAGGTGCCAGCCCTGAAAGCTCTTGCTGCTCTTCACTGTCCCCGTGCAGCCTATGCACAGGCACAACAGCATTGGGGATATGTGCTTGCCCAGGAACGGTACACCTCACGGTGTTCGTTCTCGGCAGAGGCTCTTCTGAAAAGGCAAACGTCCGGCTCCTTGTCCCACAAGGAAGGTGCCAGCCCTGAAAGTTCTTGCTGCTCTTCACTGTCCCCGTGCAGCCTATGCACAGGCACAACAGCATTCGGGATCTGTGCTTGCCCAGGATCGGTACACCTCACGGTGTTCGTTCTCGGCATAGCATTTTTCTGAAAAGGCAAACGTCCGGCTCCTTGTCCCACAAGGAAGGTGCCAGCCCTGAAAGCTCTTGCTGCTCTTCACTGTCCCCGTGCAGCCTATGCACAGGCACAACAGCATTCGGGATCTGTGCTTGCCCAGGATCGGTACAGCTCACGGTGTTCGTTCTCGGCATAGCATTTTTCTGAAAAGGCAAACGTCCGGCTCCTTGTCCCACAAGGAAGGTGCCAGCCCTGAAAGCTCTTGCTGCTCTTCACTGTCCCCGTGTAGCCTATGCACAGGCACAACAACATTCGGGATCTGTGCTTGCCCAGGATCGGTACACCTCACGGTGTTCGTTCTCGGCATAGCATTTTTCTGAAAAGGCAAACGTCCGGCTCCTTGTCCCACAAGGAAGGTGCCAGCCCTGAAAGCTCTTGCTGCTCTTCACTGTCCCCGTGCAGCCTATGCACAGGCACAACAGCATTGGGGATCTGTGCTTGCCCAGGAACGGTACACCTCTCGGTGTCCGTTCTCGGCATAGCATTTTTCTGAAAAGGCAAACGTCCGGCTCCTTGTCCCACAAGGAAGGTGCCAGCCCTGAAAGCTCTTGCTGCTCTTCACTGTCCCCGTGCAGCCTATGCACAGGCACAACAGCATTGGGGATATGTGCTTGCCCAGGAACGGTACACCTCTCGGTGTCCGTTCTCGGCAGAGGCTCTTCCGAAAAGGCAAACGTCCGGCTCCTTGTCCCACAAGGAAGGTGCCAGCCCTGAAAGCTCTTGCTGTTCTTCACTGTCCCCGTGCAGCCTATGCACAGGCACAACAGCATTGGGGATCTGTGCTTGCCCAGGATCGGTACACCTCACGGTGTTCGTTCTCGGCATAGCATTTTTCTGAAAAGGCAAACGTCCGGCTCCTTGTCCCACAAGGAAGGTGCCAGCCCTGAAAGCTCTTGCTGCTCTTCACTGTCCCCGTGCAGCCTATGCACAGGCACAACAGCATTGGGGATCTGTGCTTGCCCAGGATCGGTACACCTCACGGTGTTCGTTCTCGGCATAGCATTTTTCTGAAAAGGCAAACGTCCGGCTCCTTGTCCCACAAGGAAGGTGCCAGCCCTGAAAGCTCTTCCTGCTCTTCACTGTCCCCGTGCAGCCTATGCACAGGCACAACAGCATTCGGGATCTGTGCTTGCCCAGGATCGGTACACCTCACGGTGTTCGTTCTCGGCATAGCATTTTTCTGAAATGGCAAACGTCCGGCTCCTTGTCCCACAAGGAAGGTGCCAGCCCTGAAAGCTCTTGCTGCTCTTCACTGTCCCCGTGCAGCCTATGCACAGGCACAACAGCATTGGGGATCTGTGCTTGCCCAGGATCGGTACACCTCACGGTGTTCGTTCTCGGCATAGCATTTTTCTGAAAAGGCAAACGTCCGGCTCCTTGTCCCACAAGGAAGGTGCCAGCCCTGAAAGCTCTTGCTGCTCTTCACTGTCCCCGTGCAGCCTATGCACAGGCACAACAGCATTGGGGATCTGTGCTTGCCCAGGATCGGTACACCTCACGGTGTTCGTTCTCGGCATAGCATTTTTCTGAAAAGGCAAACGTCCGGCTCCTTGTCCCACAAGGAAGGTGCCAGCCCTGAAAGCTCTTGCTGCTCTTCACTGTCCCCGTGCAGCCTATGCACAGGCACAACAGCATTGGGGATCTGTGCTTGCCCAGGATCGGTACACCTCACGGTGTTCGTTCTCGGCATAGCATTTTTCTGAAAAGGCAAACGTCCGGCTCCTTGTCCCACAAGGAAGGTGCCAGCCCTGAAAGCTCTTGCTGCTCTTCACTGTCCCCGTGCAGCCTATGCGCAGGCACAACAGCATTCGGGATCTGTGCTTGCCCAGGATCGGTACACCTCACGGTGTTCGTTCTCGGCATAGCATTTTTCTGAAAAGGCAAACGTCCGGCTCCTTGTCCCACAAGGAAGGTGCCAGCCCTGAAAGCTCTTGCTGCTCTTCACTGTCCCCGTGTAGCCTATGCACAGGCACAACAGCATTCGGGATCTGTGCTTGCCCAGGAACAGTACACCTCACGGTGTTCGTTCTCGGCAGAGGCTCTTCCGAAAAGGCAAACGTCCGGCTCCTTGTCCCACAAGGAAGGTGCCAGCCCTGAAAGCTCTTGCTGCTCTTCACTGTCCCCGTGCAGCCTATGCACAGGCACAACAGCATTGGGGATATGTGCTTGCCCAGGATCGGTACACCTCACGGTGTTCGTTCTCGGCAGAGGCTCTTCTGAAAAGGCAAACGTCCGGCTCCTTGTCCCACAAGGAAGGTGCCAGCCCTGAAAGTTCTTGCTGCTCTTCACTGTCCCCGTGCAGCCTATGCACAGGCACAACAGCATTCGGGATCTGTGCTTGCCCAGGATCGGTACACCTCACGGTGTTCGTTCTCGGCATAGCATTTTTCTGAAAAGGCAAACGTCCGGCTCCTTGTCCCACAAGGAAGGTGCCAGCCCTGAAAGCTCTTGCTGCTCTTCACTGTCCCCGTGCAGCCTATGCACAGGCACAACAGCATTCGGGATCTGTGCTTGCCCAGGATCGGTACAGCTCACGGTGTTCGTTCTCGGCATAGCATTTTTCTGAAAAGGCAAACGTCCGGCTCCTTGTCCCACAAGGAAGGTGCCAGCCCTGAAAGCTCTTGCTGCTCTTCACTGTCCCCGTGTAGCCTATGCACAGGCACAACAGCATTCGGGATCTGTGCTTGCCCAGGAACAGTACACCTCACGGTGTTCGTTCTCGGCAGAGGCTCTTCCGAAAAGGCAAACGTCCGGCTCCTTGTCCCACAAGGAAGGTGCCAGCCCTGAAAGCTCTTGCTGCTCTTCACTGTCCCCGTGCAGCCTATGCACAGGCACAACAGCATTGGGGATCTGTGCTTGCCCAGGAACGGTACACCTCTCGGTGTCCGTTCTCGGCATAGCATTTTTCTGAAAAGGCAAACGTCCGGCTCCTTGTCCCACAAGGAAGGTGCCAGCCCTGAAAGCTCTTGCTGCTCTTCACTGTCCCCGTGCAGCCTATGCACAGGCACAACAGCATTGGGGATATGTGCTTGCCCAGGAACGGTACACCTCTCGGTGTCCGTTCTCGGCAGAGGCTCTTCCGAAAAGGCAAACGTCCGGCTCCTTGTCCCACAAGGAAGGTGCCAGCCCTGAAAGCTCTTGCTGTTCTTCACTGTCCCCGTGCAGCCTATGCACAGGCACAACAGCATTGGGGATCTGTGCTTGCCCAGGATCGGTACACCTCACGGTGTTCGTTCTCGGCATAGCATTTTTCTGAAAAGGCAAACGTCCGGCTCCTTGTCCCACAAGGAAGGTGCCAGCCCTGAAAGCTCTTGCTGCTCTTCACTGTCCCCGTGCAGCCTATGCACAGGCACAACAGCATTGGGGATCTGTGCTTGCCCAGGATCGGTACACCTCACGGTGTTCGTTCTCGGCATAGCATTTTTCTGAAAAGGCAAACGTCCGGCTCCTTGTCCCACAAGGAAGGTGCCAGCCCTGAAAGCTCTTGCTGCTCTTCACTGTCCCCGTGCAGCCTATGCACAGGCACAACAGCATTCGGGATCTGTGCTTGCCCAGGATCGGTACACCTCACGGTGTTCGTTCTCGGCATAGCATTTTTCTGAAATGGCAAACGTCCGGCTCCTTGTCCCACAAGGAAGGTGCCAGCCCTGAAAGCTCTTGCTGCTCTTCACTGTCCCCGTGCAGCCTATGCACAGGCACAACAGCATTGGGGATCTGTGCTTGCCCAGGATCGGTACACCTCACGGTGTTCGTTCTCGGCATAGCATTTTTCTGAAAAGGCAAACGTCCGGCTCCTTGTCCCACAAGGAAGGTGCCAGCCCTGAAAGCTCTTGCTGCTCTTCACTGTCCCCGTGCAGCCTATGCGCAGGCACAACAGCATTCGGGATCTGTGCTTGCCCAGGATCGGTACACCTCACGGTGTTCGTTCTCGGCATAGCATTTTTCTGAAAAGGCAAACGTCCGGCTCCTTGTCCCACAAGGAAGGTGCCAGCCCTGAAAGCTCTTGCTGCTCTTCACTGTCCCCGTGCAGCCTATGCACAGGCACAACAGCATTGGGGATCTGTGCTTGCCCAGGATCGGTACACCTCACGGTGTTCGTTCTCGGCATAGCATTTTTCTGAAAAGGCAAACGTCCGGCTCCTTGTCCCACAAGGAAGGTGCCAGCCCTGAAAGCTCTTGCTGCTCTTCACTGTCCCCGTGCAGCCTATGCGCAGGCACAACAGCATTCGGGATCTGTGCTTGCCCAGGATCGGTACACCTCACGGTGTTCGTTCTCGGCATAGCATTTTTCTGAAAAGGCAAACGTCCGGCTCCTTGTCCCACAAGGAAGGTGCCAGCCCTGAAAGCTCTTGCTGCTCTTCACTGTCCCCGTGTAGCCTATGCACAGGCACAACAGCATTCGGGATCTGTGCTTGCCCAGGAACAGTACACCTCACGGTGTTCGTTCTCGGCATAGCATTTTTCTGAAAAGGCAAACGTCCAGCTCCTTGTCCCACAAGGAAGGTGCCAGCCCTGAAAGCTCTTGCTGCTCTTCACTGTCCCCGTGTAGCCTATGCACAGGCACAACAGCATTCGGGATCTGTGCTTGCCCAGGAACAGTACACCTCACGGTGTTCGTTCTCGGCAGAGGCTCTTCCGAAAAGGCAAACGTCCGGCTCCTTGTCCCACAAGGAAGGTGCCAGCCCTGAAAGCTCTTGCTGCTCTTCACTGTCCCCGTGCAGCCTATGCACAGGCACAACAGCATTGGGGATCTGTGCTTGCCCAGGAACGGTACACCTCTCGGTGTCCGTTCTCGGCATAGCATTTTTCTGAAAAGGCAAACGTCCGGCTCCTTGTCCCACAAGGAAGGTGCCAGCCCTGAAAGCTCTTGCTGCTCTTCACTGTCCCCGTGCAGCCTATGCACAGGCACAACAGCATTGGGGATATGTGCTTGCCCAGGAACGGTACACCTCTCGGTGTCCGTTCTCGGCAGAGGCTCTTCCGAAAAGGCAAACGTCCGGCTCCTTGTCCCACAAGGAAGGTGCCAGCCCTGAAAGCTCTTGCTGTTCTTCACTGTCCCCGTGCAGCCTATGCACAGGCACAACAGCATTGGGGATCTGTGCTTGCCCAGGATCGGTACACCTCACGGTGTTCGTTCTCGGCATAGCATTTTTCTGAAAAGGCAAACGTCCGGCTCCTTGTCCCACAAGGAAGGTGCCAGCCCTGAAAGCTCTTGCTGCTCTTCACTGTCCCCGTGCAGCCTATGCACAGGCACAACAGCATTCGGGATCTGTGCTTGCCCAGGATCGGTACACCTCACGGTGTTCGTTCTCGGCATAGCATTTTTCTGAAAAGGCAAACGTCCGGCTCCTTGTCCCACAAGGAAGGTGCCAGCCCTGAAAGCTCTTGCTGCTCTTCACTGTCCCCGTGCAGCCTATGCACAGGCACAACAGCATTCGGGATCTGTGCTTGCCCAGGATCGGTACACCTCACGGTGTTCGTTCTCGGCATAGCATTTTTCTGAAATGGCAAACGTCCGGCTCCTTGTCCCACAAGGAAGGTGCCAGCCCTGAAAGCTCTTGCTGCTCTTCACTGTCCCCGTGCAGCCTATGCACAGGCACAACAGCATTGGGGATCTGTGCTTGCCCAGGAACGGTACACCTCACGGTGTGCGTTCTCGGCATAGCATTTTTCTGAAAAGGCAAACGTCCGGCTCCTTGTCCCACAAGGAAGGTGCCAGCCCTGAAAGCTCTTGCTGCTCTTCACTGTCCCCGTGCAGCCTATGCACAGGCACAACAGCATTGGGGATCTGTGCTTGCCCAGGATCGGTACACCTCACGGTGTTCGTTCTCGGCATAGCATTTTTCTGAAAAGGCAAACGTCCGGCTCCTTGTCCCACAAGGAAGGTGCCAGCCCTGAAAGCTCTTGCTGCTCTTCACTGTCCCCGTGCAGCCTATGCGCAGGCACAACAGCATTGGGGATCTGTGCTTGCCCAGGATCGGTACACCTCACGGTGTTCGTTCTCGGCATAGCATTTTTCTGAAAAGGCAAACGTCCGGCTCCTTGTCCCACAAGGAAGGTGCCAGCCCTGAAAGCTCTTGCTGCTCTTCACTGTCCCCGTGTAGCCTATGCACAGGCACAACAGCATTCGGGATCTGTGCTTGCCCAGGAACAGTACACCTCACGGTGTTCGTTCTCGGCAGAGGCTCTTCCGAAAAGGCAAACGTCCAGCTCCTTGTCCCACAAGGAAGGTGCCAGCCCTGAAAGCTCTTGCTGCTCTTCACTGTCCCCGTGCAGCCTATGCACAGGCACAACAGCATTGGGGATATGTGCTTGCCCAGGAACGGTACACCTCACGGTGTTCGTTCTCGGCAGAGGCTCTTCCGAAAAGGCAAACGTCCAGCTCCTTGTCCCACAAGGAAGGTGCCAGCCCTGAAAGCTCTTGCTGCTCTTCACTGTCCCCGTGCAGCCTATGCACAGGCACAACAGCATTCGGGATCTGTGCTTGCCCAGGATCGGTACACCTCACGGTGTTCGTTCTCGGCATAGCATTTTTCTGAAAAGGCAAACGTCCGGCTCCTTGTCCCACAAGGAAGGTGCCAGCCCTGAAAGCTCTTGCTGCTCTTCACTGTCCCCGTGCAGCCTATGCACAGGCACAACAGCATTGGGGATCTGTGCTTGCCCAGGATCGGTACACCTCACGGTGTTCGTTCTCGGCATAGCATTTTTCTGAAAAGGCAAACGTCCGACTCCTTGTCCCACAAGGAAGGTGCCAGCCCTGAAAGCTCTTGCTGCTCTTCACTGTCCCCGTGCAGCCTATGCACAGGCACAACAGCATTGGGGATATGTGCTTGCCCAGGAACGGTACACCTCTCGGTGTCCGTTCTCGGCAGAGGCTCTTCCGAAAAGGCAAACGTCCGGCTCCTTGTCCCACAAGGAAGGTGCCAGCCCTGAAAGCTCTTGCTGCTCTTCACTGTCCCCGTGCAGCCTATGCACAGGCACAACAGCATTGGGGATCTGTGCTTGCCCAGGATCGGTACACCTCACGGTGTCCGTTCTCGGCATAGCATTTTTCTGAAAAGGCAAACGTCCGGCTCCTTGTCCCACAAGGAAGGTGCCAGCCCTGAAAGCTCTTGCTGCTCTTCACTGTCCCCGTGCAGCCTATGCACAGGCACAACAGCATTGGGGATCTGTGCTTGCCCAGGATCGGTACACCTCACGGTGTTCGTTCTCGGCATAGCATTTTTCTGAAAAGGCAAACGTCCGGCTCCTTGTCCCACAAGGAAGGTGCCAGCCCTGAAAGCTCTTGCTGCTCTTCACTGTCCCCGTGCAGCCTATGCACAGGCACAACAGCATTGGGGATCTGTGCTTGCCCAGGATCGGTACACCTCACGGTGTTCGTTCTCGGCATAGCATTTTTCTGAAAAGGCAAACGTCCGACTCCTTGTCCCACAAGGAAGGTGCCAGCCCTGAAAGCTCTTGCTGCTCTTCACTGTCCCCGTGCAGCCTATGCACAGGCACAACAGCATTGGGGATATGTGCTTGCCCAGGAACGGTACACCTCTCGGTGTCCGTTCTCGGCAGAGGCTCTTCCGAAAAGGCAAACGTCCGACTCCTTGTCCCACAAGGAAGGTGCCAGCCCTGAAAGCTCTTGCTGCTCTTCACTGTCCCCGTGCAGCCTATGCACAGGCACAACAGCATTCGGGATCTGTGCTTGCCCAGGATCGGTACACCTCACGGTGTTCGTTCTCGGCATAGCATTTTTCTGAAAAGGCAAACGTCCGGCTCCTTGTCCCACAAGGAAGGTGCCAGCCCTGAAAGCTCTTGCTGCTCTTCACTGTCCCCGTGCAGCCTATGCACAGGCACAACAGCATTCGGGATCTGTGCTTGCCCAGGATCAGTACACCTCTCGGTGTCCGTTCTCGGCAGAGGCTCTTCCGAAAAGGCAAACGTCCGGCTCCTTGTCCCACAAGGAAGGTGCCAGCCCTGAAAGCTCTTGCTGTTCTTCACTGTCCCCGTGCAGCCTATGCACAGGCACAACAGCATTGGGGATCTGTGCTTGCCCACGATCGGTACACCTCACGGTGTTCGTTCTCGGCATACCATTTTTCCGAAAAGGCAAACGTCCGGCTCCTTGACCCACAAGGAAGGTGCCAGCCCTGAAAGCTCTTGCTGCTCTTCACTGTCCCCGTGCAGCCTATGCACAGGCACAACAGCATTGGGGATCTGTGCTTGCCCACGATCGGTACACCTCACGGTGTTCGTTCTCGGCATAGCATTTTTCTGAAAAGGCAAACGTCCGGCTCCTTGTCCCACAAGGAAGGTGCCAGCCCTGAAAGCTCTTGCTGCTCTTCACTGTCCCCGTGCAGCCTATGCACAGGCACAACAGCATTCGGGATCTGTGCTTGCCCAGGATCGGTACACCTCACGGTGTTCATTCTCGGCATAGCATTTTTCTGAAAAGGCAAACGTCCGACTCCTTGTCCCACAAAGAAGGTGCCAGCCCTGAAAGTTCTTGCTGCTCTTCACTGTCCCCGTGCAGCCTATGCACAGGCACAACAGCATTGGGGATATGTGCTTGCCCAGGAACGGTACACCTCACGGTGTTCGTTCTCGGCAGAGGCTCTTCCGAAAAGGCAAACGTCCAGCTCCTTGTCCCACAAGGAAGGTGCCAGCCCTGAAAGCTCTTGCTGCTCTTCACTGTCCCCGTGCAGCCTATGCACAGGCACAACAGCATTGGGGATATGTGCTTGCCCAGGAACGGTACACCTCACGGTGTTCGTTCTCGGCAGAGGCTCTTCTGAAAAGGCAAACGTCCGGCTCCTTGTCCCACAAGGAAGGTGCCAGCCCTGAAAGTTCTTGCTGCTCTTCACTGTCCCCGTGCAGCCTATGCACAGGCACAACAGCATTCGGGATCTGTGCTTGCCCAGGATCGGTACACCTCACGGTGTTCGTTCTCGGCATAGCATTTTTCTGAAAAGGCAAACGTCCGGCTCCTTGTCCCACAAGGAAGGTGCCAGCCCTGAAAGCTCTTGCTGCTCTTCACTGTCCCCGTGCAGCCTATGCACAGGCACAACAGCATTCGGGATCTGTGCTTGCCCAGGATCGGTACACCTCACGGTGTTCGTTATCGGCATAGCATTTTTCTGAAAAGGCAAACGTCCGACTCCTTGTCCCACAAGGAAGGTGCCAGCCCTGAAAGTTCTTGCTGCTCTTCACTGTCCCCGTGCAGCCTATGCACAGGCACAACAGCATTCGGGATATGTGCTTGCCCAGGAACGGTACACCTCACGGTGTTCGTTCTCGGCAGAGGCTCTTCCGAAAAGGCAAACGTCCAGCTCCTTGTCCCACAAGGAAGGTGCCAGCCCTGAAAGCTCTTGCTGCTCTTCACTGTCCCCGTGCAGCCTATGCACAGGCACAACAGCATTCGGGATCTGTGCTTGCCCAGGATCGGTACACCTCACGGTGTTCGTTCTCGGCATAGCATTTTTCTGAAAAGGCAAACGTCCGGCTCCTTGTCCCACAAGGAAGGTGCCAGCCCTGAAAGCTCTTGCTGCTCTTCACTGTCCCCGTGTAGCCTATGCACAGGCACAACAGCATTCGGGATCTGTGCTTGCCCAGGATCGGTACACCTCACGGTGTTCGTTCTCGGCATAGCATTTTTCTGAAAAGGCAAACGTCCGGCTCCTTGTCCCACAAGGAAGGTGCCAGCCCTGAAAGCTCTTGCTGCTCTTCACTGTCCCCGTGCAGCCTATGCACAGGCACAACAGCATTGGGGATCTGTGCTTGCCCAGGAACGGTACACCTCTCGGTGTCCGTTCTCGGCATAGCATTTTTCTGAAAAGGCAAACGTCCGGCTCCTTGTCCCACAAGGAAGGTGCCAGCCCTGAAAGCTCTTGCTGCTCTTCACTGTCCCCGTGCAGCCTATGCACAGGCACAACAGCATTGGGGATATGTGCTTGCCCAGGAACGGTACACCTCTCGGTGTCCGTTCTCGGCAGAGGCTCTTCCGAAAAGGCAAACGTCCGGCTCCTTGTCCCACAAGGAAGGTGCCAGCCCTGAAAGCTCTTGCTGTTCTTCACTGTCCCCGTGCAGCCTATGCACAGGCACAACAGCATTGGGGATCTGTGCTTGCCCAGGATCGGTACACCTCACGGTGTTCGTTCTCGGCATAGCATTTTTCTGAAAAGGCAAACGTCCGGCTCCTTGTCCCACAAGGAAGGTGCCAGCCCTGAAAGCTCTTGCTGCTCTTCACTGTCCCCGTGCAGCCTATGCACAGGCACAACAGCATTCGGGATCTGTGCTTGCCCAGGATCGGTACACCTCACGGTGTTCGTTCTCGGCATAGCATTTTTCTGAAAAGGCAAACGTCCGGCTCCTTGTCCCACAAGGAAGGTGCCAGCCCTGAAAGCTCTTGCTGCTCTTCACTGTCCCCGTGCAGCCTATGCACAGGCACAACAGCATTCGGGATCTGTGCTTGCCCAGGATCGGTACACCTCACGGTGTTCGTTCTCGGCATAGCATTTTTCTGAAATGGCAAACGTCCGGCTCCTTGTCCCACAAGGAAGGTGCCAGCCCTGAAAGCTCTTGCTGCTCTTCACTGTCCCCGTGCAGCCTATGCACAGGCACAACAGCATTGGGGATCTGTGCTTGCCCAGGATCGGTACACCTCACGGTGTTCGTTCTCGGCATAGCATTTTTCTGAAAAGGCAAACGTCCGGCTCCTTGTCCCACAAGGAAGGTGCCAGCCCTGAAAGCTCTTGCTGCTCTTCACTGTCCCCGTGCAGCCTATGCACAGGCACAACAGCATTGGGGATCTGTGCTTGCCCAGGATCGGTACACCTCACGGTGTTCGTTCTCGGCATAGCATTTTTCTGAAAAGGCAAACGTCCGGCTCCTTGTCCCACAAGGAAGGTGCCAGCCCTGAAAGCTCTTGCTGCTCTTCACTGTCCCCGTGCAGCCTATGCACAGGCACAACAGCATTGGGGATCTGTGCTTGCCCAGGATCGGTACACCTCACGGTGTTCGTTCTCGGCATAGCATTTTTCTGAAAAGGCAAACGTCCGGCTCCTTGTCCCACAAGGAAGGTGCCAGCCCTGAAAGCTCTTGCTGCTCTTCACTGTCCCCGTGCAGCCTATGCGCAGGCACAACAGCATTCGGGATCTGTGCTTGCCCAGGATCGGTACACCTCACGGTGTTCGTTCTCGGCATAGCATTTTTCTGAAAAGGCAAACGTCCAGCTCCTTGTCCCACAAGGAAGGTGCCAGCCCTGAAAGTTCTTGCTGCTCTTCACTGTCCCCGTGCAGCCTATGCACAGGCACAACAGCATTCGGGATATGTGCTTGCCCAGGAACGGTACACCTCACGGTGTTCGTTCTCGGCAGAGGCTCTTCCGAAAAGGCAAACGTCCAGCTCCTTGTCCCACAAGGAAGGTGCCAGCCCTGAAAGCTCTTGCTGCTCTTCACTGTCCCCGTGCAGCCTATGCACAGGCACAACAGCATTCGGGATCTGTGCTTGCCCAGGATCGGTACACCTCACGGTGTTCGTTCTCGGCATAGCATTTTTCTGAAAAGGCAAACGTCCGGCTCCTTGTCCCACAAGGAAGGTGCCAGCCCTGAAAGCTCTTGCTGCTCTTCACTGTCCCCGTGTAGCCTATGCACAGGCACAACAGCATTCGGGATCTGTGCTTGCCCAGGATCGGTACACCTCACGGTGTTCGTTCTCGGCATAGCATTTTTCTGAAAAGGCAAACGTCCGGCTCCTTGTCCCACAAGGAAGGTGCCAGCCCTGAAAGCTCTTGCTGCTCTTCACTGTCCCCGTGCAGCCTATGCACAGGCACAACAGCATTGGGGATCTGTGCTTGCCCAGGAACGGTACACCTCTCGGTGTCCGTTCTCGGCATAGCATTTTTCTGAAAAGGCAAACGTCCGGCTCCTTGTCCCACAAGGAAGGTGCCAGCCCTGAAAGCTCTTGCTGCTCTTCACTGTCCCCGTGCAGCCTATGCACAGGCACAACAGCATTGGGGATATGTGCTTGCCCAGGAACGGTACACCTCTCGGTGTCCGTTCTCGGCAGAGGCTCTTCCGAAAAGGCAAACGTCCGGCTCCTTGTCCCACAAGGAAGGTGCCAGCCCTGAAAGCTCTTGCTGTTCTTCACTGTCCCCGTGCAGCCTATGCACAGGCACAACAGCATTGGGGATCTGTGCTTGCCCAGGATCGGTACACCTCACGGTGTTCGTTCTCGGCATAGCATTTTTCTGAAAAGGCAAACGTCCGGCTCCTTGTCCCACAAGGAAGGTGCCAGCCCTGAAAGCTCTTGCTGCTCTTCACTGTCCCCGTGCAGCCTATGCACAGGCACAACAGCATTGGGGATCTGTGCTTGCCCAGGATCGGTACACCTCACGGTGTTCGTTCTCGGCATAGCATTTTTCTGAAAAGGCAAACGTCCGGCTCCTTGTCCCACAAGGAAGGTGCCAGCCCTGAAAGCTCTTGCTGCTCTTCACTGTCCCCGTGCAGCCTATGCACAGGCACAACAGCATTGGGGATCTGTGCTTGCCCAGGATCGGTACACCTCACGGTGTTCGTTCTCGGCATAGCATTTTTCTGAAATGGCAAACGTCCGGCTCCTTGTCCCACAAGGAAGGTGCCAGCCCTGAAAGCTCTTGCTGCTCTTCACTGTCCCCGTGCAGCCTATGCACAGGCACAACAGCATTGGGGATCTGTGCTTGCCCAGGATCGGTACACCTCACGGTGTTCGTTCTCGGCATAGCATTTTTCTGAAAAGGCAAACGTCCGGCTCCTTGTCCCACAAGGAAGGTGCCAGCCCTGAAAGCTCTTGCTGCTCTTCACTGTCCCCGTGCAGCCTATGCACAGGCACAACAGCATTGGGGATCTGTGCTTGCCCAGGATCGGTACACCTCACGGTGTTCGTTCTCGGCATAGCATTTTTCTGAAAAGGCAAACGTCCGGCTCCTTGTCCCACAAGGAAGGTGCCAGCCCTGAAAGCTCTTGCTGCTCTTCACTGTCCCCGTGCAGCCTATGCACAGGCACAACAGCATTGGGGATCTGTGCTTGCCCAGGATCGGTACACCTCACGGTGTTCGTTCTCGGCATAGCATTTTTCTGAAAAGGCAAACGTCCGGCTCCTTGTCCCACAAGGAAGGTGCCAGCCCTGAAAGCTCTTGCTGCTCTTCACTGTCCCCGTGCAGCCTATGCGCAGGCACAACAGCATTCGGGATCTGTGCTTGCCCAGGATCGGTACACCTCACGGTGTTCGTTCTCGGCATAGCATTTTTCTGAAAAGGCAAACGTCCAGCTCCTTGTCCCACAAGGAAGGTGCCAGCCCTGAAAGCTCTTGCTGCTCTTCACTGTCCCCGTGTAGCCTATGCACAGGCACAACAGCATTCGGGATCTGTGCTTGCCCAGGAACAGTACACCTCACGGTGTTCGTTCTCGGCATAGCATTTTTCTGAAAAGGCAAACGTCCGGCTCCTTGTCCCACAAGGAAGGTGCCAGCCCTGAAAGCTCTTGCTGCTCTTCACTGTCCCCGTGTAGCCTATGCACAGGCACAACAGCATTCGGGATCTGTGCTTGCCCAGGAACAGTACACCTCACGGTGTTCGTTCTCGGCAGAGGCTCTTCCGAAAAGGCAAACGTCCGGCTCCTTGTCCCACAAGGAAGGTGCCAGCCCTGAAAGCTCTTGCTGCTCTTCACTGTCCCCGTGCAGCCTATGCACAGGCACAACAGCATTGGGGATATGTGCTTGCCCAGGAACGGTACACCTCACGGTGTTCGTTCTCGGCAGAGGCTCTTCTGAAAAGGCAAACGTCCGGCTCCTTGTCCCACAAGGAAGGTGCCAGCCCTGAAAGTTCTTGCTGCTCTTCACTGTCCCCGTGCAGCCTATGCACAGGCACAACAGCATTCGGGATCTGTGCTTGCCCAGGATCGGTACACCTCACGGTGTTCGTTCTCGGCATAGCATTTTTCTGAAAAGGCAAACGTCCGGCTCCTTGTCCCACAAGGAAGGTGCCAGCCCTGAAAGCTCTTGCTGCTCTTCACTGTCCCCGTGCAGCCTATGCACAGGCACAACAGCATTCGGGATCTGTGCTTGCCCAGGAACGGTACAGCTCACGGTGTTCGTTCTCGGCATAGCATTTTTCTGAAAAGGCAAACGTCCGGCTCCTTGTCCCACAAGGAAGGTGCCAGCCCTGAAAGCTCTTGCTGCTCTTCACTGTCCCCGTGTAGCCTATGCACAGGCACAACAGCATTCGGGATCTGTGCTTGCCCAGGATCGGTACACCTCACGGTGTTCGTTCTCGGCATAGCATTTTTCTGAAAAGGCAAACGTCCGGCTCCTTGTCCCACAAGGAAGGTGCCAGCCCTGAAAGCTCTTGCTGCTCTTCACTGTCCCCGTGCAGCCTATGCACAGGCACAACAGCATTGGGGATCTGTGCTTGCCCAGGAACGGTACACCTCTCGGTGTCCGTTCTCGGCATAGCATTTTTCTGAAAAGGCAAACGTCCGGCTCCTTGTCCCACAAGGAAGGTGCCAGCCCTGAAAGCTCTTGCTGCTCTTCACTGTCCCCGTGCAGCCTATGCACAGGCACAACAGCATTGGGGATATGTGCTTGCCCAGGAACGGTACACCTCTCGGTGTCCGTTCTCGGCAGAGGCTCTTCCGAAAAGGCAAACGTCCGGCTCCTTGTCCCACAAGGAAGGTGCCAGCCCTGAAAGCTCTTGCTGTTCTTCACTGTCCCCGTGCAGCCTATGCACAGGCACAACAGCATTGGGGATCTGTGCTTGCCCAGGATCGGTACACCTCACGGTGTTCGTTCTCGGCATAGCATTTTTCTGAAAAGGCAAACGTCCGGCTCCTTGTCCCACAAGGAAGGTGCCAGCCCTGAAAGCTCTTGCTGCTCTTCACTGTCCCCGTGCAGCCTATGCACAGGCACAACAGCATTGGGGATCTGTGCTTGCCCAGGATCGGTACACCTCACGGTGTTCGTTCTCGGCATAGCATTTTTCTGAAAAGGCAAACGTCCGGCTCCTTGTCCCACAAGGAAGGTGCCAGCCCTGAAAGCTCTTGCTGCTCTTCACTGTCCCCGTGCAGCCTATGCACAGGCACAACAGCATTCGGGATCTGTGCTTGCCCAGGATCGGTACACCTCACGGTGTTCGTTCTCGGCATAGCATTTTTCTGAAATGGCAAACGTCCGGCTCCTTGTCCCACAAGGAAGGTGCCAGCCCTGAAAGCTCTTGCTGCTCTTCACTGTCCCCGTGCAGCCTATGCACAGGCACAACAGCATTGGGGATCTGTGCTTGCCCAGGATCGGTACACCTCACGGTGTTCGTTCTCGGCATAGCATTTTTCTGAAAAGGCAAACGTCCGGCTCCTTGTCCCACAAGGAAGGTGCCAGCCCTGAAAGCTCTTGCTGCTCTTCACTGTCCCCGTGCAGCCTATGCACAGGCACAACAGCATTGGGGATCTGTGCTTGCCCAGGATCGGTACACCTCACGGTGTTTGTTCTCGGCATAGCATTTTTCTGAAAAGGCAAACGTCCGGCTCCTTGTCCCACAAGGAAGGTGCCAGCCCTGAAAGCTCTTGCTGCTCTTCACTGTCCCCGTGCAGCCTATGCGCAGGCACAACAGCATTGGGGATCTGTGCTTGCCCAGGATCGGTACACCTCACGGTGTTCGTTCTCGGCATAGCATTTTTCTGAAAAGGCAAACGTCCGGCTCCTTGTCCCACAAGGAAGGTGCCAGCCCTGAAAGCTCTTGCTGCTCTTCACTGTCCCCGTGTAGCCTATGCACAGGCACAACAGCATTCGGGATCTGTGCTTGCCCAGGAACAGTACACCTCACGGTGTTCGTTCTCGGCATAGCATTTTTCTGAAAAGGCAAACGTCCAGCTCCTTGTCCCACAAGGAAGGTGCCAGCCCTGAAAGCTCTTGCTGCTCTTCACTGTCCCCGTGTAGCCTATGCACAGGCACAACAGCATTCGGGATCTGTGCTTGCCCAGGAACAGTACACCTCACGGTGTTCGTTCTCGGCAGAGGCTCTTCCGAAAAGGCAAACGTCCGGCTCCTTGTCCCACAAGGAAGGTGCCAGCCCTGAAAGCTCTTGCTGCTCTTCACTGTCCCCGTGCAGCCTATGCACAGGCACAACAGCATTGGGGATCTGTGCTTGCCCAGGAACGGTACACCTCTCGGTGTCCGTTCTCGGCATAGCATTTTTCTGAAAAGGCAAACGTCCGGCTCCTTGTCCCACAAGGAAGGTGCCAGCCCTGAAAGCTCTTGCTGCTCTTCACTGTCCCCGTGCAGCCTATGCACAGGCACAACAGCATTGGGGATCTGTGCTTGCCCAGGAACGGTACACCTCTCGGTGTCCGTTCTCGGCAGAGGCTCTTCCGAAAAGGCAAACGTCCGGCTCCTTGTCCCACAAGGAAGGTGCCAGCCCTGAAAGCTCTTGCTGTTCTTCACTGTCCCCGTGCAGCCTATGCACAGGCACAACAGCATTGGGGATCTGTGCTTGCCCAGGATCGGTACACCTCACGGTGTTCGTTCTCGGCATAGCATTTTTCTGAAAAGGCAAACGTCCGGCTCCTTGTCCCACAAGGAAGGTGCCAGCCCTGAAAGCTCTTGCTGCTCTTCACTGTCCCCGTGCAGCCTATGCACAGGCACAACAGCATTCGGGATCTGTGCTTGCCCAGGATCGGTACACCTCACGGTGTTCGTTCTCGGCATAGCATTTTTCTGAAAAGGCAAACGTCCGGCTCCTTGTCCCACAAGGAAGGTGCCAGCCCTGAAAGCTCTTGCTGCTCTTCACTGTCCCCGTGCAGCCTATGCACAGGCACAACAGCATTCGGGATCTGTGCTTGCCCAGGATCGGTACACCTCACGGTGTTCGTTCTCGGCATAGCATTTTTCTGAAATGGCAAACGTCCGGCTCCTTGTCCCACAAGGAAGGTGCCAGCCCTGAAAGCTGTTGCTGCTCTTCACTGTCCCCGTGCAGCCTATGCACAGGCACAACAGCATTCGGGATCTGTGCTTGCCCAGGATCGGTACACCTCACGGTGTTCGTTCTCGGCATAGCATTTTTCTGAAAAGGCAAACGTCCGGCTCCTTGTCCCACAAGGAAGGTGCCAGCCCTGAAAGCTCTTGCTGCTCTTCACTGTCCCCGTGCAGCCTATGCACAGGCACAACAGCATTGGGGATCTGTGCTTGCCCAGGATCGGTACACCTCACGGTGTTCGTTCTCGGCATAGCATTTTTCTGAAAAGGCAAACGTCCGGCTCCTTGTCCCACAAGGAAGGTGCCAGCCCTGAAAGCTCTTGCTGCTCTTCACTGTCCCCGTGCAGCCTATGCACAGGCACAACAGCATTGGGGATCTGTGCTTGCCCAGGATCGGTACACCTCACGGTGTTCGTTCTCGGCATAGCATTTTTCTGAAAAGGCAAACGTCCGGCTCCTTGTCCCACAAGGAAGGTGCCAGCCCTGAAAGCTCTTGCTGCTCTTCACTGTCCCCGTGTAGCCTATGCACAGGCACAACAGCATTCGGGATCTGTGCTTGCCCAGGAACAGTACACCTCACGGTGTTCGTTCTCGGCAGAGGCTCTTCCGAAAAGGCAAACGTCCAGCTCCTTGTCCCACAAGGAAGGTGCCAGCCCTGAAAGCTCTTGCTGCTCTTCACTGTCCCCGTGCAGCCTATGCACAGGCACAACAGCATTGGGGATATGTGCTTGCCCAGGAACGGTACACCTCACGGTGTTCGTTCTCGGCAGAGGCTCTTCCGAAAAGGCAAACGTCCAGCTCCTTGTCCCACAAGGAAGGTGCCAGCCCTGAAAGCTCTTGCTGCTCTTCACTGTCCCCGTGCAGCCTATGCACAGGCACAACAGCATTGGGGATCTGTGCTTGCCCAGGATCGGTACACCTCACGGTGTTCGTTCTCGGCATAGCATTTTTCTGAAAAGGCAAACGTCCGGCTCCTTGTCCCACAAGGAAGGTGCCAGCCCTGAAAGCTCTTGCTGCTCTTCACTGTCCCCGTGCAGCCTATGCACAGGCACAACAGCATTGGGGATCTGTGCTTGCCCAGGATCGGTACACCTCACGGTGTTCGTTCTCGGCATAGCATTTTTCTGAAAAGGCAAACGTCCGGCTCCTTGTCCCACAAGGAAGGTGCCAGCCCTGAAAGCTCTTGCTGCTCTTCACTGTCCCCGTGCAGCCTATGCACAGGCACAACAGCATTGGGGATCTGTGCTTGCCCAGGATCGGTACACCTCACGGTGTTCGTTCTCGGCATAGCATTTTTCTGAAAAGGCAAACGTCCGGCTCCTTGTCCCACAAGGAAGGTGCCAGCCCTGAAAGCTCTTGCTGCTCTTCACTGTCCCCGTGCAGCCTATGCGCAGGCACAACAGCATTCGGGATCTGTGCTTGCCCAGGATCGGTACACCTCACGGTGTTCGTTCTCGGCATAGCATTTTTCTGAAAAGGCAAACGTCCGGCTCCTTGTCCCACAAGGAAGGTGCCAGCCCTGAAAGCTCTTGCTGCTCTTCACTGTCCCCGTGTAGCCTATGCACAGGCACAACAGCATTCGGGATCTGTGCTTGCCCAGGAACAGTACACCTCACGGTGTTCGTTCTCGGCATAGCATTTTTCTGAAAAGGCAAACGTCCAGCTCCTTGTCCCACAAGGAAGGTGCCAGCCCTGAAAGCTCTTGCTGCTCTTCACTGTCCCCGTGTAGCCTATGCACAGGCACAACAGCATTCGGGATCTGTGCTTGCCCAGGAACAGTACACCTCACGGTGTTCGTTCTCGGCAGAGGCTCTTCCGAAAAGGCAAACGTCCGGCTCCTTGTCCCACAAGGAAGGTGCCAGCCCTGAAAGCTCTTGCTGCTCTTCACTGTCCCCGTGCAGCCTATGCACAGGCACAACAGCATTGGGGATCTGTGCTTGCCCAGGAACGGTACACCTCTCGGTGTCCGTTCTCGGCATAGCATTTTTCTGAAAAGGCAAACGTCCGGCTCCTTGTCCCACAAGGAAGGTGCCAGCCCTGAAAGCTCTTGCTGCTCTTCACTGTCCCCGTGCAGCCTATGCACAGGCACAACAGCATTGGGGATATGTGCTTGCCCAGGAACGGTACACCTCTCGGTGTCCGTTCTCGGCAGAGGCTCTTCCGAAAAGGCAAACGTCCGGCTCCTTGTCCCACAAGGAAGGTGCCAGCCCTGAAAGCTCTTGCTGTTCTTCACTGTCCCCGTGCAGCCTATGCACAGGCACAACAGCATTGGGGATCTGTGCTTGCCCAGGATCGGTACACCTCACGGTGTTCGTTCTCGGCATAGCATTTTTCTGAAAAGGCAAACGTCCGGCTCCTTGTCCCACAAGGAAGGTGCCAGCCCTGAAAGCTCTTGCTGCTCTTCACTGTCCCCGTGCAGCCTATGCACAGGCACAACAGCATTCGGGATCTGTGCTTGCCCAGGATCGGTACACCTCACGGTGTTCGTTCTCGGCATAGCATTTTTCTGAAAAGGCAAACGTCCGGCTCCTTGTCCCACAAGGAAGGTGCCAGCCCTGAAAGCTCTTGCTGCTCTTCACTGTCCCCGTGCAGCCTATGCACAGGCACAACAGCATTCGGGATCTGTGCTTGCCCAGGATCGGTACACCTCACGGTGTTCGTTCTCGGCATAGCATTTTTCTGAAATGGCAAACGTCCGGCTCCTTGTCCCACAAGGAAGGTGCCAGCCCTGAAAGCTCTTGCTGCTCTTCACTGTCCCCGTGCAGCCTATGCACAGGCACAACAGCATTGGGGATCTGTGCTTGCCCAGGAACGGTACACCTCACGGTGTTCGTTCTCGGCATAGCATTTTTCTGAAAAGGCAAACGTCCGGCTCCTTGTCCCACAAGGAAGGTGCCAGCCCTGAAAGCTCTTGCTGCTCTTCACTGTCCCCGTGCAGCCTATGCACAGGCACAACAGCATTGGGGATATGTGCTTGCCCAGGAACGGTACACCTCACGGTGTTCGTTCTCGGCAGAGGCTCTTCCGAAAAGGCAAACGTCCAGCTCCTTGTCCCACAAGGAAGGTGCCAGCCCTGAAAGCTCTTGCTGCTCTTCACTGTCCCCGTGCAGCCTATGCACAGGCACAACAGCATTCGGGATCTGTGCTTGCCCAGGATCGGTACACCTCACGGTGTTCGTTCTCGGCATAGCATTTTTCTGAAAAGGCAAACGTCCGGCTCCTTGTCCCACAAGGAAGGTGCCAGCCCTGAAAGCTCTTGCTGCTCTTCACTGTCCCCGTGCAGCCTATGCACAGGCACAACAGCATTGGGGATCTGTGCTTGCCCAGGATCGGTACACCTCACGGTGTTCGTTCTCGGCATAGCATTTTTCTGAAAAGGCAAACGTCCGACTCCTTGTCCCACAAGGAAGGTGCCAGCCCTGAAAGCTCTTGCTGCTCTTCACTGTCCCCGTGCAGCCTATGCACAGGCACAACAGCATTGGGGATATGTGCTTGCCCAGGAACGGTACACCTCTCGGTGTCCGTTCTCGGCAGAGGCTCTTCCGAAAAGGCAAACGTCCGGCTCCTTGTCCCACAAGGAAGGTGCCAGCCCTGAAAGCTCTTGCTGCTCTTCACTGTCCCCGTGCAGCCTATGCACAGGCACAACAGCATTCGGGATCTGTGCTTGCCCAGGATCGGTACACCTCACGGTGTTCGTTCTCGGCATAGCATTTTTCTGAAAAGGCAAACGTCCGGCTCCTTGTCCCACAAGGAAGGTGCCAGCCCTGAAAGCTCTTGCTGCTCTTCACTGTCCCCGTGCAGCCTATGCACAGGCACAACAGCATTGGGGATCTGTGCTTGCCCAGGATCGGTACACCTCACGGTGTTCGTTCTCGGCATAGCATTTTTCTGAAAAGGCAAACGTCCGGCTCCTTGTCCCACAAGGAAGGTGCCAGCCCTGAAAGCTCTTGCTGCTCTTCACTGTCCCCGTGCAGCCTATGCACAGGCACAACAGCATTCGGGATCTGTGCTTGCCCAGGATCGGTACACCTCACGGTGTTCGTTCTCGGCATAGCATTTTTCTGAAAAGGCAAACGTCCGACTCCTTGTCCCACAAGGAAGGTGCCAGCCCTGAAAGTTCTTGCTGCTCTTCACTGTCCCCGTGCAGCCTATGCACAGGCACAACAGCATTGGGGATATGTGCTTGCCCAGGAACGGTACACCTCACGGTGTTCGTTCTCGGCAGAGGCTCTTCCGAAAAGGCAAACGTCCAGCTCCTTGTCCCACAAGGAAGGTGCCAGCCCTGAAAGCTCTTGCTGCTCTTCACTGTCCCCGTGCAGCCTATGCACAGGCACAACAGCATTCGGGATCTGTGCTTGCCCAGGATCGGTACACCTCACGGTGTTCGTTCTCGGCATAGCATTTTTCTGAAAAGGCAAACGTCCGGCTCCTTGTCCCACAAGGAAGGTGCCAGCCCTGAAAGCTCTTGCTGCTCTTCACTGTCCCCGTGCAGCCTATGCACAGGCACAACAGCATTCGGGATCTGTGCTTGCCCAGGATCGGTACACCTCACGGTGTTCGTTCTCGGCATAGCATTTTTCTGAAAAGGCAAACGTCCGGCTCCTTGTCCCACAAGGAAGGTGCCAGCCCTGAAAGCTCTTGCTGCTCTTCACTGTCCCCGTGCAGCCTATGCACAGGCACAACAGCATTGGGGATCTGTGCTTGCCCAGGATCGGTACACCTCACGGTGTTCGTTCTCGGCATAGCATTTTTCTGAAAAGGCAAACGTCCGACTCCTTGTCCCACAAGGAAGGTGCCAGCCCTGAAAGCTCTTGCTGCTCTTCACTGTCCCCGTGCAGCCTATGCACAGGCACAACAGCATTGGGGATATGTGCTTGCCCAGGAACGGTACACCTCTCGGTGTCCGTTCTCGGCAGAGGCTCTTCCGAAAAGGCAAACGTCCGACTCCTTGTCCCACAAGGAAGGTGCCAGCCCTGAAAGCTCTTGCTGCTCTTCACTGTCCCCGTGCAGCCTATGCACAGGCACAACAGCATTCGGGATCTGTGCTTGCCCAGGATCGGTACACCTCACGGTGTTCGTTCTCGGCATAGCATTTTTCTGAAAAGGCAAACGTCCGGCTCCTTGTCCCACAAGGAAGGTGCCAGCCCTGAAAGCTCTTGCTGCTCTTCACTGTCCCCGTGCAGCCTATGCACAGGCACAACAGCATTGGGGATCTGTGCTTGCCCACGATCGGTACACCTCACGGTGTTCGTTCTCGGCATAGCATTTTTCTGAAAAGGCAAACGTCCGGCTCCTTGACCCACAAGGAAGGTGCCAGCCCTGAAAGCTCTTGCTGCTCTTCACTGTCCCCGTGCAGCCTATGCACAGGCACAACAGCATTGGGGATCTGTGCTTGCCCACGATCGGTACACCTCACGGTGTTCGTTCTCGGCATAGCATTTTTCTGAAAAGGCAAACGTCCGGCTCCTTGTCCCACAAGGAAGGTGCCAGCCCTGAAAGCTCTTGCTGCTCTTCACTGTCCCCGTGCAGCCTATGCACAGGCACAACAGCATTCGGGATCTGTGCTTGCCCAGGAACGGTACACCTCACGGTGTTCGTTCTCGGCAGAGGCTCTTCCGAAAAGGCAAACGTCCGGCTCCTTGTCCCACAAGGAAGGTGCCAGCCCTGAAAGTTCTTGCTGCTCTTCACTGTCCCCGTGCAGCCTATGCACAGGCACAACAGCATTGGGGATATGTGCTTGCCCAGGAACGGTACACCTCACGGTGTTCGTTCTCGGCAGAGGCTCTTCCGAAAAGGCAAACGTCCAGCTCCTTGTCCCACAAGGAAGGTGCCAGCCCTGAAAGCTCTTGCTGCTCTTCACTGTCCCCGTGCAGCCTATGCACAGGCACAACAGCATTGGGGATATGTGCTTGCCCAGGAACGGTACACCTCACGGTGTTCGTTCTCGGCAGAGGCTCTTCTGAAAAGGCAAACGTCCGGCTCCTTGTCCCACAAGGAAGGTGCCAGCCCTGAAAGTTCTTGCTGCTCTTCACTGTCCCCGTGCAGTCTATGCACAGGCACAACAGCATTCGGGATCTGTGCTTGCCCAGGATCGGTACACCTCACGGTGTTCGTTCTCGGCATAGCATTTTTCTGAAAAGGCAAACGTCCGGCTCCTTGTCCCACAAGGAAGGTGCCAGCCCTGAAAGCTCTTGCTGCTCTTCACTGTCCCCGTGCAGCCTATGCACAGGCACAACAGCATTCGGGATCTGTGCTTGCCCAGGATCGGTACACCTCACGGTGTTCATTCTCGGCATAGCATTTTTCTGAAAAGGCAAACGTCCGACTCCTTGTCCCACAAGGAAGGTGCCAGCCCTGAAAGTTCTTGCTGCTCTTCACTGTCCCCGTGCAGCCTATGCACAGGCACAACAGCATTGGGGATATGTGCTTGCCCAGGAACGGTACACCTCACGGTGTTCGTTCTCGGCAGAGGCTCTTCCGAAAAGGCAAACGTCCAGCTCCTTGTCCCACAAGGAAGGTGCCAGCCCTGAAAGCTCTTGCTGCTCTTCACTGTCCCCGTGCAGCCTATGCACAGGCACAACAGCATTGGGGATATGTGCTTGCCCAGGAACGGTACACCTCACGGTGTTCGTTCTCGGCAGAGGCTCTTCTGAAAAGGCAAACGTCCGGCTCCTTGTCCCACAAGGAAGGTGCCAGCCCTGAAAGTTCTTGCTGCTCTTCACTGTCCCCGTGCAGCCTATGCACAGGCACAACAGCATTCGGGATATGTGCTTGCCCAGGAACGGTACACCTCACGGTGTTCGTTCTCGGCATAGCATTTTTCTGAAAAGGCAAACGTCCGGCTCCTTGTCCCACAAGGAAGGTGCCAGCCCTGAAAGCTCTTGCTGCTCTTCACTGTCCCCGTGCAGCCTATGCACAGGCACAACAGCATTCGGGATCTGTGCTTGCCCAGGATCGGTACACCTCACGGTGTTCGTTATCGGCATAGCATTTTTCTGAAAAGGCAAACGTCCGACTCCTTGTCCCACAAGGAAGGTGCCAGCCCTGAAAGCTCTTGCTGCTCTTCACTGTCCCCGTGCAGCCTATGCGCAGGCACAACAGCATTCGGGATCTGTGCTTGCCCAGGATCGGTACACCTCACGGTGTTCGTTCTCGGCATAGCATTTTTCTGAAAAGGCAAACGTCCGGCTCCTTGTCCCACAAGGAAGGTGCCAGCCCTGAAAGCTCTTGCTGCTCTTCACTGTCCCCGTGTAGCCTATGCACAGGCACAACAGCATTCGGGATCTGTGCTTGCCCAGGAACAGTACACCTCACGGTGTTCGTTCTCGGCATAGCATTTTTCTGAAAAGGCAAACGTCCGGCTCCTTGTCCCACAAGGAAGGTGCCAGCCCTGAAAGCTCTTGCTGCTCTTCACTGTCCCCGTGTAGCCTATGCACAGGCACAACAGCATTCGGGATCTGTGCTTGCCCAGGAACAGTACACCTCACGGTGTTCGTTCTCGGCAGAGGCTCTTCCGAAAAGGCAAACGTCCGGCTCCTTGTCCCACAAGGAAGGTGCCAGCCCTGAAAGCTCTTGCTGCTCTTCACTGTCCCCGTGCAGCCTATGCACAGGCACAACAGCATTGGGGATCTGTGCTTGCCCAGGAACGGTACACCTCTCGGTGTCCGTTCTCGGCATAGCATTTTTCTGAAAAGGCAAACGTCCGGCTCCTTGTCCCACAAGGAAGGTGCCAGCCCTGAAAGCTCTTGCTGCTCTTCACTGTCCCCGTGCAGCCTATGCACAGGCACAACAGCATTCGGGATCTGTGCTTGCCCAGGATCGGTACACCTCACGGTGTTCGTTCTCGGCATAGCATTTTTCTGAAAAGGCAAACGTCCGGCTCCTTGTCCCACAAGGAAGGTGCCAGCCCTGAAAGCTCTTGCTGCTCTTCACTGTCCCCGTGCAGCCTATGCACAGGCACAACAGCATTCGGGATCTGTGCTTGCCCAGGATCGGTACACCTCACGGTGTTCGTTCTCGGCATAGCATTTTTCTGAAATGGCAAACGTCCGGCTCCTTGTCCCACAAGGAAGGTGCCAGCCCTGAAAGCTCTTGCTGCTCTTCACTGTCCCCGTGCAGCCTATGCACAGGCACAACAGCATTGGGGATCTGTGCTTGCCCAGGATCGGTACACCTCACGGTGTTCGTTCTCGGCATAGCATTTTTCTGAAAAGGCAAACGTCCGGCTCCTTGTCCCACAAGGAAGGTGCCAGCCCTGAAAGCTCTTGCTGCTCTTCACTGTCCCCGTGCAGCCTATGCACAGGCACAACAGCATTGGGGATCTGTGCTTGCCCAGGATCGGTACACCTCACGGTGTTCGTTCTCGGCATAGCATTTTTCTGAAAAGGCAAACGTCCGGCTCCTTGTCCCACAAGGAAGGTGCCAGCCCTGAAAGCTCTTGCTGCTCTTCACTGTCCCCGTGCAGCCTATGCACAGGCACAACAGCATTGGGGATCTGTGCTTGCCCAGGATCGGTACACCTCACGGTGTTCGTTCTCGGCATAGCATTTTTCTGAAAAGGCAAACGTCCGGCTCCTTGTCCCACAAGGAAGGTGCCAGCCCTGAAAGCTCTTGCTGCTCTTCACTGTCACCGTGCAGCCTATGCGCAGGCACAACAGCATTCGGGATCTGTGCTTGCCCAGGATCGGTACACCTCACGGTGTTCGTTCTCGGCATAGCATTTTTCTGAAAAGGCAAACGTCCGGCTCCTTGTCCCACAAGGAAGGTGCCAGCCCTGAAAGCTCTTGCTGCTCTTCACTGTCCCCGTGTAGCCTATGCACAGGCACAACAGCATTCGGGATCTGTGCTTGCCCAGGAACAGTACACCTCACGGTGTTCGTTCTCGGCAGAGGCTCTTCCGAAAAGGCAAACGTCCGGCTCCTTGTCCCACAAGGAAGGTGCCAGCCCTGAAAGCTCTTGCTGCTCTTCACTGTCCCCGTGCAGCCTATGCACAGGCACAACAGCATTGGGGATCTGTGCTTGCCCAGGAACGGTACACCTCTCGGTGTCCGTTCTCGGCATAGCATTTTTCTGAAAAGGCAAACGTCCGGCTCCTTGTCCCACAAGGAAGGTGCCAGCCCTGAAAGCTCTTGCTGCTCTTCACTGTCCCCGTGCAGCCTATGCACAGGCACAACAGCATTGGGGATATGTGCTTGCCCAGGAACGGTACACCTCTCGGTGTCCGTTCTCGGCAGAGGCTCTTCCGAAAAGGCAAACGTCCGGCTCCTTGTCCCACAAGGAAGGTGCCAGCCCTGAAAGCTCTTGCTGTTCTTCACTGTCCCCGTGCAGCCTATGCACAGGCACAACAGCATTGGGGATCTGTGCTTGCCCAGGATCGGTACACCTCACGGTGTTCGTTCTCGGCATAGCATTTTTCTGAAAAGGCAAACGTCCGGCTCCTTGTCCCACAAGGAAGGTGCCAGCCCTGAAAGCTCTTGCTGCTCTTCACTGTCCCCGTGCAGCCTATGCACAGGCACAACAGCATTCGGGATCTGTGCTTGCCCAGGATCGGTACACCTCACGGTGTTCGTTCTCGGCATAGCATTTTTCTGAAAAGGCAAACGTCCGGCTCCTTGTCCCACAAGGAAGGTGCCAGCCCTGAAAGCTCTTGCTGCTCTTCACTGTCCCCGTGCAGCCTATGCACAGGCACAACAGCATTCGGGATCTGTGCTTGCCCAGGATCGGTACACCTCACGGTGTTCGTTCTCGGCATAGCATTTTTCTGAAATGGCAAACGTCCGGCTCCTTGTCCCACAAGGAAGGTGCCAGCCCTGAAAGCTCTTGCTGCTCTTCACTGTCCCCGTGCAGCCTATGCACAGGCACAACAGCATTCGGGATATGTGCTTGCCCAGGAACGGTACACCTCACGGTGTTCGTTCTCGGCATAGCATTTTTCTGAAAAGGCAAACGTCCGGCTCCTTGTCCCACAAGGAAGGTGCCAGCCCTGAAAGCTCTTGCTGCTCTTCACTGTCCCCGTGCAGCCTATGCACAGGCACAACAGCATTGGGGATCTGTGCTTGCCCAGGATCGGTACACCTCACGGTGTTCGTTCTCGGCATAGCATTTTTCTGAAAAGGCAAACGTCCGGCTCCTTGTCCCACAAGGAAGGTGCCAGCCCTGAAAGCTCTTGCTGCTCTTCACTGTCCCCGTGCAGCCTATGCACAGGCACAACAGCATTGGGGATCTGTGCTTGCCCAGGATCGGTACACCTCACGGTGTTCGTTCTCGGCATAGCATTTTTCTGAAATGGCAAACGTCCGGCTCCTTGTCCCACAAGGAAGGTGCCAGCCCTGAAAGCTCTTGCTGCTCTTCACTGTCCCCGTGTAGCCTATGCACAGGCACAACAGCATTCGGGATCTGTGCTTGCCCAGGAACAGTACACCTCACGGTGTTCGTTCTCGGCAGAGGCTCTTCCGAAAAGGCAAACGTCCGGCTCCTTGTCCCACAAGGAAGGTGCCAGCCCTGAAAGCTCTTGCTGCTCTTCACTGTCCCCGTGCAGCCTATGCACAGGCACAACAGCATTGGGGATCTGTGCTTGCCCAGGAACGGTACACCTCTCGGTGTCCGTTCTCGGCATAGCATTTTTCTGAAAAGGCAAACGTCCGGCTCCTTGTCCCACAAGGAAGGTGCCAGCCCTGAAAGCTCTTGCTGCTCTTCACTGTCCCCGTGCAGCCTATGCACAGGCACAACAGCATTGGGGATATGTGCTTGCCCAGGAACGGTACACCTCTCGGTGTCCGTTCTCGGCAGAGGCTCTTCCGAAAAGGCAAACGTCCGGCTCCTTGTCCCACAAGGAAGGTGCCAGCCCTGAAAGCTCTTGCTGTTCTTCACTGTCCCCGTGCAGCCTATGCACAGGCACAACAGCATTGGGGATCTGTGCTTGCCCAGGATCGGTACACCTCACGGTGTTCGTTCTCGGCATAGCATTTTTCTGAAAAGGCAAACGTCCGGCTCCTTGTCCCACAAGGAAGGTGCCAGCCCTGAAAGCTCTTGCTGCTCTTCACTGTCCCCGTGCAGCCTATGCGCAGGCACAACAGCATTCGGGATCTGTGCTTGCCCAGGATCGGTACACCTCACGGTGTTCGTTCTCGGCATAGCATTTTTCTGAAAAGGCAAACGTCCGGCTCCTTGTCCCACAAGGAAGGTGCCAGCCCTGAAAGCTCTTGCTGCTCTTCACTGTCCCCGTGTAGCCTATGCACAGGCACAACAGCATTCGGGATCTGTGCTTGCCCAGGAACAGTACACCTCACGGTGTTCGTTCTCGGCATAGCATTTTTCTGAAAAGGCAAACGTCCGGCTCCTTGTCCCACAAGGAAGGTGCCAGCCCTGAAAGCTCTTGCTGCTCTTCACTGTCCCCGTGTAGCCTATGCACAGGCACAACAGCATTCGGGATCTGTGCTTGCCCAGGAACAGTACACCTCACGGTGTTCGTTCTCGGCAGAGGCTCTTCCGAAAAGGCAAACGTCCGGCTCCTTGTCCCACAAGGAAGGTGCCAGCCCTGAAAGCTCTTGCTGCTCTTCACTGTCCCCGTGCAGCCTATGCACAGGCACAACAGCATTGGGGATCTGTGCTTGCCCAGGAACGGTACACCTCTCGGTGTCCGTTCTCGGCATAGCATTTTTCTGAAAAGGCAAACGTCCGGCTCCTTGTCCCACAAGGAAGGTGCCAGCCCTGAAAGCTCTTGCTGCTCTTCACTGTCCCCGTGCAGCCTATGCACAGGCACAACAGCATTCGGGATCTGTGCTTGCCCAGGATCGGTACACCTCACGGTGTTCGTTCTCGGCATAGCATTTTTCTGAAATGGCAAACGTCCGGCTCCTTGTCCCACAAGGAAGGTGCCAGCCCTGAAAGCTCTTGCTGCTCTTCACTGTCCCCGTGTAGCCTATGCACAGGCACAACAGCATTCGGGATCTGTGCTTGCCCAGGAACAGTACACCTCACGGTGTTCGTTCTCGGCAGAGGCTCTTCCGAAAAGGCAAACGTCCGGCTCCTTGTCCCACAAGGAAGGTGCCAGCCCTGAAAGCTCTTGCTGCTCTTCACTGTCCCCGTGCAGCCTATGCACAGGCACAACAGCATTGGGGATCTGTGCTTGCCCAGGAACGGTACACCTCTCGGTGTCCGTTCTCGGCATAGCATTTTTCTGAAAAGGCAAACGTCCGGCTCCTTGTCCCACAAGGAAGGTGCCAGCCCTGAAAGCTCTTGCTGCTCTTCACTGTCCCCGTGCAGCCTATGCACAGGCACAACAGCATTGGGGATATGTGCTTGCCCAGGAACGGTACACCTCTCGGTGTCCGTTCTCGGCAGAGGCTCTTCCGAAAAGGCAAACGTCCGGCTCCTTGTCCCACAAGGAAGGTGCCAGCCCTGAAAGCTCTTGCTGTTCTTCACTGTCCCCGTGCAGCCTATGCACAGGCACAACAGCATTGGGGATCTGTGCTTGCCCAGGATCGGTACACCTCACGGTGTTCGTTCTCGGCATAGCATTTTTCTGAAAAGGCAAACGTCCGGCTCCTTGTCCCACAAGGAAGGTGCCAGCCCTGAAAGCTCTTGCTGCTCTTCACTGTCCCCGTGCAGCCTATGCGCAGGCACAACAGCATTCGGGATCTGTGCTTGCCCAGGATCGGTACACCTCACGGTGTTCGTTCTCGGCATAGCATTTTTCTGAAAAGGCAAACGTCCGGCTCCTTGTCCCACAAGGAAGGTGCCAGCCCTGAAAGCTCTTGCTGCTCTTCACTGTCCCCGTGTAGCCTATGCACAGGCACAACAGCATTCGGGATCTGTGCTTGCCCAGGAACAGTACACCTCACGGTGTTCGTTCTCGGCATAGCATTTTTCTGAAAAGGCAAACGTCCGGCTCCTTGTCCCACAAGGAAGGTGCCAGCCCTGAAAGCTCTTGCTGCTCTTCACTGTCCCCGTGTAGCCTATGCACAGGCACAACAGCATTCGGGATCTGTGCTTGCCCAGGAACAGTACACCTCACGGTGTTCGTTCTCGGCAGAGGCTCTTCCGAAAAGGCAAACGTCCGGCTCCTTGTCCCACAAGGAAGGTGCCAGCCCTGAAAGCTCTTGCTGCTCTTCACTGTCCCCGTGCAGCCTATGCACAGGCACAACAGCATTGGGGATCTGTGCTTGCCCAGGAACGGTACACCTCTCGGTGTCCGTTCTCGGCATAGCATTTTTCTGAAAAGGCAAACGTCCGGCTCCTTGTCCCACAAGGAAGGTGCCAGCCCTGAAAGCTCTTGCTGCTCTTCACTGTCCCCGTGCAGCCTATGCACAGGCACAACAGCATTGGGGATATGTGCTTGCCCAGGAACGGTACACCTCTCGGTGTCCGTTCTCGGCAGAGGCTCTTCCGAAAAGGCAAACGTCCGGCTCCTTGTCCCACAAGGAAGGTGCCAGCCCTGAAAGCTCTTGCTGTTCTTCACTGTCCCCGTGCAGCCTATGCACAGGCACAACAGCATTGGGGATCTGTGCTTGCCCAGGATCGGTACACCTCACGGTGTTTGTTCTCGGCATAGCATTTTTCTGAAAAGGCAAACGTCCGGCTCCTTGTCCCACAAGGAAGGTGCCAGCCCTGAAAGCTCTTGCTGCTCTTCACTGTCCCCGTGCAGCCTATGCACAGGCACAACAGCATTCGGGATCTGTGCTTGCCCAGGATCGGTACACCTCACGGTGTTCGTTCTCGGCATAGCATTTTTCTGAAAAGGCAAACGTCCGGCTCCTTGTCCCACAAGGAAGGTGCCAGCCCTGAAAGCTCTTGCTGCTCTTCACTGTCCCCGTGCAGCCTATGCACAGGCACAACAGCATTCGGGATCTGTGCTTGCCTAGGATCGGTACACCTCACGGTGTTCGTTCTCGGCATAGCATTTTTCTGAAAAGGCAAACGTCCGGCTCCTTGTCCCACAAGGAAGGTGCCAGCCCTGAAAGCTCTTGCTGCTCTTCACTGTCCCCGTGCAGCCTATGCACAGGCACAACAGCATTGGGGATCTGTGCTTGCCCAGGATCGGTACACCTCACGGTGTTCGTTCTCGGCATAGCATTTTTCTGAAAAGGCAAACGTCCGGCTCCTTGTCCCACAAGGAAGGTGCCAGCCCTGAAAGCTCTTGCTGCTCTTCACTGTCCCCGTGCAGCCTATGCACAGGCACAACAGCATTGGGGATCTGTGCTTGCCCAGGATCGGTACACCTCACGGTGTTCGTTCTCGGCATAGCATTTTTCTGAAAAGGCAAACGTCCGGCTCCTTGTCCCACAAGGAAGGTGCCAGCCCTGAAAGCTCTTGCTGCTCTTCACTGTCCCCGTGCAGCCTATGCGCAGGCACAACAGCATTCGGGATCTGTGCTTGCCCAGGATCGGTACACCTCACGGTGTTCGTTCTCGGCATAGCATTTTTCTGAAAAGGCAAACGTCCGGCTCCTTGTCCCACAAGGAAGGTGCCAGCCCTGAAAGCTCTTGCTGCTCTTCACTGTCCCCGTGTAGCCTATGCACAGGCACAACAGCATTCGGGATCTGTGCTTGCCCAGGAACAGTACACCTCACGGTGTTCGTTCTCGGCATAGCATTTTTTCTGAAAAGGCAAACGTCCGACTCCTTGTCCCACAAGGAAGGTGCCAGCCCTGAAAGTTCTTGCTGCTCTTCACTGTCCCCGTGCAGCCTATGCACAGGCACAACAGCATTCGGGATATGTGCTTGCCCAGGAACGGTACACCTCTCGGTGTCCGTTCTCGGCAGAGGCTCTTCCGAAAAGGCAAACGTCCGGCTCCTTGTCCCACAAGGAACGTGCCAGCCCTGAAAGCTCTTGCTGCTCTTCACTGTCCCCGTGCAGCCTATGCACAGGCACAACAGCATTCGGGATCTGTGCTTGCCCAGGATCGGTACACCTCACGGTGTTCGTTCTCGGCATAGCATTTTTCTGAAAAGGCAAACGTCCGGCTCCTTGTCCCACAAGGAAGGTGCCAGCCCTGAAAGCTCTTGCTGCTCTTCACTGTCCCCGTGCAGCCTATGCACAGGCACAACAGCATTGGGGATCTGTGCTTGCCCAGGATCGGTACACCTCACGGTGTTCGTTCTCGGCATAGCATTTTTCTGAAAAGGCAAACGTCCGGCTCCTTGTCCCACAAGGAAGGTGCCAGCCCTGAAAGCTCTTGCTGCTCTTCACTGTCCCCGTGCAGCCTATGCACAGGCACAACAGCATTCGGGATCTGTGCTTGCCCAGGATCGGTACACCTCACGGTGTTCGTTCTCGGCATAGCATTTTTCTGAAAAGGCAAACGTCCGGCTCCTTGTCCCACAAGGAAGGTGCCAGCCCTGAAAGCTCTTGCTGCTCTTCACTGTCCCCGTGCAGCCTATGCACAGGCACAACAGCATTCGGGATCTGTGCTTGCCCAGGATCGGTACACCTCACGGTGTTCGTTCTCGGCATAGCATTTTTCTGAAAAGGCAAACGTCCGGCTCCTTGTCCCACAAGGAAGGTGCCAGCCCTGAAAGCTCTTGCTGCTCTTCACTGTCCCCGTGCAGCCTATGCACAGGCACAACAGCATTGGGGATCTGTGCTTGCCCAGGATCGGTACACCTCACGGTGTTCGTTCTCGTCATAGCATTTTTCTGAAAAGGCAAACGTCCGGCTCCTTGTCCCACAAGGAAGGTGCCAGCCCTGAAAGCTCTTGCTGCTCTTCACTGTCCCCGTGCAGCCTATGCGCAGGCACAACAGCATTCGGGATCTGTGCTTGCCCAGGATCGGTACACCTCACGGTGTTCGTTCTCGGCATAGCATTTTTCTGAAAAGGCAAACGTCCGGCTCCTTGTCCCACAAGGAAGGTGCCAGCCCTGAAAGCTCTTGCTGCTCTTCACTGTCCCCGTGTAGCCTATGCACAGGCACAACAGCATTCGGGATCTGTGCTTGCCCAGGAACAGTACACCTCACGGTGTTCGTTCTCGGCAGAGGCTCTTCCGAAAAGGCAAACGTCCGGCTCCTTGTCCCACAAGGAAGGTGCCAGCCCTGAAAGCTCTTGCTGCTCTTCACTGTCCCCGTGCAGCCTATGCACAGGCACAACAGCATTCGGGATCTGTGCTTGCCCAGGATCGGTACACCTCACGGTGTTCGTTCTCGGCATAGCATTTTTCTGAAAAGGCAAACGTCCGGCTCCTTGTCCCACAAGGAAGGTGCCAGCCCTGAAAGCTCTTGCTGCTCTTCACTGTCCCCGTGCAGCCTATGCACAGGCACAACAGCATTGGGGATCTGTGCTTGCCCAGGATCGGTACACCTCACGGTGTTCGTTCTCGGCATAGCATTTTTCTGAAAAGGCAAACGTCCGACTCCTTGTCCCACAAGGAAGGTGCCAGCCCTGAAAGTTCTTGCTGCTCTTCACTGTCCCCGTGCAGCCTATGCACAGGCACAACAGCATTCGGGATATGTGCTTGCCCAGGAACGGTACACCTCACGGTGTTCGTTCTCGGCAGAGGCTCTTCCGAAAAGGCAAACGTCCGGCTCCTTGTCCCACAAGGAAGGTGCCAGCCCTGAAAGCTCTTGCTGCTCTTCACTGTCCCCGTGCAGCCTATGCACAGGCACAACAGCATTGGGGATATGTGCTTGCCCAGGATCGGTACACCTCACGGTGTTCGTTCTCGGCAGAGGCTCTTCCGAAAAGGCAAACGTCCAGCTCCTTGTCCCACAAGGAAGGTGCCAGCCCTGAAAGCTCTTGCTGCTCTTCACTGTCCCCGTGCAGCCTATGCACAGGCACAACAGCATTCGGGATCTGTGCTTGCCCAGGATCGGTACACCTCACGGTGTTCGTTCTCGGCATAGCATTTTTCTGAAATGGCAAACGTCCGGCTCCTTGTCCCACAAGGAAGGTGCCAGCCCTGAAAGCTCTTGCTGCTCTTCACTGTCCCCGTGCAGCCTATGCACAGGCACAACAGCATTGGGGATCTGTGCTTGCCCAGGATCGGTACACCTCACGGTGTTCGTTCTCGGCATAGCATTTTTCTGAAAAGGCAAACGTCCGGCTCCTTGTCCCACAAGGAAGGTGCCAGCCCTGAAAGCTCTTGCTGCTCTTCACTGTCCCCGTGCAGCCTATGCACAGGCACAACAGCATTGGGGATCTGTGCTTGCCCAGGATCGGTACACCTCACGGTGTTCGTTCTCGGCATAGCATTTTTCTGAAAAGGCAAACGTCCGGCTCCTTGTCCCACAAGGAAGGTGCCAGCCCTGAAAGCTCTTGCTGCTCTTCACTGTCCCCGTGCAGCCTATGCACAGGCACAACAGCATTCGGGATCTGTGCTTGCCCAGGATCGGTACACCTCACGGTGTTCGTTCTCGGCAGAGGCTCTTCCGAAAAGGCAAACGTCCAGCTCCTTGTCCCACAAGGAAGGTGCCAGCCCTGAAAGCTCTTGCTGCTCTTCACTGTCCCCGTGCAGCCTATGCACAGGCACAACAGCATTGGGGATCTGTGCTTGCCCAGGATCGGTACACCTCACGGTGTTCGTTCTCGGCATAGCATTTTTCTGAAAAGGCAAACGTCCGGCTCCTTGTCCCACAAGGAAGGTGCCAGCCCTGAAAGCTCTTGCTGCTCTTCACTGTCCCCGTGCAGCCTATGCACAGGCACAACAGCATTCGGGATCTGTGCTTGCCCAGGATCGGTACACCTCACGGTGTTCGTTCTCGGCATAGCATTTTTCTGAAAAGGCAAACGTCCGACTCCTTGTCCCACAAGGAAGGTGCCAGCCCTGAAAGTTCTTGCTGCTCTTCACTGTCCCCGTGCAGCCTATGCACAGGCACAACAGCATTGGGGATCTGTGCTTGCCCAGGAACGGTACACCTCACGGTGTTCGTTCTCGGCAGAGGCTGTTCCGAAAAGGCAAACGTCCAGCTCCTTGTCCCACAAGGAAGGTGCCAGCCCTGAAAGCTCTTGCTGCTCTTCACTGTCCCCGTGCAGCCTATGCACAGGCACAACAGCATTGGGGATCTGTGCTTGCCCAGGATCGGTACACCTCACGGTGTTCGTTCTCGGCATAGCATTTTTCTGAAAAGGCAAACGTCCGGCTCCTTGTCCCACAAGGAAGGTGCCAGCCCTGAAAGCTCTTGCTGCTCTTCACTGTCCCCGTGCAGCCTATGCACAGGCACAACAGCATTCGGGATCTGTGCTTGCCCAGGATCGGTACACCTCACGGTGTTCGTTCTCGGCATAGCATTTTTCTGAAAAGGCAAACGTCCGACTCCTTGTCCCACAAGGAAGGTGCCAGCCCTGAAAGTTCTTGCTGCTCTTCACTGTCCCCGTGCAGCCTATGCACAGGCACAACAGCATTGGGGATATGTGCTTGCCCAGGAACGGTACACCTCACGGTGTTCGTTCTCGGCAGAGGCTCTTCCGAAAAGGCAAACGTCCAGCTCCTTGTCCCACAAGGAAGGTGCCAGCCCTGAAAGCTCTTGCTGCTCTTCACTGTCCCCGTGCAGCCTATGCACAGGCACAACAGCATTCGGGATCTGTGCTTGCCCAGGATCGGTACACCTCACGGTGTTCGTTCTCGGCATAGCATTTTTCTGAAAAGGCAAACGTCCGACTCCTTGTCCCACAAGGAAGGTGCCAGCCCTGAAAGTTCTTGCTGCTCTTCACTGTCCCCGTGCAGCCTATGCACAGGCACAACAGCATTGGGGATATGTGCTTGCCCAGGAACGGTACACCTCACGGTGTTCGTTCTCGGCAGAGGCTCTTCCGAAAAGGCAAACGTCCAGCTCCTTGTCCCACAAGGAAGGTGCCAGCCCTGAAAGCTCTTGCTGCTCTTCACTGTCCCCGTGCAGCCTATGCACAGGCACAACAGCATTGGGGATATGTGCTTGCCCAGGAACGGTACACCTCACGGTGTTCGTTCTCGGCAGAGGCTCTTCCGAAAAGGCAAACGTCCAGCTCCTTGTCCCACAAGGAAGGTGCCAGCCCTGAAAGCTCTTGCTGCTCTTCACTGTCCCCGTGCAGCCTATGCACAGGCACAACAGCATTGGGGATCTGTGCTTGCCCAGGATCGGTACACCTCACGGTGTTCGTTCTCGGCATAGCATTTTTCTGAAAAGGCAAACGTCCGGCTCCTTGTCCCACAAGGAAGGTGCCAGCCCTGAAAGCTCTTGCTGCTCTTCACTGTCCCCGTGCAGCCTATGCACAGGCACAACAGCATTCGGGATCTGTGCTTGCCCAGGATCGGTACACCTCACGGTGTTCGTTCTCGGCATAGCATTTTTCTGAAAAGGCAAACGTCCGACTCCTTGTCCCACAAGGAAGGTGCCAGCCCTGAAAGTTCTTGCTGCTCTTCACTGTCCCCGTGCAGCCTATGCACAGGCACAACAGCATTGGGGATATGTGCTTGCCCAGGAACGGTACACCTCACGGTGTTCGTTCTCGGCAGAGGCTCTTCCGAAAAGGCAAACGTCCAGCTCCTTGTCCCACAAGGAAGGTGCCAGCCCTGAAAGCTCTTGCTGCTCTTCACTGTCCCCGTGCAACCTATGCGCAGGCACAACAGCATTCGGGATCTGTGCTTGCCCAGGATCGGTACACCTCACGGTGTTCGTTCTCGGCATAGCATTTTTCTGAAAAGGCAAACGTCCGGCTCCTTGTCCCACAAGGAAGGTGCCAGCCCTGAAAGCTCTTGCTGCTCTTCACTGTCCCCGTGTAGCCTATGCACAGGCACAACAGCATTGGGGATCTGTGCTTGCCCAAGAACAGTACACCTCATGGTGTTCGTTCTCGGCAGAGGCTCTTCCGAAAAGGCAAACGTCCGGCTCCTTGTCCCACAAGGAAGGTGCCAGCCCTGAAAGCTCTTGCTGCTCTTCACTGTCCCCGTGCAGCCTATGCACAGGCACAACAGCATTGGGGATCTGTGCTTGCCCAGGATCGGTACACCTCACGGTGTTCGTTCTCGGCATAGCATTTTTCTGAAAAGGCAAACGTCCGGCTCCTTGTCCCACAAGGAAGGTGCCAGCCCTGAAAGCTCTTGCTGCTCTTCACTGTCCCCGTGCAGCCTATGCGCAGGCACAACAGCATTCGGGATCTGTGCTTGCCCAGGATCGGTACACCTCACGGTGTTCGTTCTCGGCATAGCATTTTTCTGAAAAGGCAAACGTCCGGCTCCTTGTCCCACAAGGAAGGTGCCAGCCCTGAAAGCTCTTGCTGCTCTTCACTGTCCCCGTGTAGCCTATGCACAGGCACAACAGCATTCGGGATCTGTGCTTGCCCAGGAACAGTACACCTCACGGTGTTCGTTCTCGGCAGAGGCTCTTCCGAAAAGGCAAACGTCCAGCTCCTTGTCCCACAAGGAAGGTGCCAGCCCTGAAAGCTCTTGCTGCTCTTCACTGTCCCCGTGCAGCCTATGCACAGGCACAACAGCATTGGGGATCTGTGCTTGCCCAGGATCGGTACACCTCACGGTGTTCGTTCTCGGCATAGCATTTTTCTGAAAAGGCAAACGTCCGGCTCCTTGTCCCACAAGGAAGGTGCCAGCCCTGAAAGCTCTTGCTGCTCTTCACTGTCCCCGTGCAGCCTATGCACAGGCACAACAGCATTCGGGATCTGTGCTTGCCCAGGATCGGTACACCTCACGGTGTTCGTTCTCGGCATAGCATTTTTCTGAAATGGCAAACGTCCGGCTCCTTGTCCCACAAGGAAGGTGCCAGCCCTGAAAGCTCTTGCTGCTCTTCACTGTCCCCGTGCAGCCTATGCACAGGCACAACAGCATTCGGGATCTGTGCTTGCCCAGGATCGGTACACCTCACGGTGTTCGTTCTCGGCATAGCATTTTTCTGAAAAGGCAAACGTCCGACTCCTTGTCCCACAAGGAAGGTGCCAGCCCTGAAAGTTCTTGCTGCTCTTCACTGTCCCCGTGCAGCCTATGCACAGGCACAACAGCATTGGGGATATGTGCTTGCCCAGGAACGGTACACCTCACGGTGTTCGTTCTCGGCAGAGGCTCTTCCGAAAAGGCAAACGTCCAGCTCCTTGTCCCACAAGGAAGGTGCCAGCCCTGAAAGCTCTTGCTGCTCTTCACTGTCCCCGTGCAGCCTATGCACAGGCACAACAGCATTGGGGATATGTGCTTGCCCAGGAACGGTACACCTCACGGTGTTCGTTCTCGGCAGAGGCTCTTCCGAAAAGGCAAACGTCCAGCTCCTTGTCCCACAAGGAAGGTGCCAGCCCTGAAAGCTCTTGCTGCTCTTCACTGTCCCCGTGCAGCCTATGCACAGGCACAACAGCATTGGGGATCTGTGCTTGCCCAGGATCGGTACACCTCACGGTGTTCGTTCTCGGCATAGCATTTTTCTGAAAAGGCAAACGTCCGGCTCCTTGTCCCACAAGGAAGGTGCCAGCCCTGAAAGCTCTTGCTGCTCTTCACTGTCCCCGTGCAGCCTATGCACAGGCACAACAGCATTCGGGATCTGTGCTTGCCCAGGATCGGTACACCTCACGGTGTTCGTTCTCGGCATAGCATTTTTCTGAAAAGGCAAACGTCCGACTCCTTGTCCCACAAGGAAGGTGCCAGCCCTGAAAGTTCTTGCTGCTCTTCACTGTCCCCGTGCAGCCTATGCACAGGCACAACAGCATTGGGGATCTGTGCTTGCCCAGGAACGGTACACCTCACGGTGTTCGTTCTCGGCAGAGGCTGTTCCGAAAAGGCAAACGTCCAGCTCCTTGTCCCACAAGGAAGGTGCCAGCCCTGAAAGCTCTTGCTGCTCTTCACTGTCCCCGTGCAGCCTATGCACAGGCACAACAGCATTGGGGATCTGTGCTTGCCCAGGATCGGTACACCTCACGGTGTTCGTTCTCGGCATAGCATTTTTCTGAAAAGGCAAACGTCCGGCTCCTTGTCCCACAAGGAAGGTGCCAGCCCTGAAAGCTCTTGCTGCTCTTCACTGTCCCCGTGCAGCCTATGCACAGGCACAACAGCATTCGGGATCTGTGCTTGCCCAGGATCGGTACACCTCACGGTGTTCGTTCTCGGCATAGCATTTTTCTGAAAAGGCAAACGTCCGACTCCTTGTCCCACAAGGAAGGTGCCAGCCCTGAAAGTTCTTGCTGCTCTTCACTGTCCCCGTGCAGCCTATGCACAGGCACAACAGCATTGGGGATATGTGCTTGCCCACGATCGGTACACCTCACGGTGTTCGTTCTCGGCAGAGGCTCTTCCGAAAAGTCAAACGTCCAGCTCCTTGTCCCACAAGGAAGGTGCCAGCCCTGAAAGCTCTTGCTGCTCTTCACTGTCCCCGTGCAGCCTATGCACAGGCACAACAGCATTCGGGATCTGTGCTTGCCCAGGATCGGTACACCTCACGGTGTTCGTTCTCGGCATAGCATTTTTCTGAAAAGGCAAACGTCCGACTCCTTGTCCCACAAGGAAGGTGCCAGCCCTGAAAGTTCTTGCTGCTCTTCACTGTCCCCGTGCAGCCTATGCACAGGCACAACAGCTTTGGGGATATGTGCTTGCCCAGGAACGGTACACCTCACGGTGTTCGTTCTCGGCAGAGGCTCTTCCGAAAAGGCAAACGTCCAGCTCCTTGTCCCACAAGGAAGGTGCCAGCCCTGAAAGCTCTTGCTGCTCTTCACTGTCCCCGTGCAGCCTATGCACAGGCACAACAGCATTGGGGATATGTGCTTGCCCAGGAACGGTACACCTCACGGTGTTCGTTCTCGGCAGAGGCTCTTCCGAAAAGGCAAACGTCCAGCTCCTTGTCCCACAAGGAAGGTGCCAGCCCTGAAAGCTCTTGCTGCTCTTCACTGTCCCCGTGCAGCCTATGCACAGGCACAACAGCATTGGGGATCTGTGCTTGCCCAGGATCGGTACACCTCACGGTGTTCGTTCTCGGCATAGCATTTTTCTGAAAAGGCAAACGTCCGGCTCCTTGTCCCACAAGGAAGGTGCCAGCCCTGAAAGCTCTTGCTGCTCTTCACTGTCCCCGTGCAGCCTATGCACAGGCACAACAGCATTCGGGATCTGTGCTTGCCCAGGATCGGTACACCTCACGGTGTTCGTTCTCGGCATAGCATTTTTCTGAAAAGGCAAACGTCCGACTCCTTGTCCCACAAGGAAGGTGCCAGCCCTGAAAGTTCTTGCTGCTCTTCACTGTCCCCGTGCAGCCTATGCACAGGCACAACAGCATTGGGGATATGTGCTTGCCCAGGAACGGTACACCTCACGGTGTTCGTTCTCGGCAGAGGCTCTTCCGAAAAGGCAAACGTCCAGCTCCTTGTCCCACAAGGAAGGTGCCAGCCCTGAAAGCTCTTGCTGCTCTTCACTGTCCCCGTGCAACCTATGCGCAGGCACAACAGCATTCGGGATCTGTGCTTGCCCAGGATCGGTACACCTCACGGTGTTCGTTCTCGGCATAGCATTTTTCTGAAAAGGCAAACGTCCGGCTCCTTGTCCCACAAGGAAGGTGCCAGCCCTGAAAGCTCTTGCTGCTCTTCACTGTCCCCGTGCAGCCTATGCACAGGCACAACAGCATTGCGGATCTGTGCTTGCCCAGGATCGGTACACCTCTATGTGTCAGTTCTCAGCATAACAGTTTTCTGAAAAGGTAAACGTCCGGCTCCTTGTCCCACAAGGAAGGTGCCAGCCCTGAAAGCTCTTGCTGCTCTTCACTGTCCCCGTGCAGCCTATGCACAGGCACAACAGCATTGGGGATCTGTGCTTGCCCAGGATCGGTACACCTCACGGTGTTCGTTCTCGGCATAGCATTTTTCTGAAAAGGCAAACGTCCGGCTCCTTGTCCCACAAGGAAGGTGCCAGCCCTGAAAGCTCTTGCTGCTCTTCACTGTCCCCGTGCAGCCTATGCACAGGCACAACAGCATTGGGGATCTGTGCTTGCCCAGGATCGGTACACCTCACGGTGTTCGTTCTCGGCATAGCATTTTTCTGAAAAGGCAAACGTCCGACTCCTTGTCCCACAAGGAAGGTGCCAGCCCTGAAAGTTCTTGCTGCTCTTCACTGTCCCCGTGCAGCCTATGCACAGGCACAACAGCATTCGGGATATGTGCTTGCCCAGGAACGGTACACCTCACGGTGTTCGTTCTCGGCAGAGGCTCTTCCGAAAAGGCAAACGTCCGGCTCCTTGTCCCACAAGGAAGGTGCCAGCCCTGAAAGCTCTTGCTGCTCTTCACTGTCCCCGTGCAGCCTATGCACAGGCACAACAGCATTGGGGATATGTGCTTGCCCAGGATCGGTACACCTCACGGTGTTCGTTCTCGGCAGAGGCTCTTCCGAAAAGGCAAACGTCCAGCTCCTTGTCCCACAAGGAAGGTGCCAGCCCTGAAAGCTCTTGCTGCTCTTCACTGTCCCCGTGCAGCCTATGCACAGGCACAACAGCATTCGGGATCTGTGCTTGCCCAGGATCGGTACACCTCACGGTGTTCGTTCTCGGCATAGCATTTTTCTGAAAAGGCAAACGTCCGGCTCCTTGTCCCACAAGGAAGGTGCCAGCCCTGAAAGCTCTTGCTGCTCTTCACTGTCCCCGTGCAGCCTATGCACAGGCACAACAGCATTCGGGATCTGTGCTTGCCCAGGATCGGTACACCTCACGGTGTTCGTTCTCGGCATAGCATTTTTCTGAAATGGCAAACGTCCGGCTCCTTGTCCCACAAGGAAGGTGCCAGCCCTGAAAGCTCTTGCTGCTCTTCACTGTCCCCGTGCAGCCTATGCACAGGCACAACAGCATTGGGGATCTGTGCTTGCCCAGGATCGGTACACCTCACGGTGTTCGTTCTCGGCATAGCATATTTCTGAAAAGGCAAACGTCCGGCTCCTTGTCCCACAAGGAAGGTGCCAGCCCTGAAAGCTCTTGCTGCTCTTCACTGTCCCCGTGCAGCCTATGCACAGGCACAACAGCATTCGGGATCTGTGCTTGCCCAGGATCGGTACACCTCACGGTGTTCGTTCTCGGCATAGCATTTTTCTGAAAAGGCAAACGTCCGGCTCCTTGTCCCACAAGGAAGGTGCCAGCCCTGAAAGCTCTTGCTGCTCTTCACTGTCCCCGTGCAGCCTATGCACAGGCACAACAGCATTGGGGATATGTGCTTGCCCAGGAACGGTACACCTCTCGGTGTCCGTTCTCGGCAGAGGCTCTTCTGAAAAGGCAAACGTCCGGCTCCTTGTCCCACAAGGAAGGTGCCAGCCCTGAAAGCTCTTGCTGCTCTTCACTGTCCCCGTGCAGCCTATGCGCAGGCACAACAGCATTGGGGATCTGTGCTTGCCCAGGATCGGTACACCTCACGGTGTTCGTTCTCGGCATAGCATTTTTCTGAAAAGGCAAACGTCCGACTCCTTGTCCCACAAGGAAGGTGCCAGCCCTGAAAGCTCTTGCTGCTCTTCACTGTCCCCGTGTAGCCTATGCACAGGCACAACAGCATTCGGGATCTGTGCTTGCCCAGGAACAGTACACCTCACGGTGTTCGTTCTCGGCAGAGGCTCTTCCGAAAAGGCAAACGTCCAGCTCCTTGTCCCACAAGGAAGGTGCCAGCCCTGAAAGCTCTTGCTGCTCTTCACTGTCCCCGTGCAGCCTATGCACAGGCACAACAGCATTGGGGATCTGTGCTTGCCCAGGATCGGTACACCTCACGGTGTTCGTTCTCGGCATAGCATTTTTCTGAAAAGGCAAACGTCCGGCTCCTTGTCCCACAAGGAAGGTGCCAGCCCTGAAAGCTCTTGCTGCTCTTCACTGTCCCCGTGCAGCCTATGCACAGGCACAACAGCATTCGGGATCTGTGCTTGCCCAGGATCGGTACACCTCACGGTGTTCGTTCTCGGCATAGCATTTTTCTGAAAAGGCAAACGTCCGGCTCCTTGTCCCACAAGGAAGGTGCCAGCCCTGAAAGCTCTTGCTGCTCTTCACTGTCCCCGTGCAGCCTATGCACAGGCACAACAGCATTGGGGATATGTGCTTGCCCAGGAACGGTACACCTCTCGGTGTCCGTTCTCGGCAGAGGCTCTTCTGAAAAGGCAAACGTCCGGCTCCTTGTCCCACAAGGAAGGTGCCAGCCCTGAAAGCTCTTGCTGCTCTTCACTGTCCCCGTGCAGCCTATGCGCAGGCACAACAGCATTGGGGATCTGTGCTTGCCCAGGATCGGTACACCTCACGGTGTTCGTTCTCGGCATAGCATTTTTCTGAAAAGGCAAACGTCCGGCTCCTTGTCCCACAAGGAAGGTGCCAGCCCTGAAAGCTCTTGCTGCTCTTCACTGTCCCCGTGCAGCCTATGCACAGGCACAACAGCATTCGGGATCTGTGCTTGCCCAGGATCGGTACACCTCACGGTGTTCGTTCTCGGCATAGCATTTTTCTGAAAAGGCAAACGTCCGACTCCTTGTCCCACAAGGAAGGTGCCAGCCCTGAAAGTTCTTGCTGCTCTTCACTGTCCCCGTGCAGCCTATGCACAGGCACAACAGCATTGGGGATATGTGCTTGCCCAGGAACGGTACACCTCACGGTGTTCGTTCTCGGCAGAGGCTCTTCCGAAAAGGCAAACGTCCAGCTCCTTGTCCCACAAGGAAGGTGCCAGCCCTGAAAGCTCTTGCTGCTCTTCACTGTCCCCGTGCAGCCTATGCACAGGCACAACAGCATTCGGGATCTGTGCTTGCCCAGGATCGGTACACCTCACGGTGTTCGTTCTCGGCATAGCATTTTTCTGAAAAGGCAAACGTCCGACTCCTTGTCCCACAAGGAAGGTGCCAGCCCTGAAAGTTCTTGCTGCTCTTCACTGTCCCCGTGCAGCCTATGCACAGGCACAACAGCTTTGGGGATATGTGCTTGCCCAGGAACGGTACACCTCACGGTGTTCGTTCTCGGCAGAGGCTCTTCCGAAAAGGCAAACGTCCAGCTCCTTGTCCCACAAGGAAGGTGCCAGCCCTGAAAGCTCTTGCTGCTCTTCACTGTCCCCGTGCAGCCTATGCACAGGCACAACAGCATTGGGGATATGTGCTTGCCCAGGAACGGTACACCTCACGGTGTTCGTTCTCGGCAGAGGCTCTTCCGAAAAGGCAAACGTCCAGCTCCTTGTCCCACAAGGAAGGTGCCAGCCCTGAAAGCTCTTGCTGCTCTTCACTGTCCCCGTGCAGCCTATGCACAGGCACAACAGCATTGGGGATCTGTGCTTGCCCAGGATCGGTACACCTCACGGTGTTCGTTCTCGGCATAGCATTTTTCTGAAAAGGCAAACGTCCGGCTCCTTGTCCCACAAGGAAGGTGCCAGCCCTGAAAGCTCTTGCTGCTCTTCACTGTCCCCGTGCAGCCTATGCACAGGCACAACAGCATTCGGGATCTGTGCTTGCCCAGGATCGGTACACCTCACGGTGTTCGTTCTCGGCATAGCATTTTTCTGAAAAGGCAAACGTCCGACTCCTTGTCCCACAAGGAAGGTGCCAGCCCTGAAAGTTCTTGCTGCTCTTCACTGTCCCCGTGCAGCCTATGCACAGGCACAACAGCATTGGGGATATGTGCTTGCCCAGGAACGGTACACCTCACGGTGTTCGTTCTCGGCAGAGGCTCTTCCGAAAAGGCAAACGTCCAGCTCCTTGTCCCACAAGGAAGGTGCCAGCCCTGAAAGCTCTTGCTGCTCTTCACTGTCCCCATGCAACCTATGCGCAGGCACAACAGCATTCGGGATCTGTGCTTGCCCAGGATCGGTACACCTCACGGTGTTCGTTCTCGGCATAGCATTTTTCTGAAAAGGCAAACGTCCGGCTCCTTGTCCCACAAGGAAGGTGCCAGCCCTGAAAGCTCTTGCTGCTCTTCACTGTCCCCGTGCAGCCTATGCACAGGCACAACAGCATTGCGGATCTGTGCTTGCCCAGGATCGGTACACCTCTATGTGTCAGTTCTCAGCATAACAGTTTTCTGAAAAGGTAAACGTCCGGCTCCTTGTCCCACAAGGAAGGTGCCAGCCCTGAAAGCTCTTGCTGCTCTTCACTGTCCCCGTGCAGCCTATGCACAGGCACAACAGCATTGGGGATCTGTGCTTGCCCAGGATCGGTACACCTCACGGTGTTCGTTCTCGGCATAGCATTTTTCTGAAAAGGCAAACGTCCGGCTCCTTGTCCCACAAGGAAGGTGCCAGCCCTGAAAGCTCTTGCTGCTCTTCACTGTCCCCGTGCAGCCTATGCACAGGCACAACAGCATTGGGGATCTGTGCTTGCCCAGGATCGGTACACCTCACGGTGTTCGTTCTCGGCATAGCATTTTTCTGAAAAGGCAAACGTCCGACTCCTTGTCCCACAAGGAAGGTGCCAGCCCTGAAAGTTCTTGCTGCTCTTCACTGTCCCCGTGCAGCCTATGCACAAGCACAACAGCATTCGGGATATGTGCTTGCCCAGGAACGGTACACCTCACGGTGTTCGTTCTCGGCAGAGGCTCTTCCGAAAAGGCAAACGTCCGGCTCCTTGTCCCACAAGGAAGGTGCCAGCCCTGAAAGCTCTTGCTGCTCTTCACTGTCCCCGTGCAGCCTATGCACAGGCACAACAGCATTGGGGATATGTGCTTGCCCAGGATCGGTACACCTCACGGTGTTCGTTCTCGGCAGAGGCTCTTCCGAAAAGGCAAACGTCCAGCTCCTTGTCCCACAAGGAAGGTGCCAGCCCTGAAAGCTCTTGCTGCTCTTCACTGTCCCCGTGCAGCCTATGCACAGGCACAACAGCATTCGGGATCTGTGCTTGCCCAGGATCGGTACACCTCACGGTGTTCGTTCTCGGCATAGCATTTTTCTGAAAAGGCAAACGTCCGGCTCCTTGTCCCACAAGGAAGGTGCCAGCCCTGAAAGCTCTTGCTGCTCTTCACTGTCCCCGTGCAGCCTATGCACAGGCACAACAGCATTCGGGATCTGTGCTTGCCCAGGATCGGTACACCTCACGGTGTTCGTTCTCGGCATAGCATTTTTCTGAAATGGCAAACGTCCGGCTCCTTGTCCCACAAGGAAGGTGCCAGCCCTGAAAGCTCTTGCTGCTCTTCACTGTCCCCGTGCAGCCTATGCACAGGCACAACAGCATTCGGGATCTGTGCTTGCCCAGGATCGGTACACCTCACGGTGTTCGTTCTCGGCATAGCATTTTTCTGAAAAGGCAAACGTCCGGCTCCTTGTCCCACAAGGAAGGTGCCAGCCCTGAAAGCTCTTGCTGCTCTTCACTGTCCCCGTGCAGCCTATGCACAGGCACAACAGCATTGGGGATATGTGCTTGCCCAGGAACGGTACACCTCTCGGTGTCCGTTCTCGGCAGAGGCTCTTCTGAAAAGGCAAACGTCCGGCTCCTTGTCCCACAAGGAAGGTGCCAGCCCTGAAAGCTCTTGCTGCTCTTCACTGTCCCCGTGCAGCCTATGCGCAGGCACAACAGCATTGGGGATCTGTGCTTGCCCAGGATCGGTACACCTCACGGTGTTCGTTCTCGGCATAGCATTTTTCTGAAAAGGCAAACGTCCGACTCCTTGTCCCACAAGGAAGGTGCCAGCCCTGAAAGCTCTTGCTGCTCTTCACTGTCCCCGTGTAGCCTATGCACAGGCACAACAGCATTCGGGATCTGTGCTTGCCCAGGAACAGTACACCTCACGGTGTTCGTTCTCGGCAGAGGCTCTTCCGAAAAGGCAAACGTCCAGCTCCTTGTCCCACAAGGAAGGTGCCAGCCCTGAAAGCTCTTGCTGCTCTTCACTGTCCCCGTGCAGCCTATGCACAGGCACAACAGCATTGGGGATCTGTGCTTGCCCAGGATCGGTACACCTCACGGTGTTCGTTCTCGGCATAGCATTTTTCTGAAAAGGCAAACGTCCGGCTCCTTGTCCCACAAGGAAGGTGCCAGCCCTGAAAGCTCTTGCTGCTCTTCACTGTCCCCGTGCAGCCTATGCACAGGCACAACAGCATTCGGGATCTGTGCTTGCCCAGGATCGGTACACCTCACGGTGTTCGTTCTCGGCATAGCATTTTTCTGAAAAGGCAAACGTCCGGCTCCTTGTCCCACAAGGAAGGTGCCAGCCCTGAAAGCTCTTGCTGCTCTTCACTGTCCCCGTGCAGCCTATGCACAGGCACAACAGCATTGGGGATATGTGCTTGCCCAGGAACGGTACACCTCACGGTGTTCGTTCTCGGCAGTGGCTCTTCCGAAAAGGCAAACGTCCAGCTCCTTGTCCCACAAGGAAGGTGCCAGCCCTGAAAGCTCTTGCTGCTCTTCACTGTCCCCGTGCAGCCTATGCACAGGCACAACAGCATTGGGGATCTGTGCTTGCCCAGGATCGGTACACCTCACGGTGTTCGTTCTCGGCATAGCATTTTTCTGAAAAGGCAAACGTCCGGCTCCTTGTCCCACAAGGAAGGTGCCAGCCCTGAAAGCTCTTGCTGCTCTTCACTGTCCCCGTGCAGCCTATGCACAGGCACAACAGCATTGGGGATCTGTGCTTGCCCAGGATCGGTACACCTCACGGTGTTCGTTCTCGGCATAGCATTTTTCTGAAAAGGCAAACGTCCGGCTCCTTGTCCCACAAGGAAGGTGCCAGCCCTGAAAGCTCTTGCTGCTCTTCACTGTCCCCGTGCAGCCTATGCACAGGCACAACAGCATTGGGGATATGTGCTTGCCCAAGAACGGTACACCTCTCGGTGTCCGTTCTCGGCAGAGGCTCTTCCGAAAAGGCAAACGTCCGGCTCCTTGTCCCACAAGGAAGGTGCCAGCCCTGAAAGCTCTTGCTGCTCTTCACTGTCCCCGTGCAGCCTATGCACAGGCACAACAGCATTGGGGATCTGTGCTTGCCCAGGATCGGTACACCTCACGGTGTTCGTTCTCGGCATAGCATTTTTCTGAAAAGGCAAACGTCCGGCTCCTTGTCCCACAAGGAAGGTGCCAGCCCTGAAAGCTCTTGCTGCTCTTCACTGTCCCCGTGCAGCCTATGCACAGGCACAACAGCATTGGGGATCTGTGCTTGCCCAGGATCGGTACACCTCACGGTGTTCGTTCTCGGCATAGCATTTTTCTGAAAAGGCAAACGTCCGGCTCCTTGTCCCACAAGGAAGGTGCCAGCCCTGAAAGCTCTTGCTGCTCTTCACTGTCCCCGTGCAGCCTATGCGCAGGCACAACAGCATTCGGGATCTGTGCTTGCCCAGGATCGGTACACCTCACGGTGTTCGTTCTCGGCATAGCATTTTTCTGAAAAGGCAAACGTCCGGCTCCTTGTCCCACAAGGAAGGTGCCAGCCCTGAAAGCTCTTGCTGCTCTTCACTGTCCCCGTGTAGCCTATGCACAGGCACAACAGCATTCGGGATCTGTGCTTGCCCAGGAACAGTACACCTCACGGTGTTCGTTCTCGGCAGAGGCTCTTCCGAAAAGGCAAACGTCCAGCTCCTTGTCCCACAAGGAAGGTGCCAGCCCTGAAAGCTCTTGCTGCTCTTCACTGTCCCCGTGCAGCCTATGCACAGGCACAACAGCATTGGGGATCTGTGCTTGCCCAGGATCGGTACACCTCACGGTGTTCGTTCTCGGCATAGCATTTTTCTGAAAAGGCAAACGTCCGGCTCCTTGTCCCACAAGGAAGGTGCCAGCCCTGAAAGCTCTTGCTGCTCTTCACTGTCCCCGTGCAGCCTATGCACAGGCACAACAGCATTCGGGATCTGTGCTTGCCCAGGATCGGTACACCTCACGGTGTTCGTTCTCGGCATAGCATTTTTCTGAAAAGGCAAACGTCCGGCTCCTTGTCCCACAAGGAAGGTGCCAGCCCTGAAAGCTCTTGCTGCTCTTCACTGTCCCCGTGCAGCCTATGCACAGGCACAACAGCATTCGGGATATGTGCTTGCCCAGGATCGGTACACCTCACGGTGTTCGTTCTCGGCATAGCATTTTTCTGAAAAGGCAAACGTCCGACTCGTCCCACAAGGAAGGTGCCAGCCCTGAAAGTTCTTGCTGCTCTTCACTGTCCCCGTGCAGCCTATGCACAGGCACAACAGCATTGGGGATATGTGCTTGCCCAGGAACGGTACACCTCACGGTGTTCGTTCTCGGCAGAGGCTCTTCCGAAAAGGCAAACGTCCAGCTCCTTGTCCCACAAGGAAGGTGCCAGCCCTGAAAGCTCTTGCTGCTCTTCACTGTCCCCGTGCAGCCTATGCACAGGCACAACAGCATTGGGGATATGTGCTTGCCCAGGAACGGTACACCTCACGGTGTTCGTTCTCGGCAGAGGCTCTTCCGAAAAGGCAAACGTCCAGCTCCTTGTCCCACAAGGAAGGTGCCAGCCCTGAAAGCTCTTGCTGCTCTTCACTGTCCCCGTGCAGCCTATGCACAGGCACAACAGCATTGGGGATCTGTGCTTGCCCAGGATCGGTACACCTCACGGTGTTCGTTCTCGGCATAGCATTTTTCTGAAAAGGCAAACGTCCGGCTCCTTGTCCCACAAGGAAGGTGCCAGCCCTGAAAGCTCTTGCTGCTCTTCACTGTCCCCGTGCAGCCTATGCACAGGCACAACAGCATTCGGGATCTGTGCTTGCCCAGGATCGGTACACCTCACGGTGTTCGTTCTCGGCATAGCATTTTTCTGAAAAGGCAAACGTCCGACTCCTTGTCCCACAAGGAAGGTGCCAGCCCTGAAAGTTCTTGCTGCTCTTCACTGTCCCCGTGCAGCCTATGCACAGGCACAACAGCATTGGGGATCTGTGCTTGCCCAGGAACGGTACACCTCACGGTGTTCGTTCTCGGCAGAGGCTGTTCCGAAAAGGCAAACGTCCAGCTCCTTGTCCCACAAGGAAGGTGCCAGCCCTGAAAGCTCTTGCTGCTCTTCACTGTCCCCGTGCAGCCTATGCACAGGCACAACAGCATTCGGGATCTGTGCTTGCCCAGGATCGGTACACCTCACGGTGTTCGTTCTCGGCATAGCATTTTTCTGAAAAGGCAAACGTCCGACTCCTTGTCCCACAAGGAAGGTGCCAGCCCTGAAAGCTCTTGCTGCTCTTCACTGTCCCCGTGCAGCCTATGCACAGGCACAACAGCATTGGGGATATGTGCTTGCCCAGGAACGGTACACCTCACGGTGTTCGTTCTCGGCAGAGGCTCTTCCGAAAAGGCAAACGTCCAGCTCCTTGTCCCACAAGGAAGGTGCCAGCCCTGAAAGCTCTTGCTGCTCTTCACTGTCCCCGTGCAGCCTATGCACAGGCACAACAGCATTGGGGATATGTGCTTGCCCAGGAACGGTACACCTCACGGTGTTCGTTCTCGGCAGAGGCTCTTCCGAAAAGGCAAACGTCCAGCTCCTTGTCCCACAAGGAAGGTGCCAGCCCTGAAAGCTCTTGCTGCTCTTCACTGTCCCCGTGCAGCCTATGCACAGGCACAACAGCATTGGGGATCTGTGCTTGCCCAGGATCGGTACACCTCACGGTGTTCGTTCTCGGCATAGCATTTTTCTGAAAAGGCAAACGTCCGGCTCCTTGTCCCACAAGGAAGGTGCCAGCCCTGAAAGCTCTTGCTGCTCTTCACTGTCCCCGTGCAGCCTATGCACAGGCACAACAGCATTCGGGATCTGTGCTTGCCCAGGATCGGTACACCTCACGGTGTTCGTTCTCGGCATAGCATTTTTCTGAAAAGGCAAACGTCCGACTCCTTGTCCCACAAGGAAGGTGCCAGCCCTGAAAGTTCTTGCTGCTCTTCACTGTCCCCGTGCAGCCTATGCACAGGCACAACAGCATTGGGGATCTGTGCTTGCCCAGGAACGGTACACCTCACGGTGTTCGTTCTCGGCAGAGGCTGTTCCGAAAAGGCAAACGTCCAGCTCCTTGTCCCACAAGGAAGGTGCCAGCCCTGAAAGCTCTTGCTGCTCTTCACTGTCCCCGTGCAGCCTATGCACAGGCACAACAGCATTGGGGATCTGTGCTTGCCCAGGATCGGTACACCTCACGGTGTTCGTTCTCGGCATAGCATTTTTCTGAAAAGGCAAACGTCCGGCTCCTTGTCCCACAAGGAAGGTGCCAGCCCTGAAAGCTCTTGCTGCTCTTCACTGTCCCCGTGCAGCCTATGCACAGGCACAACAGCATTCGGGATCTGTGCTTGCCCAGGATCGGTACACCTCACGGTGTTCGTTCTCGGCATAGCATTTTTCTGAAAAGGCAAACGTCCGACTCCTTGTCCCACAAGGAAGGTGCCAGCCCTGAAAGTTCTTGCTGCTCTTCACTGTCCCCGTGCAGCCTATGCACAGGCACAACAGCATTGGGGATATGTGCTTGCCCAGGAACGGTACACCTCACGGTGTTCGTTCTCGGCAGAGGCTCTTCCGAAAAGTCAAACGTCCAGCTCCTTGTCCCACAAGGAAGGTGCCAGCCCTGAAAGCTCTTGCTGCTCTTCACTGTCCCCGTGCAGCCTATGCACAGGCACAACAGCATTCGGGATCTGTGCTTGCCCAGGATCGGTACACCTCACGGTGTTCGTTCTCGGCATAGCATTTTTCTGAAAAGGCAAACGTCCGACTCCTTGTCCCACAAGGAAGGTGCCAGCCCTGAAAGTTCTTGCTGCTCTTCACTGTCCCCGTGCAGCCTATGCACAGGCACAACAGCATTGGGGATATGTGCTTGCCCAGGAACGGTACACCTCACGGTGTTCGTTCTCGGCAGAGGCTCTTCCGAAAAGGCAAACGTCCAGCTCCTTGTCCCACAAGGAAGGTGCCAGCCCTGAAAGCTCTTGCTGCTCTTCACTGTCCCCGTGCAGCCTATGCACAGGCACAACAGCATTGGGGATCTGTGCTTGCCCAGGATCGGTACACCTCACGGTGTTCGTTCTCGGCATAGCATTTTTCTGAAAAGGCAAACGTCCGGCTCCTTGTCCCACAAGGAAGGTGCCAGCCCTGAAAGCTCTTGCTGCTCTTCACTGTCCCCGTGCAGCCTATGCACAGGCACAACAGCATTCGGGATCTGTGCTTGCCCAGGATCGGTACACCTCACGGTGTTCGTTCTCGGCATAGCATTTTTCTGAAAAGGCAAACGTCCGACTCCTTGTCCCACAAGGAAGGTGCCAGCCCTGAAAGTTCTTGCTGCTCTTCACTGTCCCCGTGCAGCCTATGCACAGGCACAACAGCATTGGGGATATGTGCTTGCCCAGGAACGGTACACCTCACGGTGTTCGTTCTCGGCAGAGGCTCTTCCGAAAAGGCAAACGTCCAGCTCCTTGTCCCACAAGGAAGGTGCCAGCCCTGAAAGCTCTTGCTGGTCTTCACTGTCCCCGTGCAACCTATGCGCAGGCACAACAGCATTCGGGATCTGTGCTTGCCCAGGATCGGTACACCTCACGGTGTTCGTTCTCGGCATAGCATTTTTCTGAAAAGGCAAACGTCCGGCTCCTTGTCCCACAAGGAAGGTGCCAGCCCTGAAAGCTCTTGCTGCTCTTCACTGTCCCCGTGTAGCCTATGCACAGGCACAACAGCATTGGGGATCTGTGCTTGCCCAAGAACAGTACACCTCATGGTGTTCGTTCTCGGCAGAGGCTCTTCCGAAAAGGCAAACGTCCGGCTCCTTGTCCCACAAGGAAGGTGCCAGCCCTGAAAGCTCTTGCTGCTCTTCACTGTCCCCGTGCAGCCTATGCACAGGCACAACAGCATTGGGGATCTGTGCTTGCCCAGGATCGGTACACCTCACGGTGTTCGTTCTCGGCATAGCATTTTTCTGAAAAGGCAAACGTCCGGCTCCTTGTCCCACAAGGAAGGTGCCAGCCCTGAAAGCTCTTGCTGCTCTTCACTGTCCCCGTGCAGCCTATGCGCAGGCACAACAGCATTCGGGATCTGTGCTTGCCCAGGATCGGTACACCTCACGGTGTTCGTTCTCGGCATAGCATTTTTCTGAAAAGGCAAACGTCCGGCTCCTTGTCCCACAAGGAAGGTGCCAGCCCTGAAAGCTCTTGCTGCTCTTCACTGTCCCCGTGTAGCCTATGCACAGGCACAACAGCATTCGGGATCTGTGCTTGCCCAGGAACAGTACACCTCACGGTGTTCGTTCTCGGCAGAGGCTCTTCCGAAAAGGCAAATGTCCAGCTCCTTGTCCCACAAGGAAGGTGCCAGCCCTGAAAGCTCTTGCTGCTCTTCACTGTCCCCGTGCAGCCTATGCACAGGCACAACAGCATTGGGGATATGTGCTTGCCCAGGAACGGTACACCTCACGGTGTTCGTTCTCGGCAGAGGCTCTTCCGAAAAGGCAAACGTCCAGCTCCTTGTCCCACAAGGAAGGTGCCAGCCCTGAAAGCTCTTGCTGCTCTTCACTGTCCCCGTGCAGCCTATGCACAGGCACAACAGCATTGGGGATCTGTGCTTGCCCAGGATCGGTACACCTCACGGTGTTCGTTCTCGGCATAGCATTTTTCTGAAAAGGCAAACGTCCGGCTCCTTGTCCCACAAGGAAGGTGCCAGCCCTGAAAGCTCTTGCTGCTCTTCACTGTCCCCGTGCAGCCTATGCACAGGCACAACAGCATTCGGGATCTGTGCTTGCCCAGGATCGGTACACCTCACGGTGTTCGTTCTCGGCATAGCATTTTTCTGAAAAGGCAAACGTCCGACTCCTTGTCCCACAAGGAAGGTGCCAGCCCTGAAAGTTCTTGCTGCTCTTCACTGTCCCCGTGCAGCCTATGCACAGGCACAACAGCATTGGGGATCTGTGCTTGCCCAGGAACGGTACACCTCACGGTGTTCGTTCTCGGCAGAGGCTGTTCCGAAAAGGCAAACGTCCAGCTCCTTGTCCCACAAGGAAGGTGCCAGCCCTGAAAGCTCTTGCTGCTCTTCACTGTCCCCGTGCAGCCTATGCACAGGCACAACAGCATTGGGGATCTGTGCTTGCCCAGGATCGGTACACCTCACGGTGTTCGTTCTCGGCATAGCATTTTTCTGAAAAGGCAAACGTCCGGCTCCTTGTCCCACAAGGAAGGTGCCAGCCCTGAAAGCTCTTGCTGCTCTTCACTGTCCCCGTGCAGCCTATGCACAGGCACAACAGCATTCGGGATCTGTGCTTGCCCAGGATCGGTACACCTCACGGTGTTCGTTCTCGGCATAGCATTTTTCTGAAAAGGCAAACGTCCGACTCCTTGTCCCACAAGGAAGGTGCCAGCCCTGAAAGTTCTTGCTGCTCTTCACTGTCCCCGTGCAGCCTATGCACAGGCACAACAGCATTGGGGATATGTGCTTGCCCAGGAACGGTACACCTCACGGTGTTCGTTCTCGGCAGAGGCTCTTCCGAAAAGTCAAACGTCCAGCTCCTTGTCCCACAAGGAAGGTGCCAGCCCTGAAAGCTCTTGCTGCTCTTCACTGTCCCCGTGCAGCCTATGCACAGGCACAACAGCATTCGGGATCTGTGCTTGCCCAGGATCGGTACACCTCACGGTGTTCGTTCTCGGCATAGCATTTTTCTGAAAAGGCAAACGTCCGACTCCTTGTCCCACAAGGAAGGTGCCAGCCCTGAAAGTTCTTGCTGCTCTTCACTGTCCCCGTGCAGCCTATGCACAGGCACAACAGCATTGGGGATATGTGCTTGCCCAGGAACGGTACACCTCACGGTGTTCGTTCTCGGCAGAGGCTCTTCCGAAAAGGCAAACGTCCAGCTCCTTGTCCCACAAGGAAGGTGCCAGCCCTGAAAGCTCTTGCTGCTCTTCACTGTCCCCGTGCAGCCTATGCACAGGCACAACAGCATTGGGGATCTGTGCTTGCCCAGGATCGGTACACCTCACGGTGTTCGTTCTCGGCATAGCATTTTTCTGAAAAGGCAAACGTCCGGCTCCTTGTCCCACAAGGAAGGTGCCAGCCCTGAAAGCTCTTGCTGCTCTTCACTGTCCCCGTGCAGCCTATGCACAGGCACAACAGCATTCGGGATCTGTGCTTGCCCAGGATCGGTACACCTCACGGTGTTCGTTCTCGGCATAGCATTTTTCTGAAAAGGCAAACGTCCGACTCCTTGTCCCACAAGGAAGGTGCCAGCCCTGAAAGTTCTTGCTGCTCTTCACTGTCCCCGTGCAGCCTATGCACAGGCACAACAGCATTGGGGATATGTGCTTGCCCAGGAACGGTACACCTCACGGTGTTCGTTCTCGGCAGAGGCTCTTCCGAAAAGGCAAACGTCCAGCTCCTTGTCCCACAAGGAAGGTGCCAGCCCTGAAAGCTCTTGCTGCTCTTCACTGTCCCCGTGCAACCTATGCGCAGGCACAACAGCATTCGGGATCTGTGCTTGCCCAGGATCGGTACACCTCACGGTGTTCGTTCTCGGCATAGCATTTTTCTGAAAAGGCAAACGTCCGGCTCCTTGTCCCACAAGGAAGGTGCCAGCCCTGAAAGCTCTTGCTGCTCTTCACTGTCCCCGTGTAGCCTATGCACAGGCACAACAGCATTGGGGATCTGTGCTTGCCCAAGAACAGTACACCTCATGGTGTTCGTTCTCGGCAGAGGCTCTTCCGAAAAGGCAAACGTCCGGCTCCTTGTCCCACAAGGAAGGTGCCAGCCCTGAAAGCTCTTGCTGCTCTTCACTGTCCCCGTGCAGCCTATGCACAGGCACAACAGCATTGGGGATCTGTGCTTGCCCAGGATCGGTACACCTCACGGTGTTCGTTCTCGGCATAGCATTTTTCTGAAAAGGCAAACGTCCGGCTCCTTGTCCCGCAAGGAAGGTGCCAGCCCTGAAAGCTCTTGCTGCTCTTCACTGTCCCCGTGCAGCCTATGCACAGGCACAACAGCATTGGGGATATGTGCTTGCCCAGGAACGGTACACCTCTCGGTGTCCGTTCTCGGCAGAGGCTCTTCCGAAAAGGCAAACGTCCGGCTCCTTGTCCCACAAGGAAGGTGCCAGCCCTGAAAGCTCTTGCTGTTCTTCACTGTCCCCGTGCAGCCTATGCACAGGCACAACAGCATTGGGGATCTGTGCTTGCCCAGGATCGGTACACCTCACGGTGTTCGTTCTCGGCATAGCATTTTTCTGAAAAGGCAAACGTCCAGCTCCTTGTCCCACAAGGAAGGTGCCAGCCCTGAAAGCTCTTGCTGCTCTTCACTGTCCCCGTGCAGCCTATGCACAGGCACAACAGCATTCGGGATCTGTGCTTGCCCAGGATCGGTACACCTCACGGTGTTCGTTCTCGGCATAGCATTTTTCTGAAAAGGCAAACGTCCGGCTCCTTGTCCCACAAGGAAGGTGCCAGCCCTGAAAGCTCTTGCTGCTCTTCACTGTCCCCGTGCAGCCTATGCACAGGCACAACAGCATTCGGGATCTGTGCTTGCCCAGGATCGGTACACCTCTATGTGTCAGTTCTCAGCATAACAGTTTTCTGAAAAGGTAAACGTCCGGCTCCTTGTCCCACAAGGAAGGTGCCAGCCCTGAAAGCTCTTGCTGCTCTTCACTGTCCCCGTGCAGCCTATGCACAGGCACAACAGCATTGGGGATCTGTGCTTGCCCAGGATCGGTACACCTCACGGTGTTCGTTCTCGGCATAGCATTTTTCTGAAAAGGCAAACGTCCGGCTCCTTGTCCCACAAGGAAGGTGCCAGCCCTGAAAGCTCTTGCTGCTCTTCACTGTCCCCGTGCAGCCTATGCACAGGCACAACAGCATTCGGGATCTGTGCTTGCCCAGGATCGGTACACCTCACGGTGTTCGTTCTCGGCATAGCATTTTTCTGAAAAGGCAAACGTCCAGCTCCTTGTCCCACAAGGAAGGTGCCAGCCCTGAAAGCTCTTGCTGCTCTTCACTGTCCCCGTGCAGCCTATGCACAGGCACAACAGCATTCGGGATCTGTGCTTGCCCAGGATCGGTACACCTCACGGTGTTCGTTCTCGGCATAGCATTTTTCTGAAAAGGCAAACGTCCGGCTCCTTGTCCCACAAGGAAGGTGCCAGCCCTGAAAGCTCTTGCTGCTCTTCACTGTCCCCGTGCAGCCTATGCACAGGCACAACAGCATTGGGGATCTGTGCTTGCCCAGGATCGGTACACCTCACGGTGTTCGTTCTCGGCATAGCATTTTTCTGAAAAGGCAAACGTCCGGCTCCTTGTCCCACAAGGAAGGTGCCAGCCCTGAAAGCTCTTGCTGCTCTTCACTGTCCCCGTGCAGCCTATGCACAGGCACAACAGCATTGGGGATCTGTGCTTGCCCAGGATCGGTACACCTCACGGTGTTCGTTCTCGGCAGAGGCTCTTCCGAAAAGGCAAACGTCCAGCTCCTTGTCCCACAAGGAAGGTGCCAGCCCTGAAAGCTCTTGCTGCTCTTCACTGTCCCCGTGCAGCCTATGCACAGGCACAACAGCATTGGGGATCTGTGCTTGCCCAGGATCGGTACACCTCACGGTGTTCGTTCTCGGCATAGCATTTTTCTGAAAAGGCAAACGTCCGGCTCCTTGTCCCACAAGGAAGGTGCCAGCCCTGAAAGCTCTTGCTGCTCTTCACTGTCCCCGTGCAGCCTATGCACAGGCACAACAGCATTCGGGATCTGTGCTTGCCCAGGATCGGTACACCTCACGGTGTTCGTTCTCGGCATAGCATTTTTCTGAAAAGGCAAACGTCCGGCTCCTTGTCCCACAAGGAAGGTGCCAGCCCTGAAAGCTCTTGCTGCTCTTCACTGTCCCCGTGCAGCCTATGCACAGGCACAACAGCATTGGGGATCTGTGCTTGCCCAGGATCGGTACACCTCACGGTGTTCGTTCTCGGCATAGCATTTTTCTGAAAAGGCAAACGTCCGGCTCCTTGTCCCACAAGGAAGGTGCCAGCCCTGAAAGCTCTTGCTGCTCTTCACTGTCCCCGTGCAGCCTATGCACAGGCACAACAGCATTGGGGATCTGTGCTTGCCCAGGATCGGTACACCTCACGGTGTTCGTTCTCGGCATAGCATTTTTCTGAAAAGGCAAACGTCCGGCTCCTTGTCCCACAAGGAAGGTGCCAGCCCTGAAAGCTCTTGCTGCTCTTCACTGTCCCCGTGCAGCCTATGCACAGGCACAACAGCATTCGGGATCTGTGCTTGCCCAGGATCGGTACACCTCACGGTGTTCGTTCTCGGCATAGCATTTTTCTGAAAAGGCAAACGTCCGGCTCCTTGTCCCACAAGGAAGGTGCCAGCCCTGAAAGCTCTTGCTGCTCTTCACTGTCCCCGTGCAGCCTATGCACAGGCACAACAGCATTGGGGATCTGTGCTTGCCCAGGATCGGTACACCTCACGGTGTTCGTTCTCGGCATAGCATTTTTCTGAAAAGGCAAACGTCCGGCTCCTTGTCCCACAAGGAAGGTGCCAGCCCTGAAAGCTCTTGCTGCTCTTCACTGTCCCCGTGCAGCCTATGCACAGGCACAACAGCATTGGGGATCTGTGCTTGCCCAGGAACGGTACACCTCACGGTGTTCGTTCTCGGCAGCGCCTCTTCCGAAAAGGCAAACGTCCGGCTCCTTGTCCCACAAGGAAGGTGCCAGCCCTGAAAGCTCTTGCTGCTCTTCACTGTCCCCGTGTAGCCTATGCACAGGCACAACAGCATTGGGGATATGTGCTTGCCCAGGAACGGTACACCTCACGGTGTTCGTTCTCGGCATAGCATTTTTCTGAAAAGGCAAACGTCCAGCTCCTTGTCCCACAAGGAAGGTGCCAGCCCTGAAAGCTCTTGCTGCTCTTCACTGTCCCCGTGCAGCCTATGCGCAGGCACAACAGCATTCGGGATCTGTGCTTGCCCAGGATCGGTACACCTCACGGTGTTCGTTCTCGGCAGAGGCTCTTCCGAAAAGGCAAAGGTCCAGCTCCTTGTCCCACAAGGAAGGTGCCAGCCCTGAAAGCTCTTGCTGCTCTTCACTGTCCCCGTGCAGCCTATGCACAGGCACAACAGCATTGGGGATATGTGCTTGCCCAGGATCGGTACATCTCACGGTGTTCGTTCTCGGCATAGCATTTTTCTGAAAAGGCAAACGTCCGGCTCCTTGTCCCACAAGGAAGGTGCCAGCCCTGAAAGCTCTTGCTGCTCTTCACTGTCCCCGTGCAGCCTATGCACAGGCACAACAGCATTGGGGATCTGTGCTTGCCCAGGATCGGTACACCTCACGGTGTTCGTTCTCGGAAGAGGCTCTTCCGAAAAGGCAAACGTCCGGCTCCTTGTCCCACAAGGAAGGTGCCAGCCCTGAAAGCTCTTGCTGCTCTTCACTGTCCCTGTGCAGCCTATGCACAGGCACAACAGCATTGGGGATCTGTGCTTGCCCAGGAACGGTACACCTCTCGGTGTCCGTTCTCGGCATAGCATTTTTCTGAAAAGGCAAACGTCCGACTCCTTGTCCCACAAGGAAGGTGCCAGCCCTGAAAGCTCTTGCTGCTCTTCACTGTCCCCGTGCAGCCTATGCACAGGCACAACAGCATTGGGGATCTGTGCTTGCCCAGGATCGGTACACCTCACGGTGTTCGTTCTCGGAAGAGGCTCTTCCGAAAAGGCAAACGTCCGGCTCCTTGTCCCACAAGGAAGGTGCCAGCCCTGAAAGCTCTTGCTGCTCTTCACTGTCCCTGTGCAGCCTATGCACAGGCACAACAGCATTGGGGATCTGTGCTTGCGCAGGAACGGTACACCTCTCGGTGTCCGTTCTCGGCATAGCATTTTTCTGAAAAGGCAAACGTCCGACTCCTTGTCCCACAAGGAAGGTGCCAGCCCTGAAAGCTCTTGCTGCTCTTCACTGTCCCCGTGCAGCCTATGCACAGGCACAACAGCATTGGGGATATGTGCTTGCCCAGGAACGATACACCTCACGGTGTTCGTTCTCGGCAGAGGCTCTTCCGAAAAGGCAAACGTCCGGCTCCTTGTCCCACAAGGAAGGTGCCAGCCCTGAAAGCTCTTGCTGCTCTTCACTGTCCCCGTGCAGCCTATGCACAGGCACAACAGCATTCGGGATCTGTGCTTGCCCAGGATCGGTACACCTCACGGTGTTCGTTCTCGGCATAGCATTTTTCTGAAAAGGCAAACGTCCGGCTCCTTGTCCCACAAGGAAGGTGCCAGCCCTGAAAGCTCTTGCTGCTCTTCACTGTCCCCGTGCAGCCTATGCACAGGCACAACAGCATTGGGGATCTGTGCTTGCCCAGGATCGGTACACCTCACGGTGTTCGTTCTCGGCAGAGGCTCTTCCGAAAAGGCAAACGTCCGGCTCCTTGTCCCACAAGGAAGGTGCCAGCCCTGAAAGCTCTTGCTGCTCTTCACTGTCCCCGTGCAGCCTATGCACAGGCACAACAGCATTCGGGATCTGTGCTTGCCCAGGATCGGTACACCTCACGGTGTTCGTTCTCGGCAGAGGCTCTTCCGAAAAGGCAAACGTCCAGCTCCTTGTCCCACAAGGAAGGTGCCAGCCCTGAAAGCTCTTGCTGCTCTTCACTGTCCCCGTGCAGCCTATGCACAGGCACAACAGCATTGGGGATCTGTGCTTGCCCAGGATCGGTACACCTCACGGTGTTCGTTCTCGGCATAGCATTTTTCTGAAAAGGCAAACGTCCGGCTCCTTGTCCCACAAGGAAGGTGCCAGCCCTGAAAGCTCTTGCTGCTCTTCACTGTCCCCGTGCAGCCTATGCGCAGGCACAACAGCATTCGGGATCTGTGCTTGCCCAGGATCGGTACACCTCACGGTGTTCGTACTCGGCATAGCATTTTTCTGAAAAGGCAAACGTCCGACTCCTTGTCCCACAAGGAAGGTGCCAGCCCTGAAAGCTCTTGCTGCTCTTCACTGTCCCCGTGCAGCCTATGCACAGGCACAACAGCATTGGGGATCTGTGCTTGCCCAGGATCGGTACACCTCACGGTGTTCGTTCTCGGCATAGCATTTTTCTGAAAAGGCAAACGTCCGGCTCCTTGTCCCACAAGGAAGGTGCCAGCCCTGAAAGCTCTTGCTGCTCTTCACTGTCCCCGTGCAGCCTATGCACAGGCACAACAGCATTCGGGATCTGTGCTTGCCCAGGATCGGTACACCTCACGGTGTTCGTTCTCGGCATAGCATTTTTCTGAAAAGGCAAACGTCCGACTCCTTGTCCCACAAGGAAGGTGCCAGCCCTGAAAGTTCTTGCTGCTCTTCACTGTCCCCGTGCAGCCTATGCACAGGCACAACAGCATTGGGGATATGTGCTTGCCCAGGAACGGTACACCTCACGGTGTTCGTTCTCGGCAGAGGCTCTTCCGAAAAGGCAAACGTCCAGCTCCTTGTCCCACAAGGAAGGTGCCAGCCCTGAAAGCTCTTGCTGCTCTTCACTGTCCCCGTGCAGCCTATGCACAGGCACAACAGCATTGGGGATCTGTGCTTGCCCAGGAACGGTACACCTCTCGGTGTCCGTTCTCGGCATAGCATTTTTCTGAAAAGGCAAACGTCCGGCTCCTTGTCCCACAAGGAAGGTGCCAGCCCTGAAAGCTCTTGCTGCTCTTCACTGTCCCCGTGCAGCCTATGCACAGGCACAACAGCATTCGGGATCTGTGCTTGCCCAGGATCGGTACACCTCACGGTGTTCGTTCTCGGCATAGCATTTTTCTGAAAAGGCAAACGTCCGGCTCCTTGTCCCACAAGGAAGGTGCCAGCCCTGAAAGCTCTTGCTGCTCTTCACTGTCCCCGTGCAGCCTATGCACAGGCACAACAGCATTGGGGATCTGTGCTTGCCCAGGATCGGTACACCTCACGGTGTTCGTTCTCGGCATAGCATTTTTCTGAAAAGGCAAACGTCCGGCTCCTTGTCCCACAAGGAAGGTGCCAGCCCTGAAAGCTCTTGCTGCTCTTCACTGTCCCCGTGCAGCCTATGCACAGGCACAACAGCATTGGGGATCTGTGCTTGCCCAGGATCGGTACACCTCACGGTGTTCGTTCTCGGCATAGCATTTTTCTGAAAAGGCAAACGTCCGGCTCCTTGTCCCACAAGGAAGGTGCCAGCCCTGAAAGCTCTTGCTGCTCTTCACTGTCCCCGTGCAGCCTATGCACAGGCACAACAGCATTCGGGATCTGTGCTTGCCCAGGATCGGTACACCTCACGGTGTTCGTTCTCGGCATAGCATTTTTCTGAAAAGGCAAACGTCCGGCTCCTTGTCCCACAAGGAAGGTGCCAGCCCTGAAAGCTCTTGCTGCTCTTCACTGTCCCCGTGCAGCCTATGCACAGGCACAACAGCATTGGGGATCTGTGCTTGCCCAGGATCGGTACACCTCACGGTGTTCGTTCTCGGCATAGCATTTTTCTGAAAAGGCAAACGTCCGGCTCCTTGTCCCACAAGGAAGGTGCCAGCCCTGAAAGCTCTTGCTGCTCTTCACTGTCCCCGTGCAGCCTATGCACAGGCACAACAGCATTGGGGATCTGTGCTTGCCCAGGATCGGTACACCTCACGGTGTTCGTTCTCGGCATAGCATTTTTCTGAAAAGGCAAACGTCCGGCTCCTTGTCCCACAAGGAAGGTGCCAGCCCTGAAAGCTCTTGCTGCTCTTCACTGTCCCCGTGCAGCCTATGCACAGGCACAACAGCATTCGGGATCTGTGCTTGCCCAGGATCGGTACACCTCACGGTGTTCGTTCTCGGCATAGCATTTTTCTGAAAAGGCAAACGTCCGGCTCCTTGTCCCACAAGGAAGGTGCCAGCCCTGAAAGCTCTTGCTGCTCTTCACTGTCCCCGTGCAGCCTATGCACAGGCACAACAGCATTGGGGATCTGTGCTTGCCCAGGATCGGTACACCTCACGGTGTTCGTTCTCGGCATAGCATTTTTCTGAAAAGGCAAACGTCCGGCTCCTTGTCCCACAAGGAAGGTGCCAGCCCTGAAAGCTCTTGCTGCTCTTCACTGTCCCCGTGCAGCCTATGCACAGGCACAACAGCATTGGGGATCTGTGCTTGCCCAGGAACGGTACACCTCACGGTGTTCGTTCTCGGCAGCGCCTCTTCCGAAAAGGCAAACGTCCGGCTCCTTGTCCCACAAGGAAGGTGCCAGCCCTGAAAGCTCTTGCTGCTCTTCACTGTCCCCGTGTAGCCTATGCACAGGCACAACAGCATTGGGGATATGTGCTTGCCCAGGAACGGTACACCTCACGGTGTTCGTTCTCGGCATAGCATTTTTCTGAAAAGGCAAACGTCCAGCTCCTTGTCCCACAAGGAAGGTGCCAGCCCTGAAAGCTCTTGCTGCTCTTCACTGTCCCCGTGCAGCCTATGCGCAGGCACAACAGCATTCGGGATCTGTGCTTGCCCAGGATCGGTACACCTCACGGTGTTCGTTCTCGGCAGAGGCTCTTCCGAAAAGGCAAAGGTCCAGCTCCTTGTCCCACAAGGAAGGTGCCAGCCCTGAAAGCTCTTGCTGCTCTTCACTGTCCCCGTGCAGCCTATGCACAGGCACAACAGCATTGGGGATATGTGCTTGCCCAGGATCGGTACATCTCACGGTGTTCGTTCTCGGCATAGCATTTTTCTGAAAAGGCAAACGTCCGGCTCCTTGTCCCACAAGGAAGGTGCCAGCCCTGAAAGCTCTTGCTGCTCTTCACTGTCCCCGTGCAGCCTATGCACAGGCACAACAGCATTGGGGATCTGTGCTTGCCCAGGATCGGTACACCTCACGGTGTTCGTTCTCGGCATAGCATTTTTCTGAAAAGGCAAACGTCCGGCTCCTTGTCCCACAAGGAAGGTGCCAGCCCTGAAAGCTCTTGCTGCTCTTCACTGTCCCCGTGCAGCCTATGCACAGGCACAACAGCATTCGGGATCTGTGCTTGCCCAGGATCGGTACACCTCACGGTGTTCGTTCTCGGCATAGCATTTTTCTGAAAAGGCAAACGTCCGACTCCTTGTCCCACAAGGAAGGTGCCAGCCCTGAAAGTTCTTGCTGCTCTTCACTGTCCCCGTGCAGCCTATGCACAGGCACAACAGCATTGGGGATATGTGCTTGCCCAGGAACGGTACACCTCACGGTGTCCGTTCTCGGCAGAGGCTCTTCCGAAAAGGCAAACGTCCAGCTCCTTGTCCCACAAGGAAGGTGCCAGCCCTGAAAGCTCTTGCTGCTCTTCACTGTCCCCGTGCAGCCTATGCACAGGCACAACAGCATTGGGGATCTGTGCTTGCCCAGGAACGGTACACCTCACGGTGTTCGTTCTCGGCATAGCATTTTTCTGAAAAGGCAAACGTCCGGCTCCTTGTCCCACAAGGAAGGTGCCAGCCCTGAAAGATCTTGCTGCTCTTCACTGTCCCCGTGCAGCCTATGCACAGGCACAACAGCATTCGGGATCTGTGCTTGCCCAGGATCGGTACACCTCACGGTGTTCGTTCTCGGCATAGCATTTTTCTGAAATGGCAAACGTCCGGCTCCTTGTCCCACAAGGAAGGTGCCAGCCCTGAAAGCTCTTGCTGCTCTTCACTGTCCCCGTGCAGCCTATGCACAGGCACAACAGCATTCGGGATCTGTGCTTGCCCAGGAACGGTACACCTCACGGTGTTCGTTCTCGGCAGAGGCTCTGCCGAAAAGGCAAACGTCCAGCTCCTTGTCCCACAAGGAAGGTGCCAGCCCTGAAAGCTCTTGCTGCTCTTCACTGTCCCCGTGCAGCCTATGCACAGGCACAACAGCATTGGGGATCTGTGCTTGTCCAGGATCGGTACACCTCACGGTGTTCGTTCTCGGCATAGCATTTTTCTGAAAAGGCAAACGTCCGGCTCCTTGTCCCACAAGGAAGGTGCCAGCCCTGAAAGCTCTTGCTGCTCTTCACTGTCCCCGTGCAGCCTATGCACAGGCACAACAGCATTGGGGATATGAGCTTGCCCAGGAACGGTACACCTCACGGTGTTCGTTCTCGGCAGAGGCTGTTCCGAAAAGGCAAACGTCCAGCTCCTTGTCCCACAAGGAAGGTGCCAGCCCTGAAAGCTCTTGCTGCTCTTCACTGTCCCCGTGCAGCCTATGCACAGGCACAACAGCATTCGGGATCTGTGCTTGCCCAGGATCGGTACACCTCACGGTGTTCGTTCTCGGCATAGCATTTTTCTGAAAAGGCAAACGTCCGGCTCCTTGTCCCACAAGGAAGGTGCCAGCCCTGAAAGCTCTTGCTGCTCTTCACTGTCCCCGTGCAGCCTATGCACAGGCACAACAGCATTGGGGATCTGTGCTTGCCCAGGATCGGTGCACCTCTATGTGTCAGTTCTCAGCATAGCATTTTTCTGAAAAGGCAAACGTCCGGCTCCTTGTCCCACAAGGAAGGTGCCAGCCCTGAAAGCTCTTGCTGCTCTTCACTGTCCCCGTGCAGCCTATGCACAGGCACAACAGCATTGGGGATCTGTGCTTGCCCAGGAACGGTACACCTCACGGTGTTCGTTCTCGGCAGAGGCTCTTCCGAAAAGGCAAACGTCCAGCTCCTTGTCCCACAAGGAAGGTGCCAGCCCTGAAAGCTCTTGCTGCTCTTCACTGTCCCCGTGCAGCCTATGCACAGGCACAACAGCATTGGGGATCTGTGCTTGCCCAGGATCGGTACACCTCACGGTGTTCGTTCTCGGCATAGCATTTTTCTGAAAAGGCAAACGTCCGGCTCCTTGTCCCACAAGGAAGGTGCCAGCCCTGAAAGCTCTTGCTGCTCTTCACTGTCCCCGTGCAGCCTATGCACAGGCACAACAGCATTGGGGATCTGTGCTTGCCCAGGATCGGTACACCTCACGGTGTTCGTTCTCGGCATAGCATTTTTCTGAAAAGGCAAACGTCCGACTCCTTGTCCCACAAGGAAGGTGCCAGCCCTGAAAGTTCTTGCTGCTCTTCACTGTCCCCGTGCAGCCTATGCACAGGCACAACAGCATTGGGGATATGTGCTTGCCCAGGAACGGTACACCTCACGGTGTCCGTTCTCGGCAGAGGCTCTTCCGAAAAGGCAAACGTCCAGCTCCTTGTCCCACAAGGAAGGTGCCAGCCCTGAAAGCTCTTGCTGCTCTTCACTGTCCCCGTGCAGCCTATGCACAGGCACAACAGCATTGGGGATCTGTGCTTGCCCAGGATCGGTACACCTCACGGTGTTCGTTCTCGGCATAGCATTTTTCTGAAAAGGCAAACGTCCGGCTCCTTGTCCCACAAGGAAGGTGCCAGCCCTGAAAGATCTTGCTGCTCTTCACTGTCCCCGTGCAGCCTATGCACAGGCACAACAGCATTCGGGATCTGTGCTTGCCCAGGATCGGTACACCTCACGGTGTTCGTTCTCGGCATAGCATTTTTCTGAAATGGCAAACGTCCGGCTCCTTGTCCCACAAGGAAGGTGCCAGCCCTGAAAGCTCTTGCTGCTCTTCACTGTCCCCGTGCAGCCTATGCACAGGCACAACAGCATTCGGGATCTGTGCTTGCCCAGGAACGGTACACCTCACGGTGTTCGTTCTCGGCAGAGGCTCTTCCGAAAAGGCAAACGTCCAGCTCCTTGTCCCACAAGGAAGGTGCCAGCCCTGAAAGCTCTTGCTGCTCTTCACTGTCCCCGTGCAGCCTATGCACAGGCACAACAGCATTGGGGATCTGTGCTTGCCCAGGATCGGTACACCTCACGGTGTTCGTTCTCGGCATAGCATTTTTCTGAAAAGGCAAACGTCCGGCTCCTTGTCCCACAAGGAAGGTGCCAGCCCTGAAAGCTCTTGCTGCTCTTCACTGTCCCCGTGCAGCCTATGCACAGGCACAACAGCATTGGGGATATGAGCTTGCCCAGGAACGGTACACCTCACGGTGTTCGTTCTCGGCAGAGGCTCTTCCGAAAAGGCAAACGTCCAGCTCCTTGTCCCACAAGGAAGGTGCCAGCCCTGAAAGCTCTTGCTGCTCTTCACTGTCCCCGTGCAGCCTATGCACAGGCACAACAGCATTGGGGATCTGTGCTTGCCCAGGATCGGTACACCTCACGGTGTTCGTTCTCGGCATAGCATTTTTCTGAAAAGGCAAACGTCCGGCTCCTTGTCCCACAAGGAAGGTGCCAGCCCTGAAAGCTCTTGCTGCTCTTCACTGTCCCCGTGCAGCCTATGCACAGGCACAACAGCATTCGGGATCTGTGCTTGCCCAGGATCGGTACACCTCACGGTGTTCGTTCTCGGCATAGCATTTTTCTGAAAAGGCAAACGTCCGACTCCTTGTCCCACAAGGAAGGTGCCAGCCCTGAAAGTTCTTGCTGCTCTTCACTGTCCCCGTGCAGCCTATGCACAGGCACAACAGCATTGGGGATATGTGCTTGCCCAGGAACGGTACACCTCACGGTGTTCGTTCTCGGCAGAGGCTCTTCCGAAAAGGCAAACGTCCAGCTCCTTGTCCCACAAGGAAGGTGCCAGCCCTGAAAGCTCTTGCTGCTCTTCACTGTCCCCGTGCAGCCTATGCACAGGCACAACAGCATTCGGGATCTGTGCTTGCCCAGGAACAGTACACCTCACGGTGTTCGTTCTCGGCAGAGGCTCTTCCGAAAAGGCAAACGTCCGGCTCCTTGTCCCACAAGGAAGGTGCCAGCCCTGAAAGTTCTTGCTGCTCTTCACTGTCCCCGTGCAGCCTATGCACAGGCACAACAGCATTGGGGATCTGTGCTTGCCCAGGATCGGTACACCTCACGGTGTTCGTTCTCGGCATAGCATTTTTCTGAAAAGGCAAACGTCCGGCTCCTTGTCCCACAAGGAAGGTGCCAGCCCTGAAAGCTCTTGCTGCTCTTCACTGTCCCCGTGCAGCCTATGCACAGGCACAACAGCATTGGGGATCTGTGCTTGCCCAGGATCGGTACACCTCACGGTGTTCGTTCTCGGCAGAGGCTCTTCCGAAAAGGCAAACGTCCGGCTCCTTGTCCCACAAGGAAGGTGCCAGCCCTGAAAGCTCTTGCTGCTCTTCACTGTCCCTGTGCAGCCTATGCACAGGCACAACAGCATTGGGGATCTGTGCTTGCGCAGGAACGGTACACCTCTCGGTGTCCGTTCTCGGCATAGCATTTTTCTGAAAAGGCAAACGTCCGACTCCTTGTCCCACAAGGAAGGTGCCAGCCCTGAAAGCTCTTGCTGCTCTTCACTGTCCCCGTGCAGCCTATGCACAGGCACAACAGCATTGGGGATATGTGCTTGCCCAGGAACGATACACCTCACGGTGTTCGTTCTCGGCAGAGGCTCTTCCGAAAAGGCAAACGTCCGGCTCCTTGTCCCACAAGGAAGGTGCCAGCCCTGAAAGCTCTTGCTGCTCTTCACTGTCCCCGTGCAGCCTATGCACAGGCACAACAGCATTCGGGATCTGTGCTTGCCCAGGATCGGTACACCTCACGGTGTTCGTTCTCGGCATAGCATTTTTCTGAAAAGGCAAACGTCCGGCTCCTTGTCCCACAAGGAAGGTGCCAGCCCTGAAAGCTCTTGCTGCTCTTCACTGTCCCCGTGCAGCCTATGCACAGGCACAACAGCATTGGGGATCTGTGCTTGCCCAGGATCGGTACACCTCACGGTGTTCGTTCTCGGCAGAGGCTCTTCCGAAAAGGCAAACGTCCGGCTCCTTGTCCCACAAGGAAGGTGCCAGCCCTGAAAGCTCTTGCTGCTCTTCACTGTCCCCGTGCAGCCTATGCACAGGCACAACAGCATTCGGGATCTGTGCTTGCCCAGGATCGGTACACCTCACGGTGTTCGTTCTCGGCAGAGGCTCTTCCGAAAAGGCAAACGTCCAGCTCCTTGTCCCACAAGGAAGGTGCCAGCCCTGAAAGCTCTTGCTGCTCTTCACTGTCCCCGTGCAGCCTATGCACAGGCACAACAGCATTGGGGATCTGTGCTTGCCCAGGATCGGTACACCTCACGGTGTTCGTTCTCGGCATAGCATTTTTCTGAAAAGGCAAACGTCCGGCTCCTTGTCCCACAAGGAAGGTGCCAGCCCTGAAAGCTCTTGCTGCTCTTCACTGTCCCCGTGCAGCCTATGCGCAGGCACAACAGCATTCGGGATCTGTGCTTGCCCAGGATCGGTACACCTCACGGTGTTCGTACTCGGCATAGCATTTTTCTGAAAAGGCAAACGTCCGACTCCTTGTCCCACAAGGAAGGTGCCAGCCCTGAAAGCTCTTGCTGCTCTTCACTGTCCCCGTGCAGCCTATGCACAGGCACAACAGCATTGGGGATCTGTGCTTGCCCAGGATCGGTACACCTCACGGTGTTCGTTCTCGGCATAGCATTTTTCTGAAAAGGCAAACGTCCGGCTCCTTGTCCCACAAGGAAGGTGCCAGCCCTGAAAGCTCTTGCTGCTCTTCACTGTCCCCGTGCAGCCTATGCACAGGCACAACAGCATTCGGGATCTGTGCTTGCCCAGGATCGGTACACCTCACGGTGTTCGTTCTCGGCATAGCATTTTTCTGAAAAGGCAAACGTCCGACTCCTTGTCCCACAAGGAAGGTGCCAGCCCTGAAAGTTCTTGCTGCTCTTCACTGTCCCCGTGCAGCCTATGCACAGGCACAACAGCATTGGGGATATGTGCTTGCCCAGGAACGGTACACCTCACGGTGTTCGTTCTCGGCAGAGGCTCTTCCGAAAAGGCAAACGTCCAGCTCCTTGTCCCACAAGGAAGGTGCCAGCCCTGAAAGCTCTTGCTGCTCTTCACTGTCCCCGTGCAGCCTATGCACAGGCACAACAGCATTGGGGATCTGTGCTTGCCCAGGAACGGTACACCTCTCGGTGTCCGTTCTCGGCATAGCATTTTTCTGAAAAGGCAAACGTCCGGCTCCTTGTCCCACAAGGAAGGTGCCAGCCCTGAAAGCTCTTGCTGCTCTTCACTGTCCCCGTGCAGCCTATGCACAGGCACAACAGCATTCGGGATCTGTGCTTGCCCAGGATCGGTACACCTCACGGTGTTCGTTCTCGGCATAGCATTTTTCTGAAAAGGCAAACGTCCGGCTCCTTGTCCCACAAGGAAGGTGCCAGCCCTGAAAGCTCTTGCTGCTCTTCACTGTCCCCGTGCAGCCTATGCACAGGCACAACAGCATTGGGGATCTGTGCTTGCCCAGGATCGGTACACCTCACGGTGTTCGTTCTCGGCATAGCATTTTTCTGAAAAGGCAAACGTCCGGCTCCTTGTCCCACAAGGAAGGTGCCAGCCCTGAAAGCTCTTGCTGCTCTTCACTGTCCCCGTGCAGCCTATGCACAGGCACAACAGCATTGGGGATCTGTGCTTGCCCAGGATCGGTACACCTCACGGTGTTCGTTCTCGGCATAGCATTTTTCTGAAAAGGCAAACGTCCGGCTCCTTGTCCCACAAGGAAGGTGCCAGCCCTGAAAGCTCTTGCTGCTCTTCACTGTCCCCGTGCAGCCTATGCACAGGCACAACAGCATTCGGGATCTGTGCTTGCCCAGGATCGGTACACCTCACGGTGTTCGTTCTCGGCATAGCATTTTTCTGAAAAGGCAAACGTCCGGCTCCTTGTCCCACAAGGAAGGTGCCAGCCCTGAAAGCTCTTGCTGCTCTTCACTGTCCCCGTGCAGCCTATGCACAGGCACAACAGCATTGGGGATCTGTGCTTGCCCAGGATCGGTACACCTCACGGTGTTCGTTCTCGGCATAGCATTTTTCTGAAAAGGCAAACGTCCGGCTCCTTGTCCCACAAGGAAGGTGCCAGCCCTGAAAGCTCTTGCTGCTCTTCACTGTCCCCGTGCAGCCTATGCACAGGCACAACAGCATTGGGGATCTGTGCTTGCCCAGGAACGGTACACCTCACGGTGTTCGTTCTCGGCAGCGCCTCTTCCGAAAAGGCAAACGTCCGGCTCCTTGTCCCACAAGGAAGGTGCCAGCCCTGAAAGCTCTTGCTGCTCTTCACTGTCCCCGTGTAGCCTATGCACAGGCACAACAGCATTGGGGATATGTGCTTGCCCAGGAACGGTACACCTCACGGTGTTCGTTCTCGGCATAGCATTTTTCTGAAAAGGCAAACGTCCAGCTCCTTGTCCCACAAGGAAGGTGCCAGCCCTGAAAGCTCTTGCTGCTCTTCACTGTCCCCGTGCAGCCTATGCGCAGGCACAACAGCATTCGGGATCTGTGCTTGCCCAGGATCAGTACACCTCACGGTGTTCGTTCTCGGCAGAGGCTCTTCCGAAAAGGCAAAGGTCCAGCTCCTTGTCCCACAAGGAAGGTGCCAGCCCTGAAAGCTCTTGCTGCTCTTCACTGTCCCCGTGCAGCCTATGCACAGGCACAACAGCATTGGGGATATGTGCTTGCCCAGGATCGGTACATCTCACGGTGTTCGTTCTCGGCATAGCATTTTTCTGAAAAGGCAAACGTCCGGCTCCTTGTCCCACAAGGAAGGTGCCAGCCCTGAAAGCTCTTGCTGCTCTTCACTGTCCCCGTGCAGCCTATGCACAGGCACAACAGCATTGGGGATCTGTGCTTGCCCAGGATCGGTACACCTCACGGTGTTCGTTCTCGGAAGAGGCTCTTCCGAAAAGGCAAACGTCCGGCTCCTTGTCCCACAAGGAAGGTGCCAGCCCTGAAAGCTCTTGCTGCTCTTCACTGTCCCTGTGCAGCCTATGCACAGGCACAACAGCATTGGGGATCTGTGCTTGCCCAGGAACGGTACACCTCTCGGTGTCCGTTCTCGGCATAGCATTTTTCTGAAAAGGCAAACGTCCGACTCCTTGTCCCACAAGGAAGGTGCCAGCCCTGAAAGCTCTTGCTGCTCTTCACTGTCCCCGTGCAGCCTATGCACAGGCACAACAGCATTGGGGATCTGTGCTTGCCCAGGATCGGTACACCTCACGGTGTTCGTTCTCGGAAGAGGCTCTTCCGAAAAGGCAAACGTCCGGCTCCTTGTCCCACAAGGAAGGTGCCAGCCCTGAAAGCTCTTGCTGCTCTTCACTGTCCCTGTGCAGCCTATGCACAGGCACAACAGCATTGGGGATCTGTGCTTGCCCAGGAACGGTACACCTCTCGGTGTCCGTTCTCGGCATAGCATTTTTCTGAAAAGGCAAACGTCCGACTCCTTGTCCCACAAGGAAGGTGCCAGCCCTGAAAGCTCTTGCTGCTCTTCACTGTCCCCGTGCAGCCTATGCACAGGCACAACAGCATTGGGGATATGTGCTTGCCCAGGATCGGTACATCTCACGGTGTTCGTTCTCGGCATAGCATTTTTCTGAAAAGGCAAACGTCCGGCTCCTTGTCCCACAAGGAAGGTGCCAGCCCTGAAAGCTCTTGCTGCTCTTCACTGTCCCCGTGCAGCCTATGCACAGGCACAACAGCATTGGGGATCTGTGCTTGCCCAGGATCGGTACACCTCACGGTGTTCGTTCTCGGAAGAGGCTCTTCCGAAAAGGCAAACGTCCGGCTCCTTGTCCCACAAGGAAGGTGCCAGCCCTGAAAGCTCTTGCTGCTCTTCACTGTCCCTGTGCAGCCTATGCACAGGCACAACAGCATTGGGGATCTGTGCTTGCCCAGGAACGGTACACCTCTCGGTGTCCGTTCTCGGCATAGCATTTTTCTGAAAAGGCAAACGTCCGACTCCTTGTCCCACAAGGAAGGTGCCAGCCCTGAAAGCTCTTGCTGCTCTTCACTGTCCCCGTGCAGCCTATGCACAGGCACAACAGCATTGGGGATATGTGCTTGCCCAGGAACGATACACCTCACGGTGTTCGTTCTCGGCAGAGGCTCTTCCGAAAAGGCAAACGTCCGGCTCCTTGTCCCACAAGGAAGGTGCCAGCCCTGAAAGCTCTTGCTGCTCTTCACTGTCCCCGTGCAGCCTATGCACAGGCACAACAGCATTCGGGATCTGTGCTTGCCCAGGAACGGTACACCTCTCCGTGTCCGTTCTCGGCATAGCATTTTTCTGAAAAGGCAAACGTCCGACTCCTTGTCCCACAAGGAAGGTGCCAGCCCTGAAAGCTCTTGCTGCTCTTCACTGTCCCCGTGCAGCCTATGCACAGGCACAACAGCATTGGGGATATGTGCTTGCCCAGGATCGGTACATCTCACGGTGTTCGTTCTCGGCATAGCATTTTTCTGAAAAGGCAAACGTCCGGCTCCTTGTCCCACAAGGAAGGTGCCAGCCCTGAAAGCTCTTGCTGCTCTTCACTGTCCCCGTGCAGCCTATGCACAGGCACAACAGCATTGGGGATCTGTGCTTGCCCAGGATCGGTACACCTCACGGTGTTCGTTCTCGGCAGAGGCTCTTCCGAAAAGGCAAACGTCCGGCTCCTTGTCCCACAAGGAAGGTGCCAGCCCTGAAAGCTCTTGCTGCTCTTCACTGTCCCTGTGCAGCCTATGCACAGGCACAACAGCATTGGGGATCTGTGCTTGCCCAGGAACGGTACACCTCTCGGTGTCCGTTCTCGGCATAGCATTTTTCTGAAAAGGCAAACGTCCGACTCCTTGTCCCACAAGGAAGGTGCCAGCCCTGAAAGCTCTTGCTGCTCTTCACTGTCCCCGTGCAGCCTATGCACAGGCACAACAGCATTGGGGATATGTGCTTGCCCAGGAACGATACACCTCACGGTGTTCGTTCTCGGCAGAGGCTCTTCCGAAAAGGCAAACGTCCGGCTCCTTGTCCCACAAGGAAGGTGCCAGCCCTGAAAGCTCTTGCTGCTCTTCACTGTCCCCGTGCAGCCTATGCACAGGCACAACAGCATTCGGGATCTGTGCTTGCCCAGGAACGGTACACCTCACGGTGTTCGTTCTCGGCATAGCATTTTTCTGAAAAGGCAAACGTCCGGCTCCTTGTCCCACAAGGAAGGTGCCAGCCCTGAAAGCTCTTGCTGCTCTTCACTGTCCCCGTGCAGCCTATGCACAGGCACAACAGCATTGGGGATATGTGCTTGCCCAGGAACGATACACCTCACGGTGTTCGTTCTCGGCAGAGGCTCTTCCGAAAAGGCAAACGTCCGGCTCCTTGTCCCACAAGGAAGGTGCCAGCCCTGAAAGCTCTTGCTGCTCTTCACTGTCCCCGTGCAGCCTATGCACAGGCACAACAGCATTCGGGATCTGTGCTTGCCCAGGATCGGTACACCTCACGGTGTTCGTTCTCGGCATAGCATTTTTCTGAAAAGGCAAACGTCCGGCTCCTTGTCCCACAAGGAAGGTGCCAGCCCTGAAAGCTCTTGCTGCTCTTCACTGTCCCCGTGCAGCCTATGCACAGGCACAACAGCATTGGGGATCTGTGCTTGCCCAGGATCGGTACACCTCACGGTGTTCGTTCTCGGCAGAGGCTCTTCCGAAAAGGCAAACGTCCGGCTCCTTGTCCCACAAGGAAGGTGCCAGCCCTGAAAGCTCTTGCTGCTCTTCACTGTCCCCGTGCAGCCTATGCACAGGCACAACAGCATTCGGGATCTGTGCTTGCCCAGGATCGGTACACCTCACGGTGTTCGTTCTCGGCAGAGGCTCTTCCGAAAAGGCAAACGTCCAGCTCCTTGTCCCACAAGGAAGGTGCCAGCCCTGAAAGCTCTTGCTGCTCTTCACTGTCCCCGTGCAGCCTATGCACAGGCACAACAGCATTGGGGATCTGTGCTTGCCCAGGATCGGTACACCTCACGGTGTTCGTTCTCGGCATAGCATTTTTCTGAAAAGGCAAACGTCCGGCTCCTTGTCCCACAAGGAAGGTGCCAGCCCTGAAAGCTCTTGCTGCTCTTCACTGTCCCCGTGCAGCCTATGCGCAGGCACAACAGCATTCGGGATCTGTGCTTGCCCAGGATCGGTACACCTCACGGTGTTCGTTCTCGGCATAGCATTTTTCTGAAAAGGCAAACGTCCGGCTCCTTGTCCCACAAGGAAGGTGCCAGCCCTGAAAGTTCTTGCTGCTCTTCACTGTCCCCGTGCAGCCTATGCACAGGCACAACAGCATTGGGGATATGTGCTTGCCCAGGAACGGTACACCTCACGGTGTTCGTTCTCGGCAGAGGCTCTTCCGAAAAGGCAAACGTCCAGCTCCTTGTCCCACAAGGAAGGTGCCAGCCCTGAAAGCTCTTGCTGCTCTTCACTGTCCCCGTGCAGCCTATGCACAGGCACAACAGCATTGGGGATCTGTGCTTGCCCAGGAACGGTACACCTCTCGGTGTCCGTTCTCGGCATAGCATTTTTCTGAAAAGGCAAACGTCCGGCTCCTTGTCCCACAAGGAAGGTGCCAGCCCTGAAAGCTCTTGCTGCTCTTCACTGTCCCCGTGCAGCCTATGCACAGGCACAACAGCATTCGGGATCTGTGCTTGCCCAGGATCGGTACACCTCACGGTGTTCGTTCTCGGCATAGCATTTTTCTGAAAAGGCAAACGTCCGGCTCCTTGTCCCACAAGGAAGGTGCCAGCCCTGAAAGCTCTTGCTGCTCTTCACTGTCCCCGTGCAGCCTATGCACAGGCACAACAGCATTGGGGATCTGTGCTTGCCCAGGATCGGTACACCTCACGGTGTTCGTTCTCGGCATAGCATTTTTCTGAAAAGGCAAACGTCCGGCTCCTTGTCCCACAAGGAAGGTGCCAGCCCTGAAAGCTCTTGCTGCTCTTCACTGTCCCCGTGCAGCCTATGCACAGGCACAACAGCATTGGGGATCTGTGCTTGCCCAGGATCGGTACACCTCACGGTGTTCGTTCTCGGCATAGCATTTTTCTGAAAAGGCAAACGTCCGGCTCCTTGTCCCACAAGGAAGGTGCCAGCCCTGAAAGCTCTTGCTGCTCTTCACTGTCCCCGTGCAGCCTATGCACAGGCACAACAGCATTGGGGATCTGTGCTTGCCCAGGATCGGTACACCTCACGGTGTTCGTTCTCGGCATAGCATTTTTCTGAAAAGGCAAACGTCCGGCTCCTTGTCCCACAAGGAAGGTGCCAGCCCTGAAAGCTCTTGCTGCTCTTCACTGTCCCCGTGCAGCCTATGCACAGGCACAACAGCATTGGGGATCTGTGCTTGCCCAGGAACGGTACACCTCACGGTGTTCGTTCTCGGCAGCGGCTCTTCCGAAAAGGCAAACGTCCGACTCCTTGTCCCACAAGGAAGGTGCCAGCCCTGAAAGCTCTTGCTGCTCTTCACTGTCCCCGTGTAGCCTATGCACAGGCACAACAGCATTGGGGATATGTGCTTGCCCAGGAACGGTACACCTCACGGTGTTCGTTCTCGGCATAGCATTTTTCTGAAAAGGCAAACGTCCAGCTCCTTGTCCCACAAGGAAGGTGCCAGCCCTGAAAGCTCTTGCTGCTCTTCACTGTCCCCGTGCAGCCTATGCGCAGGCACAACAGCATTCGGGATCTGTGCTTGCCCAGGATCGGTACACCTCACGGTGTTCGTTGGCATAGCATTTTTCTGAAAAGGCAAACGTCCGACTCCTTGTCCCACAAGGAAGGTGCCAGCCCTGAAAGTTCTTGCTGCTCTTCACTGTCCCCGTGCAGCCTATGCACAGGCACAACAGCATTGGGGATATGTGCTTGCCCAGGAACGGTACACCTCACGGTGTTCGTTCTCGGCAGAGGCTCTTCCGAAAAGGCAAAGGTCCAGCTCATTGTCCCACAAGGAAGGTGCCAGCCCTGAAAGCTCTTGCTGCTCTTCACTGTCCCCGTGCAGCCTATGCACAGGCACAACAGCATTCGGGATCTGTGCTTGCCCAGGAACGGTACACCTCTCGGTGTCCGTTCTCGGCATAGCATTTTTCTGAAAAGGCAAACGTCCGACTCCTTGTCCCACAAGGAAGGTGCCAGCCCTGAAAGCTCTTGCTGCTCTTCACTGTCCCCGTGCAGCCTATGCACAGGCACAACAGCATTGGGGATATGTGCTTGCCCAGGATCGGTACATCTCACGGTGTTCGTTCTCGGCATAGCATTTTTCTGAAAAGGCAAACGTCCGGCTCCTTGTCCCACAAGGAAGGTGCCAGCCCTGAAAGCTCTTGCTGCTCTTCACTGTCCCCGTGCAGCCTATGCACAGGCACAACAGCATTGGGGATCTGTGCTTGCCCAGGATCGGTACACCTCACGGTGTTCGTTCTCGGAAGAGGCTCTTCCGAAAAGGCAAACGTCCGGCTCCTTGTCCCACAAGGAAGGTGCCAGCCCTGAAAGCTCTTGCTGCTCTTCACTGTCCCTGTGCAGCCTATGCACAGGCACAACAGCATTGGGGATCTGTGCTTGCCCAGGAACGGTACACCTCTCGGTGTCCGTTCTCGGCATAGCATTTTTCTGAAAAGGCAAACGTCCGACTCCTTGTCCCACAAGGAAGGTGCCAGCCCTGAAAGCTCTTGCTGCTCTTCACTGTCCCCGTGCAGCCTATGCACAGGCACAACAGCATTGGGGATATGTGCTTGCCCAGGAACGATACACCTCACGGTGTTCGTTCTCGGCAGAGGCTCTTCCGAAAAGGCAAACGTCCGGCTCCTTGTCCCACAAGGAAGGTGCCAGCCCTGAAAGCTCTTGCTGCTCTTCACTGTCCCCGTGCAGCCTATGCACAGGCACAACAGCATTCGGGATCTGTGCTTGCCCAGGAACGGTACACCTCACGGTGTTCGTTCTCGGCATAGCATTTTTCTGAAAAGGCAAACGTCCGGCTCCTTGTCCCACAAGGAAGGTGCCAGCCCTGAAAGCTCTTGCTGCTCTTCACTGTCCCCGTGCAGCCTATGCACAGGCACAACAGCATTGGGGATATGTGCTTGCCCAGGAACGATACACCTCACGGTGTTCGTTCTCGGCAGAGGCTCTTCCGAAAAGGCAAACGTCCGGCTCCTTGTCCCACAAGGAAGGTGCCAGCCCTGAAAGCTCTTGCTGCTCTTCACTGTCCCCGTGCAGCCTATGCACAGGCACAACAGCATTCGGGATCTGTGCTTGCCCAGGATCGGTACACCTCACGGTGTTCGTTCTCGGCATAGCATTTTTCTGAAAAGGCAAACGTCCGGCTCCTTGTCCCACAAGGAAGGTGCCAGCCCTGAAAGCTCTTGCTGCTCTTCACTGTCCCCGTGCAGCCTATGCACAGGCACAACAGCATTCGGGATCTGTGCTTGCCCAGGATCGGTACACCTCACGGTGTTCGTTCTCGGCAGAGGCTCTTCCGAAAAGGCAAACGTCCGGCTCCTTGTCCCACAAGGAAGGTGCCAGCCCTGAAAGCTCTTGCTGCTCTTCACTGTCCCCGTGCAGCCTATGCACAGGCACAACAGCATTCGGGATCTGTGCTTGCCCAGGAACAGTACACCTCACGGTGTTCGTTCTCGGCAGAGGCTCTTCCGAAAAGGCAAACGTCCAGCTCCTTGTCCCACAAGGAAGGTGCCAGCCCTGAAAGCTCTTGCTGCTCTTCACTGTCCCCGTGCAGCCTATGCACAGGCACAACAGCATTGGGGATCTGTGCTTGCCCAGGATCGGTACACCTCACGGTGTTCGTTCTCGGCATAGCATTTTTCTGAAAAGGCAAACGTCCGGCTCCTTGTCCCACAAGGAAGGTGCCAGCCCTGAAAGCTCTTGCTGCTCTTCACTGTCCCCGTGCAGCCTATGCGCAGGCACAACAGCATTCGGGATCTGTGCTTGCCCAGGATCGGTACACCTCACGGTGTTCGTTCTCGGCATAGCATTTTTCTGAAAAGGCAAACGTCCGACTCCTTGTCCCACAAGGAAGGTGCCAGCCCTGAAAGCTCTTGCTGCTCTTCACTGTCCCCGTGCAGCCTATGCGCAGGCACAACAGCATTCGGGATCTGTGCTTGCCCAGGATCGGTACACCTCACGGTGTTCGTACTCGGCATAGCATTTTTCTGAAAAGGCAAACGTCCGGCTCCTTGTCCCACAAGGAAGGTGCCAGCCCTGAAAGCTCTTGCTGCTCTTCACTGTCCCCGTGCAGCCTATGCACAGGCACAACAGCATTGGGGATCTGTGCTTGCCCAGGATCGGTACACCTCACGGTGTTCGTTCTCGGCATAGCATTTTTCTGAAAAGGCAAACGTCCGGCTCCTTGTCCCACAAGGAAGGTGCCAGCCCTGAAAGCTCTTGCTGCTCTTCACTGTCCCCGTGCAGCCTATGCACAGGCACAACAGCATTGGGGATCTGTGCTTGCCCAGGATCGGTACACCTCACGGTGTTCGTTCTCGGCATAGCATTTTTCTGAAAAGGCAAACGTCCGACTCCTTGTCCCACAAGGAAGGTGCCAGCCCTGAAAGTTCTTGCTGCTCTTCACTGTCCCCGTGCAGCCTATGCACAGGCACAACAGCATTGGGGATATGTGCTTGCCCAGGAACGGTACACCTCACGGTGTTCGTTCTCGGCAGAGGCTCTTCCGAAAAGGCAAACGTCCAGCTCCTTGTCCCACAAGGAAGGTGCCAGCCCTGAAAGCTCTTGCTGCTCTTCACTGTCCCCGTGCAGCCTATGCACAGGCACAACAGCATTGGGGATCTGTGCTTGCCCAGGAACGGTACACCTCTCGGTGTCCGTTCTCGGCATAGCATTTTTCTGAAAAGGCAAACGTCCGGCTCCTTGTCCCACAAGGAAGGTGCCAGCCCTGAAAGCTCTTGCTGCTCTTCACTGTCCCCGTGCAGCCTATGCACAGGCACAACAGCATTCGGGATCTGTGCTTGCCCAGGATCGGTACACCTCACGGTGTTCGTTCTCGGCATAGCATTTTTCTGAAAAGGCAAACGTCCGGCTCCTTGTCCCACAAGGAAGGTGCCAGCCCTGAAAGCTCTTGCTGCTCTTCACTGTCCCCGTGCAGCCTATGCACAGGCACAACAGCATTGGGGATCTGTGCTTGCCCAGGATCGGTACACCTCACGGTGTTCGTTCTCGGCATAGCATTTTTCTGAAAAGGCAAACGTCCGGCTCCTTGTCCCACAAGGAAGGTGCCAGCCCTGAAAGCTCTTGCTGCTCTTCACTGTCCCCGTGCAGCCTATGCACAGGCACAACAGCATTGGGGATCTGTGCTTGCCCAGGATCGGTACACCTCACGGTGTTCGTTCTCGGCATAGCATTTTTCTGAAAAGGCAAACGTCCGGCTCCTTGTCCCACAAGGAAGGTGCCAGCCCTGAAAGCTCTTGCTGCTCTTCACTGTCCCCGTGCAGCCTATGCACAGGCACAACAGCATTGGGGATCTGTGCTTGCCCAGGATCGGTACACCTCACGGTGTTCGTTCTCGGCATAGCATTTTTCTGAAAAGGCAAACGTCCGGCTCCTTGTCCCACAAGGAAGGTGCCAGCCCTGAAAGCTCTTGCTGCTCTTCACTGTCCCCGTGCAGCCTATGCACAGGCACAACAGCATTGGGGATCTGTGCTTGCCCAGGAACGGTACACCTCACGGTGTTCGTTCTCGGCAGCGGCTCTTCCGAAAAGGCAAACGTCCGGCTCCTTGTCCCACAAGGAAGGTGCCAGCCCTGAAAGCTCTTGCTGCTCTTCACTGTCCCCGTGTAGCCTATGCACAGGCACAACAGCATTGGGGATATGTGCTTGCCCAGGAACGGTACACCTCACGGTGTTCGTTCTCGGCATAGCATTTTTCTGAAAAGGCAAACGTCCAGCTCCTTGTCCCACAAGGAAGGTGCCAGCCCTGAAAGCTCTTGCTGCTCTTCACTGTCCCCGTGCAGCCTATGCGCAGGCACAACAGCATTCGGGATCTGTGCTTGCCCAGGATCGGTACAGCTCACGGTGTTCGTTCTCGGCATAGCATTTTTCTGAAAAGGCAAACGTCCGACTCCTTGTCCCACAAGGAAGGTGCCAGCCCTGAAAGTTCTTGCTGCTCTTCACTGTCCCCGTGCAGCCTATGCACAGGCACAACAGCATTGGGGATATGTGCTTGCCCAGGAACGGTACACCTCACGGTGTTCGTTCTCGGCAGAGGCTCTTCCGAAAAGGCAAAGGTCCAGCTCATTGTCCCACAAGGAAGGTGCCAGCCCTGAAAGCTCTTGCTGCTCTTCACTGTCCCCGTGCAGCCTATGCACAGGCACAACAGCATTGGGGATCTGTGCTTGCCCAGGATCGGTACACCTCACGGTGTTCGTTCTCGGAAGAGGCTCTTCCGAAAAGGCAAACGTCCGGCTCCTTGTCCCACAAGGAAGGTGCCAGCCCTGAAAGCTCTTGCTGCTCTTCACTGTCCCTGTGCAGCCTATGCACAGGCACAACAGCATTGGGGATCTGTGCTTGCCCAGGAACGGTACACCTCTCGGTGTCCGTTCTCGGCATAGCATTTTTCTGAAAAGGCAAACGTCCGACTCCTTGTCCCACAAGGAAGGTGCCAGCCCTGAAAGCTCTTGCTGCTCTTCACTGTCCCCGTGCAGCCTATGCACAGGCACAACAGCATTGGGGATATGTGCTTGCCCAGGAACGATACACCTCACGGTGTTCGTTCTCGGCAGAGGCTCTTCCGAAAAGGCAAACGTCCGGCTCCTTGTCCCACAAGGAAGGTGCCAGCCCTGAAAGCTCTTGCTGCTCTTCACTGTCCCCGTGCAGCCTATGCACAGGCACAACAGCATTGGGGATCTGTGCTTGCCCAGGATCGGTACACCTCACGGTGTTCGTTCTCGGCATAGCATTTTTCTGAAAAGGCAAACGTCCGGCTCCTTGTCCCACAAGGAAGGTGCCAGCCCTGAAAGCTCTTGCTGCTCTTCACTGTCCCCGTGCAGCCTATGCACAGGCACAACAGCATTCGGGATCTGTGCTTGCCCAGGATCGGTACACCTCACGGTGTTCGTTCTCGGCATAGCATTTTTCTGAAAAGGCAAACGTCCGACTCCTTGTCCCACAAGGAAGGTGCCAGCCCTGAAAGGTCTTGCTGCTCTTCACTGTCCCCGTGCAGCCTATGCACAGGCACAACAGCATTGGGGATATGTGCTTGCCCAGGAACGGTACACCTCACGGTGTTCGTTCTCGGCAGAGGCTCTTCCGAAAAGGCAAACGTCCAGCTCCTTGTCCCACAAGGAAGGTGCCAGCCCTGAAAGCTCTTGCTGCTCTTCACTGTCCCCGTGCAGCCTATGCACAGGCACAACAGCATTGGGGATCTGTGCTTGCCCAGGAACGGTACACCTCTCGGTGTCCGTTCTCGGCATAGCATTTTTCTGAAAAGGCAAACGTCCGGCTCCTTGTCCCACAAGGAAGGTGCCAGCCCTGAAAGCTCTTGCTGCTCTTCACTGTCCCCGTGCAGCCTATGCACAGGCACAACAGCATTCGGGATCTGTGCTTGCCCAGGATCGGTACACCTCACGGTGTTCGTTCTCGGCATAGCATTTTTCTGAAAAGGCAAACGTCCGGCTCCTTGTCCCACAAGGAAGGTGCCAGCCCTGAAAGCTCTTGCTGCTCTTCACTGTCCCCGTGCAGCCTATGCACAGGCACAACAGCATTGGGGATCTGTGCTTGCCCAGGATCGGTACACCTCACGGTGTTCGTTCTCGGCAGAGGCTCTTCCGAAAAGGCAAACGTCCGGCTCCTTGTCCCACAAGGAAGGTGCCAGCCCTGAAAGCTCTTGCTGCTCTTCACTGTCCCCGTGCAGCCTATGCACAGGCACAACAGCATTCGGGATCTGTGCTTGCCCAGGATCGGTACACCTCACGGTGTTCGTTCTCGGCAGAGGCTCTTCCGAAAAGGCAAACGTCCAGCTCCTTGTCCCACAAGGAAGGTGCCAGCCCTGAAAGCTCTTGCTGCTCTTCACTGTCCCCGTGCAGCCTATGCACAGGCACAACAGCATTGGGGATCTGTGCTTGCCCAGGATCGGTACACCTCACGGTGTTCGTTCTCGGCATAGCATTTTTCTGAAAAGGCAAACGTCCGGCTCCTTGTCCCACAAGGAAGGTGCCAGCCCTGAAAGCTCTTGCTGCTCTTCACTGTCCCCGTGCAGCCTATGCGCAGGCACAACAGCATTGGGGATCTGTGCTTGCCCAGGATCGGTACACCTCACGGTGTTCGTACTCGGCATAGCATTTTTCTGAAAAGGCAAACGTCCGACTCCTTGTCCCACAAGGAAGGTGCCAGCCCTGAAAGCTCTTGCTGCTCTTCACTGTCCCCGTGCAGCCTATGCACAGGCACAACAGCATTGGGGATCTGTGCTTGCCCAGGATCGGTACACCTCACGGTGTTCGTTCTCGGCATAGCATTTTTCTGAAAAGGCAAACGTCCGGCTCCTTGTCCCACAAGGAAGGTGCCAGCCCTGAAAGCTCTTGCTGCTCTTCACTGTCCCCGTGCAGCCTATGCGCAGGCACAACAGCATTCGGGATCTGTGCTTGCCCAGGATCGGTACACCTCACGGTGTTCGTACTCGGCATAGCATTTTTCTGAAAAGGCAAACGTCCGGCTCCTTGTCCCACAAGGAAGGTGCCAGCCCTGAAAGCTCTTGCTGCTCTTCACTGTCCCCGTGCAGCCTATGCACAGGCACAACAGCATTGGGGATCTGTGCTTGCCCAGGATCGGTACACCTCACGGTGTTCGTTCTCGGCATAGCATTTTTCTGAAAAGGCAAACGTCCGGCTCCTTGTCCCACAAGGAAGGTGCCAGCCCTGAAAGCTCTTGCTGCTCTTCACTGTCCCCGTGCAGCCTATGCACAGGCACAACAGCATTGGGGATCTGTGCTTGCCCAGGATCGGTACACCTCACGGTGTTCGTTCTCGGCATAGCATTTTTCTGAAAAGGCAAACGTCCGACTCCTTGTCCCACAAGGAAGGTGCCAGCCCTGAAAGTTCTTGCTGCTCTTCACTGTCCCCGTGCAGCCTATGCACAGGCACAACAGCATTGGGGATATGTGCTTGCCCAGGAACGGTACACCTCACGGTGTTCGTTCTCGGCAGAGGCTCTTCCGAAAAGGCAAACGTCCAGCTCCTTGTCCCACAAGGAAGGTGCCAGCCCTGAAAGCTCTTGCTGCTCTTCACTGTCCCCGTGCAGCCTATGCACAGGCACAACAGCATTGGGGATCTGTGCTTGCCCAGGAACGGTACACCTCTCGGTGTCCGTTCTCGGCATAGCATTTTTCTGAAAAGGCAAACGTCCGGCTCCTTGTCCCACAAGGAAGGTGCCAGCCCTGAAAGCTCTTGCTGCTCTTCACTGTCCCCGTGCAGCCTATGCACAGGCACAACAGCATTCGGGATCTGTGCTTGCCCAGGATCGGTACACCTCACGGTGTTCGTTCTCGGCATAGCATTTTTCTGAAAAGGCAAACGTCCGGCTCCTTGTCCCACAAGGAAGGTGCCAGCCCTGAAAGCTCTTGCTGCTCTTCACTGTCCCCGTGCAGCCTATGCACAGGCACAACAGCATTGGGGATCTGTGCTTGCCCAGGATCGGTACACCTCACGGTGTTCGTTCTCGGCATAGCATTTTTCTGAAATGGCAAACGCCCGGCTCCTTGTCCCACAAGGAAGGTGCCAGCCCTGAAAGCTCTTGCTGCTCTTCACTGTCCCCGTGCAGCCTATGCACAGGCACAACAGCATTGGGGATCTGTGCTTGCCCAGGATCGGTACACCTCACGGTGTTCGTTCTCGGCATAGCATTTTTCTGAAAAGGCAAACGTCCGGCTCCTTGTCCCACAAGGAAGGTGCCAGCCCTGAAAGCTCTTGCTGCTCTTCACTGTCCCCGTGCAGCCTATGCACAGGCACAACAGCATTGGGGATCTGTGCTTGCCCAGGAACGGTACACCTCACGGTGTTCGTTCTCGGCAGCGGCTCTTCCGAAAAGGCAAACGTCCGGCTCCTTGTCCCACAAGGAAGGTGCCAGCCCTGAAAGCTCTTGCTGCTCTTCACTGTCCCCGTGTAGCCTATGCACAGGCACAACAGCATTGGGGATATGTGCTTGCCCAGGAACGGTACACCTCACGGTGTTCGTTCTCGGCATAGCATTTTTCTGAAAAGGCAAACGTCCAGCTCCTTGTCCCACAAGGAAGGTGCCAGCCCTGAAAGCTCTTGCTGCTCTTCACTGTCCCCGTGCAGCCTATGCGCAGGCACAACAGCATTCGGGATCTGTGCTTGCCCAGGATCGGTACAGCTCACGGTGTTCGTTCTCGGCATAGCATTTTTCTGAAAAGGCAAACGTCCGACTCCTTGTCCCACAAGGAAGGTGCCAGCCCTGAAAGTTCTTGCTGCTCTTCACTGTCCCCGTGCAGCCTATGCACAGGCACAACAGCATTGGGGATATGTGCTTGCCCAGGAACGGTACACCTCACGGTGTTCGTTCTCGGCAGAGGCTCTTCCGAAAAGGCAAAGGTCCAGCTCATTGTCCCACAAGGAAGGTGCCAGCCCTGAAAGCTCTTGCTGCTCTTCACTGTCCCCGTGCAGCCTATGCACAGGCACAACAGCATTGGGGATATGTGCTTGCCCAGGATCGGTACATCTCACGGTGTTCGTTCTCGGCATAGCATTTTTCTGAAAAGGCAAACGTCCGGCTCCTTGTCCCACAAGGAAGGTGCCAGCCCTGAAAGCTCTTGCTGCTCTTCACTGTCCCCGTGCAGCCTATGCACAGGCACAACAGCATTGGGGATCTGTGCTTGCCCAGGATCGGTACACCTCACGGTGTTCGTTCTCGGAAGAGGCTCTTCCGAAAAGGCAAACGTCCGGCTCCTTGTCCCACAAGGAAGGTGCCAGCCCTGAAAGCTCTTGCTGCTCTTCACTGTCCCTGTGCAGCCTATGCACAGGCACAACAGCATTGGGGATCTGTGCTTGCCCAGGAACGGTACACCTCTCGGTGTCCGTTCTCGGCATAGCATTTTTCTGAAAAGGCAAACGTCCGACTCCTTGTCCCACAAGGAAGGTGCCAGCCCTGAAAGCTCTTGCTGCTCTTCACTGTCCCCGTGCAGCCTATGCACAGGCACAACAGCATTGGGGATATGTGCTTGCCCAGGAACGATACACCTCACGGTGTTCGTTCTCGGCAGAGGCTCTTCCGAAAAGGCAAACGTCCGGCTCCTTGTCCCACAAGGAAGGTGCCAGCCCTGAAAGCTCTTGCTGCTCTTCACTGTCCCCGTGCAGCCTATGCACAGGCACAACAGCATTGGGGATCTGTGCTTGCCCAGGATCGGTACACCTCACGGTGTTCGTTCTCGGCATAGCATTTTTCTGAAAAGGCAAACGTCCGGCTCCTTGTCCCACAAGGAAGGTGCCAGCCCTGAAAGCTCTTGCTGCTCTTCACTGTCCCCGTGCAGCCTATGCACAGGCACAACAGCATTCGGGATCTGTGCTTGCCCATGATCGGTACACCTCACGGTGTTCGTTCTCGGCATAGCATATTTCTGAAAAGGCAAACGTCCGACTCCTTGTCCCACAAGGAAGGTGCCAGCCCTGAAAGGTCTTGCTGCTCTTCACTGTCCCCGTGCAGCCTATGCACAGGCACAACAGCATTGGGGATATGTGCTTGCCCAGGAACGGTACACCTCACGGTGTTCGTTCTCGGCAGAGGCTCTTCCGAAAAGGCAAACGTCCAGCTCCTTGTCCCACAAGGAAGGTGCCAGCCCTGAAAGCTCTTGCTGCTCTTCACTGTCCCCGTGCAGCCTATGCACAGGCACAACAGCATTGGGGATCTGTGCTTGCCCAGGAACGGTACACCTCTCGGTGTCCGTTCTCGGCATAGCATTTTTCTGAAAAGGCAAACGTCCGGCTCCTTGTCCCACAAGGAAGGTGCCAGCCCTGAAAGCTCTTGCTGCTCTTCACTGTCCCCGTGCAGCCTATGCACAGGCACAACAGCATTCGGGATCTGTGCTTGCCCAGGATCGGTACACCTCACGGTGTTCGTTCTCGGCATAGCATTTTTCTGAAAAGGCAAACGTCCGACTCCTTGTCCCACAAGGAAGGTGCCAGCCCTGAAAGGTCTTGCTGCTCTTCACTGTCCCCGTGCAGCCTATGCACAGGCACAACAGCATTGGGGATATGTGCTTGCCCAGGAACGGTACACCTCACGGTGTTCGTTCTCGGCAGAGGCTCTTCCGAAAAGGCAAACGTCCAGCTCCTTGTCCCACAAGGAAGGTGCCAGCCCTGAAAGCTCTTGCTGCTCTTCACTGTCCCCGTGCAGCCTATGCACAGGCACAACAGCATTGGGGATCTGTGCTTGCCCAGGAACGGTACACCTCTCGGTGTCCGTTCTCGGCATAGCATTTTTCTGAAAAGGCAAACGTCCGGCTCCTTGTCCCACAAGGAAGGTGCCAGCCCTGAAAGCTCTTGCTGCTCTTCACTGTCCCCGTGCAGCCTATGCACAGGCACAACAGCATTCGGGATCTGTGCTTGCCCAGGATCGGTACACCTCACGGTGTTCGTTCTCGGCATAGCATTTTTCTGAAAAGGCAAACGTCCGGCTCCTTGTCCCACAAGGAAGGTGCCAGCCCTGAAAGCTCTTGCTGCTCTTCACTGTCCCCGTGCAGCCTATGCACAGGCACAACAGCATTGGGGATCTGTGCTTGCCCAGGATCGGTACACCTCACGGTGTTCGTTCTCGGCATAGCATTTTTCTGAAAAGGCAAACGTCCGGCTCCTTGTCCCACAAGGAAGGTGCCAGCCCTGAAAGCTCTTGCTGCTCTTCACTGTCCCCGTGCAGCCTATGCACAGGCACAACAGCATTCGGGATCTGTGCTTGCCCAGGATCGGTACACCTCACGGTGTTCGTTCTCGGCATAGCATTTTTCTGAAAAGGCAAACGTCCGACTCCTTGTCCCACAAGGAAGGTGCCAGCCCTGAAAGGTCTTGCTGCTCTTCACTGTCCCCGTGCAGCCTATGCACAGGCACAACAGCATTGGGGATATGTGCTTGCCCAGGAACGGTACACCTCACGGTGTTCGTTCTCGGCAGAGGCTCTTCCGAAAAGGCAAACGTCCAGCTCCTTGTCCCACAAGGAAGGTGCCAGCCCTGAAAGCTCTTGCTGCTCTTCACTGTCCCCGTGCAGCCTATGCACAGGCACAACAGCATTGGGGATCTGTGCTTGCCCAGGAACGGTACACCTCTCGGTGTCCGTTCTCGGCATAGCATTTTTCTGAAAAGGCAAACGTCCGGCTCCTTGTCCCACAAGGAAGGTGCCAGCCCTGAAAGCTCTTGCTGCTCTTCACTGTCCCCGTGCAGCCTATGCACAGGCACAACAGCATTCGGGATCTGTGCTTGCCCAGGATCGGTACACCTCACGGTGTTCGTTCTCGGCATAGCATTTTTCTGAAAAGGCAAACGTCCGGCTCCTTGTCCCACAAGGAAGGTGCCAGCCCTGAAAGCTCTTGCTGCTCTTCACTGTCCCCGTGCAGCCTATGCACAGGCACAACAGCATTGGGGATCTGTGCTTGCCCAGGATCGGTACACCTCACGGTGTTCGTTCTCGGCATAGCATTTTTCTGAAAAGGCAAACGTCCGGCTCCTTGTCCCACAAGGAAGGTGCCAGCCCTGAAAGCTCTTGCTGCTCTTCACTGTCCCCGTGCAGCCTATGCACAGGCACAACAGCATTGGGGATCTGTGCTTGCCCAGGATCGGTACACCTCACGGTGTTCGTTCTCGGCATAGCATTTTTCTGAAAAGGCAAACGTCCGGCTCCTTGTCCCACAAGGAAGGTGCCAGCCCTGAAAGCTCTTGCTGCTCTTCACTGTCCCCATGCAGCCTATGCACAGGCACAACAGCATTCGGGATCTGTGCTTGCCCAGGATCGGTACACCTCACGGTGTTCGTTCTCGGCATAGCATTTTTCTGAAATGGCAAACGTCCGGCTCCTTGTCCCACAAGGAAGGTGCCAGCCCTGAAAGCTCTTGCTGCTCTTCACTGTCCCCGTGCAGCCTATGCACAGGCACAACAGCATTGGGGATCTGTGCTTGCCCAGGATCGGTACACCTCACGGTGTTCGTTCTCGGCATAGCATTTTTCTGAAAAGGCAAACGTCCGGCTCCTTGTCCCACAAGGAAGGTGCCAGCCCTGAAAGCTCTTGCTGCTCTTCACTGTCCCCGTGCAGCCTATGCACAGGCACAACAGCATTGGGGATCTGTGCTTGCCCAGGAACGGTACACCTCACGGTGTTCGTTCTCGGCAGCGGCTCTTCCGAAAAGGCAAACGTCCGGCTCCTTGTCCCACAAGGAAGGTGCCAGCCCTGAAAGCTCTTGCTGCTCTTCACTGTCCCCGTGTAGCCTATGCACAGGCACAACAGCATTGGGGATATGTGCTTGCCCAGGAACGGTACACCTCACGGTGTTCGTTCTCGGCATAGCATTTTTCTGAAAAGGCAAACGTCCAGCTCCTTGTCCCACAAGGAAGGTGCCAGCCCTGAAAGCTCTTGCTGCTCTTCACTGTCCCCGTGCAGCCTATGCGCAGGCACAACAGCATTCGGGATCTGTGCTTGCCCAGGATCGGTACACCTCACGGTGTTCGTTCTCGGCATAGCATTTTTCTGAAAAGGCAAACGTCCGACTCCTTGTCCCACAAGGAAGGTGCCAGCCCTGAAAGTTCTTGCTGCTCTTCACTGTCCCCGTGCAGCCTATGCACAGGCACAACAGCATTGGGGATCTGTGCTTGCCCAGGAACGGTACACCTCACGGTGTTCGTTCTCGGCAGAGGCTCTTCCGAAAAGGCAAACGTCCAGCTCCTTGTCCCACAAGGAAGGTGCCAGCCCTGAAAGCTCTTGCTGCTCTTCACTGTCCCCGTGCAGCCTATGCACAGGCACAACAGCATTGGGGATCTGTGCTTGCCCAGGATCGGTACACCTCACGGTGTTCGTTCTCGGCATAGCATTTTTCTGAAAAGGCAAACGTCCGACTCCTTGTCCCACAAGGAAGGTGCCAGCCCTGAAAGTTCTTGCTGCTCTTCACTGTCCCCGTGCAGCCTATGCACAGGCACAACAGCATTGGGGATATGTGCTTGCCCAGGAACGGTACACCTCACGGTGTTCGTTCTCGGCAGAGGCTCTTCCGAAAAGGCAAACGTCCAGCTCCTTGTCCCACAAGGAAGGTGCCAGCCCTGAAAGCTCTTGCTGCTCTTCACTGTCCCCGTGCAGCCTATGCACAGGCACAACAGCATTGGGGATCTGTGCTTGCCCAGGAACGGTACACCTCTCGGTGTCCGTTCTCGGCATAGCATTTTTCTGAAAAGGCAAACGTCCGGCTCCTTGTCCCACAAGGAAGGTGCCAGCCCTGAAAGCTCTTGCTGCTCTTCACTGTCCCCGTGCAGCCTATGCACAGGCACAACAGCATTCGGGATCTGTGCTTGCCCAGGATCGGTACACCTCACGGTGTTCGTTCTCGGCATAGCATTTTTCTGAAAAGGCAAACGTCCGGCTCCTTGTCCCACAAGGAAGGTGCCAGCCCTGAAAGCTCTTGCTGCTCTTCACTGTCCCCGTGCAGCCTATGCACAGGCACAACAGCATTCGGGATCTGTGCTTGCCCAGGATCGGTACACCTCACGGTGTTCGTTCTCGGCATAGCATTTTTCTGAAATGGCAAACGTCCGGCTCCTTGTCCCACAAGGAAGGTGCCAGCCCTGAAAGCTCTTGCTGCTCTTCACTGTCCCCGTGCAGCCTATGCACAGGCACAACAGCATTGGGGATCTGTGCTTGCCCAGGATCGGTACACCTCACGGTGTTCGTTCTCGGCATAGCATTTTTCTGAAAAGGCAAACGTCCGGCTCCTTGTCCCACAAGGAAGGTGCCAGCCCTGAAAGCTCTTGCTGCTCTTCACTGTCCCCGTGCAGCCTATGCACAGGCACAACAGCATTGGGGATCTGTGCTTGCCCAGGAACGGTACACCTCACGGTGTTCGTTCTCGGCAGCGGCTCTTCCGAAAAGGCAAACGTCCGGCTCCTTGTCCCACAAGGAAGGTGCCAGCCCTGAAAGCTCTTGCTGCTCTTCACTGTCCCCGTGTAGCCTATGCACAGGCACAACAGCATTGGGGATATGTGCTTGCCCAGGATCGGTACATCTCACGGTGTTCGTTCTCGGCATAGCATTTTTCTGAAAAGGCAAACGTCCGGCTCCTTGTCCCACAAGGAAGGTGCCAGCCCTGAAAGCTCTTGCTGCTCTTCACTGTCCCCGTGCAGCCTATGCACAGGCACAACAGCATTGGGGATCTGTGCTTGCCCAGGATCGGTACACCTCACGGTGTTCGTTCTCGGAAGAGGCTCTTCCGAAAAGGCAAACGTCCGGCTCCTTGTACCACAAGGAAGGTGCCAGCCCTGAAAGCTCTTGCTGCTCTTCACTGTCCCTGTGCAGCCTATGCACAGGCACAACAGCATTGGGGATCTGTGCTTGCCCAGGAACGGTACACCTCTCGGTGTCCGTTCTCGGCATAGCATTTTTCTGAAAAGGCAAACGTCCGACTCCTTGTCCCACAAGGAAGGTGCCAGCCCTGAAAGCTCTTGCTGCTCTTCACTGTCCCCGTGCAGCCTATGCACAGGCACAACAGCATTGGGGATCTGTGCTTGCCCAGGATCGGTACACCTCACGGTGTTCGTTCTCGGAAGAGGCTCTTCCGAAAAGGCAAACGTCCGGCTCCTTGTCCCACAAGGAAGGTGCCAGCCCTGAAAGCTCTTGCTGCTCTTCACTGTCCCTGTGCAGCCTATGCACAGGCACAACAGCATTGGGGATCTGTGCTTGCCCAGGAACGGTACACCTCTCGGTGTCCGTTCTCGGCATAGCATTTTTCTGAAAAGGCAAACGTCCGACTCCTTGTCCCACAAGGAAGGTGCCAGCCCTGAAAGCTCTTGCTGCTCTTCACTGTCCCCGTGCAGCCTATGCACAGGCACAACAGCATTGGGGATATGTGCTTGCCCAGGATCGGTACATCTCACGGTGTTCGTTCTCGGCATAGCATTTTTCTGAAAAGGCAAACGTCCGGCTCCTTGTCCCACAAGGAAGGTGCCAGCCCTGAAAGCTCTTGCTGCTCTTCACTGTCCCCGTGCAGCCTATGCACAGGCACAACAGCATTGGGGATCTGTGCTTGCCCAGGATCGGTACACCTCATGGTGTTCGTTCTCGGAAGAGGCTCTTCCGAAAAGGCAAACGTCCGGCTCCTTGTCCCACAAGGAAGGTGCCAGCCCTGAAAGCTCTTGCTGCTCTTCACTGTCCCTGTGCAGCCTATGCACAGGCACAACAGCATTGGGGATCTGTGCTTGCCCAGGAACGGTACACCTCTCGGTGTCCGTTCTCGGCATAGCATTTTTCTGAAAAGGCAAACGTCCGACTCCTTGTCCCACAAGGAAGGTGCCAGCCCTGAAAGCTCTTGCTGCTCTTCACTGTCCCCGTGCAGCCTATGCACAGGCACAACAGCATTGGGGATATGTGCTTGCCCAGGAACGATACACCTCACGGTGTTCGTTCTCGGCAGAGGCTCTTCCGAAAAGGCAAACGTCCGGCTCCTTGTCCCACAAGGAAGGTGCCAGCCCTGAAAGCTCTTGCTGCTCTTCACTGTCCCCGTGCAGCCTATGCACAGGCACAACAGCATTCGGGATCTGTGCTTGCCCAGGAACGGTACACCTCTCGGTGTCCGTTCTCGGCATAGCATTTTTCTGAAAAGGCAAACGTCCGACTCCTTGTCCCACAAGGAAGGTGCCAGCCCTGAAAGCTCTTGCTGCTCTTCACTGTCCCCGTGCAGCCTATGCACAGGCACAACAGCATTGGGGATATGTGCTTGCCCAGGATCGGTACATCTCACGGTGTTCGTTCTCGGCATAGCATTTTTCTGAAAAGGCAAACGTCCGGCTCCTTGTCCCACAAGGAAGGTGCCAGCCCTGAAAGCTCTTGCTGCTCTTCACTGTCCCCGTGCAGCCTATGCACAGGCACAACAGCATTGGGGATCTGTGCTTGCCCAGGATCGGTACACCTCACGGTGTTCGTTCTCGGAAGAGGCTCTTCCGAAAAGGCAAACGTCCGGCTCCTTGTCCCACAAGGAAGGTGCCAGCCCTGAAAGCTCTTGCTGCTCTTCACTGTCCCTGTGCAGCCTATGCACAGGCACAACAGCATTGGGGATCTGTGCTTGCCCAGGAACGGTACACCTCTCGGTGTCCGTTCTCGGCATAGCATTTTTCTGAAAAGGCAAACGTCCGACTCCTTGTCCCACAAGGAAGGTGCCAGCCCTGAAAGCTCTTGCTGCTCTTCACTGTCCCCGTGCAGCCTATGCACAGGCACAACAGCATTGGGGATATGTGCTTGCCCAGGAACGATACACCTCACGGTGTTCGTTCTCGGCAGAGGCTCTTCCGAAAAGGCAAACGTCCGGCTCCTTGTCCCACAAGGAAGGTGCCAGCCCTGAAAGCTCTTGCTGCTCTTCACTGTCCCCGTGCAGCCTATGCACAGGCACAACAGCATTCGGGATCTGTGCTTGCCCAGGAACGGTACACCTCACGGTGTTCGTTCTCGGCATAGCATTTTTCTGAAAAGGCAAACGTCCGGCTCCTTGTCCCACAAGGAAGGTGCCAGCCCTGAAAGCTCTTGCTGCTCTTCACTGTCCCCGTGCAGCCTCTGCACAGGCACAACAGCATTGGGGATATGTGCTTGCCCAGGAACGATACACCTCACGGTGTTCGTTCTCGGCAGAGGCTCTTCCGAAAAGGCAAACGTCCGGCTCCTTGTCCCACAAGGAAGGTGCCAGCCCTGAAAGCTCTTGCTGCTCTTCACTGTCCCCGTGCAGCCTATGCACAGGCACAACAGCATTCGGGATCTGTGCTTGCCCAGGATCGGTACACCTCACGGTGTTCGTTCTCGGCATAGCATTTTTCTGAAAAGGCAAACGTCCGGCTCCTTGTCCCACAAGGAAGGTGCCAGCCCTGAAAGCTCTTGCTGCTCTTCACTGTCCCCGTGCAGCCTATGCACAGGCACAACAGCATTGGGGATCTGTGCTTGCCCAGGATCGGTACACCTCACGGTGTTCGTTCTCGGCAGAGGCTCTTCCGAAAAGGCAAACGTCCGGCTCCTTGTCCCACAAGGAAGGTGCCAGCCCTGAAAGCTCTTGCTGCTCTTCACTGTCCCCGTGCAGCCTATGCACAGGCACAACAGCATTCGGGATCTGTGCTTGCCCAGGATCGGTACACCTCACGGTGTTCGTTCTCGGCAGAGGCTCTTCCGAAAAGGCAAACGTCCAGCTCCTTGTCCCACAAGGAAGGTGCCAGCCCTGAAAGCTCTTGCTGCTCTTCACTGTCCCCGTGCAGCCTATGCACAGGCACAACAGCATTGGGGATCTGTGCTTGCCCAGGATCGGTACACCTCACGGTGTTCGTTCTCGGCATAGCATTTTTCTGAAAAGGCAAACGTCCGGCTCCTTGTCCCACAAGGAAGGTGCCAGCCCTGAAAGCTCTTGCTGCTCTTCACTGTCCCCGTGCAGCCTATGCGCAGGCACAACAGCATTCGGGATCTGTGCTTGCCCAGGATCGGTACACCTCACGGTGTTCGTTCTCGGCATAGCATTTTTCTGAAAAGGCAAACGTCCGGCTCCTTGTCCCACAAGGAAGGTGCCAGCCCTGAAAGTTCTTGCTGCTCTTCACTGTCCCCGTGCAGCCTATGCGCAGGCACAACAGAATTCGGGATCTGTGCTTGCCCAGGATCGGTACACCTCACGGTGTTCGTACTCGGCATAGCATTTTTCTGAAAAGGCAAACGTCCGGCTCCTTGTCCCACAAGGAAGGTGCCAGCCCTGAAAGCTCTTGCTGCTCTTCACTGTCCCCGTGCAGCCTATGCACAGGCACAACAGCATTGGGGATCTGTGCTTGCCCAGGATCGGTACACCTCACGGTGTTCGTTCTCGGCATAGCATTTTTCTGAAAAGGCAAACGTCCGGCTCCTTGTCCCACAAGGAAGGTGCCAGCCCTGAAAGCTCTTGCTGCTCTTCACTGTCCCCGTGCAGCCTATGCACAGGCACAACAGCATTCGGGATCTGTGCTTGCCCAGGATCGGTACACCTCACGGTGTTCGTTCTCGGCATAGCATTTTTCTGAAAAGGCAAACGTCCGACTCCTTGTCCCACAAGGAAGGTGCCAGCCCTGAAAGTTCTTGCTGCTCTTCACTGTCCCCGTGCAGCCTATGCACAGGCACAACAGCATTGGGGATATGTGCTTGCCCAGGAACGGTACACCTCACGGTGTTCGTTCTCGGCAGAGGCTCTTCCGAAAAGGCAAACGTCCAGCTCCTTGTCCCACAAGGAAGGTGCCAGCCCTGAAAGCTCTTGCTGCTCTTCACTGTCCCCGTGCAGCCTATGCACAGGCACAACAGCATTGGGGATCTGTGCTTGCCCAGGAACGGTACACCTCTCGGTGTCCGTTCTCGGCATAGCATTTTTCTGAAATGACAAACGTCCGGCTCCTTGTCCCACAAGGAAGGTGCCAGCCCTGAAAGCTCTTGCTGCTCTTCACTGTCCCCGTGCAGCCTATGCACAGGCACAACAGCATTCGGGATCTGTGCTTGCCCAGGATCGGTACACCTCACGGTGTTCGTTCTCGGCATAGCATTTTTCTGAAAAGGCAAACGTCCGGCTCCTTGTCCCACAAGGAAGGTGCCAGCCCTGAAAGCTCTTGCTGCTCTTCACTGTCCCCGTGCAGCCTATGCACAGGCACAACAGCATTGGGGATCTGTGCTTGCCCAGGATCGGTACACCTCACGGTGTTCGTTCTCGGCATAGCATTTTTCTGAAAAGGCAAACGTCCGGCTCCTTGTCCCACAAGGAAGGTGCCAGCCCTGAAAGCTCTTGCTGCTCTTCACTGTCCCCGTGCAGCCTCTGCACAGGCACAACAGCATTGGGGATCTGTGCTTGCCCAGGATCGGTACACCTCACGGTGTTCGTTCTCGGCATAGCATTTTTCTGAAAAGGCAAACGTCCGGCTCCTTGTCCCACAAGGAAGGTGCCAGCCCTGAAAGCTCTTGCTGCTCTTCACTGTCCCCGTGCAGCCTATGCACAGGCACAACAGCATTGGGGATCTGTGCTTGCCCAGGATCGGTACACCTCACGGTGTTCGTTCTCGGCATAGCATTTTTCTGAAAAGGCAAACGTCCGGCTCCTTGTCCCACAAGGAAGGTGCCAGCCCTGAAAGCTCTTGCTGCTCTTCACTGTCCCCGTGCAGCCTATGCACAGGCACAACAGCATTGGGGATCTGTGCTTGCCCAGGAACGGTACACCTCACGGTGTTCGTTCTCGGCAGCGGCTCTTCCGAAAAGGCAAACGTCCGGCTCCTTGTCCCACAAGGAAGGTGCCAGCCCTGAAAGCTCTTGCTGCTCTTCACTGTCCCCGTGTAGCCTATGCACAGGCACAACAGCATTGGGGATATGTGCTTGCCCAGGAACGGTACACCTCACGGTGTTCGTTCTCGGCATAGCATTTTTCTGAAAAGGCAAACGTCCAGCTCCTTGTCCCACAAGGAAGGTGCCAGCCCTGAAAGCTCTTGCTGCTCTTCACTGTCCCCGTGCAGCCTATGCGCAGGCACAACAGCATTCGGGATCTGTGCTTGCCCAGGATCGGTACACCTCACGGTGTTCGTTCTCGGCATAGCATTTTTCTGAAAAGGCAAACGTCCGACTCCTTGTCCCACAAGGAAGGTGCCAGCCCTGAAAGTTCTTGCTGCTCTTCACTGTCCCCGTGCAGCCTATGCACAGGCACAACAGCATTGGGGATCTGTGCTTGCCCAGGATCGGTACACCTCACGGTGTTCGTTCTCGGCAGAGGCTCTTCCGAAAAGGCAAAGGTCCAGCTCCTTGTCCCACAAGGAAGGTGCCAGCCCTGAAAGCTCTTGCTGCTCTTCACTGTCCCCGTGCAGCCTATGCACAGGCACAACAGCATTGGGGATCTGTGCTTGCCCAGGATCGGTACACCTCACGGTGTTCGTTCTCGGCATAGCATTTTTCTGAAAAGGCAAACGTCCGACTCCTTGTCCCACAAGGAAGGTGCCAGCCCTGAAAGTTCTTGCTGCTCTTCACTGTCCCCGTGCAGCCTATGCACAGGCACAACAGCATTGGGGATATGTGCTTGCCCAGGAACGGTACACCTCACGGTGTTCGTTCTCGGCAGAGGCTCTTCCGAAAAGGCAAACGTCCAGCTCCTTGTCCCACAAGGAAGGTGCCAGCCCTGAAAGCTCTTGCTGCTCTTCACTGTCCCCGTGCAGCCTATGCACAGGCACAACAGCATTGGGGATCTGTGCTTGCCCAGGAACGGTACACCTCTCGGTGTCCGTTCTCGGCATAGCATTTTTCTGAAAAGGCAAACGTCCGGCTCCTTGTCCCACAAGGAAGGTGCCAGCCCTGAAAGCTCTTGCTGCTCTTCACTGTCCCCGTGCAGCCTATGCACAGGCACAACAGCATTCGGGATCTGTGCTTGCCCAGGATCGGTACACCTCACGGTGTTCGTTCTCGACATAGCATTTTTCTGAAAAGGCAAACGTCCGGCTCCTTGTCCCACAAGGAAGGTGCCAGCCCTGAAAGCTCTTGCTGCTCTTCACTGTCCCCGTGCAGCCTATGCACAGGCACAACAGCATTGGGGATCTGTGCTTGCCCAGGATCGGTACACCTCACGGTGTTCGTTCTCGGCATAGCATTTTTCTGAAAAGGCAAACGTCCGGCTCCTTGTCCCACAAGGAAGGTGCCAGCCCTGAAAGCTCTTGCTGCTCTTCACTGTCCCCGTGCAGCCTATGCACAGGCACAACAGCATTGGGGATCTGTGCTTGCCCAGGATCGGTACACCTCACGGTGTTCGTTCTCGGCATAGCATTTTTCTGAAAAGGCAAACGTCCGGCTCCTTGTCCCACAAGGAAGGTGCCAGCCCTGAAAGCTCTTGCTGCTCTTCACTGTCCCCGTGCAGCCTATGCACAGGCACAACAGCATTCGGGATCTGTGCTTGCCCAGGATCGGTACACCTCACGGTGTTCGTTCTCGGCATAGCATTTTTCTGAAATGGCAAACGTCCGGCTCCTTGTCCCACAAGGAAGGTGCCAGCCCTGAAAGCTCTTGCTGCTCTTCACTGTCCCCGTGCAGCCTATGCACAGGCACAACAGCATTGGGGATCTGTGCTTGCCCAGGAACGGTACACCTCACGGTGTTCGTTCTCGGCAGCGGCTCTTCCGAAAAGGCAAACGTCCGGCTCCTTGTCCCACAAGGAAGGTGCCAGCCCTGAAAGCTCTTGCTGCTCTTCACTGTCCCCGTGTAGCCTATGCACAGGCACAACAGCATTGGGGATATGTGCTTGCCCAGGATCGGTACATCTCACGGTGTTCGTTCTCGGCATAGCATTTTTCTGAAAAGGCAAACGTCCGGCTCCTTGTCCCACAAGGAAGGTGCCAGCCCTGAAAGCTCTTGCTGCTCTTCACTGTCCCCGTGCAGCCTATGCACAGGCACAACAGCATTGGGGATCTGTGCTTGCCCAGGATCGGTACACCTCACGGTGTTCGTTCTCGGAAGAGGCTCTTCCGAAAAGGCAAACGTCCGGCTCCTTGTCCCACAAGGAAGGTGCCAGCCCTGAAAGCTCTTGCTGCTCTTCACTGTCCCTGTGCAGCCTATGCACAGGCACAACAGCATTGGGGATCTGTGCTTGCCCAGGAACGGTACACCTCTCGGTGTCCGTTCTCGGCATAGCATTTTTCTGAAAAGGCAAACGTCCGACTCCTTGTCCCACAAGGAAGGTGCCAGCCCTGAAAGCTCTTGCTGCTCTTCACTGTCCCCGTGCAGCCTATGCACAGGCACAACAGCATTGGGGATCTGTGCTTGCCCAGGATCGGTACACCTCACGGTGTTCGTTCTCGGAAGAGGCTCTTCCGAAAAGGCAAACGTCCGGCTCCTTGTCCCACAAGGAAGGTGCCAGCCCTGAAAGCTCTTGCTGCTCTTCACTGTCCCTGTGCAGCCTATGCACAGGCACAACAGCATTGGGGATCTGTGCTTGCCCAGGAACGGTACACCTCTCGGTGTCCGTTCTCGGCATAGCATTTTTCTGAAAAGGCAAACGTCCGACTCCTTGTCCCACAAGGAAGGTGCCAGCCCTGAAAGCTCTTGCTGCTCTTCACTGTCCCCGTGCAGCCTATGCACAGGCACAACAGCATTGGGGATATGTGCTTGCCCAGGATCGGTACATCTCACGGTGTTCGTTCTCGGCATAGCATTTTTCTGAAAAGGCAAACGTCCGGCTCCTTGTCCCACAAGGAAGGTGCCAGCCCTGAAAGCTCTTGCTGCTCTTCACTGTCCCCGTGCAGCCTATGCACAGGCACAACAGCATTGGGGATCTGTGCTTGCCCAGGATCGGTACACCTCACGGTGTTCGTTCTCGGAAGAGGCTCTTCCGAAAAGGCAAACGTCCGGCTCCTTGTCCCACAAGGAAGGTGCCAGCCCTGAAAGCTCTTGCTGCTCTTCACTGTCCCTGTGCAGCCTATGCACAGGCACAACAGCATTGGGGATCTGTGCTTGCCCAGGAACGGTACACCTCTCGGTGTCCGTTCTCGGCATAGCATTTTTCTGAAAAGGCAAACGTCCGACTCCTTGTCCCACAAGGAAGGTGCCAGCCCTGAAAGCTCTTGCTGCTCTTCACTGTCCCCGTGCAGCCTATGCACAGGCACAACAGCATTGGGGATATGTGCTTGCCCAGGAACGATACACCTTACGGTGTTCGTTCTCGGCAGAGGCTCTTCCGAAAAGGCAAACGTCCGGCTCCTTGTCCCACAAGGAAGGTGCCAGCCCTGAAAGCTCTTGCTGCTCTTCACTGTCCCCGTGCAGCCTATGCACAGGCACAACAGCATTCGGGATCTGTGCTTGCCCAGGAACGGTACACCTCTCGGTGTCCGTTCTCGGCATAGCATTTTTCTGAAAAGGCAAACGTCCGACTCCTTGTCCCACAAGGAAGGTGCCAGCCCTGAAAGCTCTTGCTGCTCTTCACTGTCCCCGTGCAGCCTATGCACAGGCACAACAGCATTGGGGATATGTGCTTGCCCAGGATCGGTACATCTCACGGTGTTCGTTCTCGGCATAGCATTTTTCTGAAAAGGCAAACGTCCGGCTCCTTGTCCCACAAGGAAGGTGCCAGCCCTGAAAGCTCTTGCTGCTCTTCACTGTCCCCGTGCAGCCTATGCACAGGCACAACAGCATTGGGGATCTGTGCTTGCCCAGGATCGGTACACCTCACGGTGTTCGTTCTCGGAAGAGGCTCTTCCGAAAAGGCAAACGTCCGGCTCCTTGTCCCACAAGGAAGGTGCCAGCCCTGAAAGCTCTTGCTGCTCTTCACTGTCCCTGTGCAGCCTATGCACAGGCACAACAGCATTGGGGATCTGTGCTTGCCCAGGAACGGTACACCTCTCGGTGTCCGTTCTCGGCATAGCATTTTTCTGAAAAGGCAAACGTCCGGCTCCTTGTCCCACAAGGAAGGTGCCAGCCCTGAAAGCTCTTGCTGCTCTTCACTGTCCCCGTGCAGCCTATGCACAGGCACAACAGCATTGGGGATATGTGCTTGCCCAGGAACGATACACCTCACGGTGTTCGTTCTCGGCAGAGGCTCTTCCGAAAAGGCAAACGTCCGGCTCCTTGTCCCACAAGGAAGGTGCCAGCCCTGAAAGCTCTTGCTGCTCTTCACTGTCCCCGTGCAGCCTATGCACAGGCACAACAGCATTCGGGATCTGTGCTTGCCCAGGAACGGTACACCTCACGGTGTTCGTTCTCGGCATAGCATTTTTCTGAAAAGGCAAACGTCCGGCTCCTTGTCCCACAAGGAAGGTGCCAGCCCTGAAAGCTCTTGCTGCTCTTCACTGTCCCCGTGCAGCCTCTGCACAGGCACAACAGCATTGGGGATATGTGCTTGCCCAGGAACGATACACCTCACGGTGTTCGTTCTCGGCAGAGGCTCTTCCGAAAAGGCAAACGTCCGGCTCCTTGTCCCACAAGGAAGGTGCCAGCCCTGAAAGCTCTTGCTGCTCTTCACTGTCCCCGTGCAGCCTATGCACAGGCACAACAGCATTCGGGATCTGTGCTTGCCCAGGATCGGTACACCTCACGGTGTTCGTTCTCGGCATAGCATTTTTCTGAAAAGGCAAACGTCCGGCTCCTTGTCCCACAAGGAAGGTGCCAGCCCTGAAAGCTCTTGCTGCTCTTCACTGTCCCCGTGCAGCCTATGCACAGGCACAACAGCATTGGGGATCTGTGCTTGCCCAGGATCGGTACACCTCACGGTGTTCGTTCTCGGCAGAGGCTCTTCCGAAAAGGCAAACGTCCGGCTCCTTGTCCCACAAGGAAGGTGCCAGCCCTGAAAGCTCTTGCTGCTCTTCACTGTCCCCGTGCAGCCTATGCACAGGCACAACAGCATTCGGGATCTGTGCTTGCCCAGGATCGGTACACCTCACGGTGTTCGTTCTCGGCAGAGGCTCTTCCGAAAAGGCAAACGTCCAGCTCCTTGTCCCACAAGGAAGGTGCCAGCCCTGAAAGCTCTTGCTGCTCTTCACTGTCCCCGTGCAGCCTATGCACAGGCACAACAGCATTGGGGATCTGTGCTTGCCCAGGATCGGTACACCTCACGGTGTTCGTTCTCGGCATAGCATTTTTCTGAAAAGGCAAACGTCCGGCTCCTTGTCCCACAAGGAAGGTGCCAGCCCTGAAAGCTCTTGCTGCTCTTCACTGTCCCCGTGCAGCCTATGCGCAGGCACAACAGCATTCGGGATCTGTGCTTGCCCAGGTTCGGTACACCTCACGGTGTTCGTTCTCGGCATAGCATTTTTCTGAAAAGGCAAACGTCCGGCTCCTTGTCCCACAAGGAAGGTGCCAGCCCTGAAAGCTCTTGCTGCTCTTCACTGTCCCCGTGCAGCCTATGCGCAGGCACAACAGAATTCGGGATCTGTGCTTGCCCAGGATCGGTACACCTCACGGTGTTCGTACTCGGCATAGCATTTTTCTGAAAAGGCAAACGTCCGGCTCCTTGTCCCACAAGGAAGGTGCCAGCCCTGAAAGCTCTTGCTGCTCTTCACTGTCCCCGTGCAGCCTATGCACAGGCACAACAGCATTGGGGATCTGTGCTTGCCCAGGATCGGTACACCTCACGGTGTTCGTTCTCGGCATAGCATTTTTCTGAAAAGGCAAACGTCCGGCTCCTTGTCCCACAAGGAAGGTGCCAGCCCTGAAAGCTCTTGCTGCTCTTCACTGTCCCCGTGCAGCCTATGCACAGGCACAACAGCATTGGGGATCTGTGCTTGCCCAGGATCGGTACACCTCACGGTGTTCGTTCTCGGCATAGCATTTTTCTGAAAAGGCAAACGTCCGACTCCTTGTCCCACAAGGAAGGTGCCAGCCCTGAAAGTTCTTGCTGCTCTTCACTGTCCCCGTGCAGCCTATGCACAGGCACAACAGCATTGGGGATATGTGCTTGCCCAGGAACGGTACACCTCACGGTGTTCGTTCTCAGCAGAGGCTCTTCCGAAAAGGCAAACGTCCAGCTCCTTGTCCCACAAGGAAGGTGCCAGCCCTGAAAGCTCTTGCTGCTCTTCACTGTCCCCGTGCAGCCTATGCACAGGCACAACAGCATTGGGGATCTGTGCTTGCCCAGGAACGGTACACCTCTCGGTGTCCGTTCTCGGCATAGCATTTTTCTGAAAAGGCAAACGTCCGGCTCCTTGTCCCACAAGGAAGGTGCCAGCCCTGAAAGCTCTTGCTGCTCTTCACTGTCCCCGTGCAGCCTATGCACAGGCACAACAGCATTCGGGATCTGTGCTTGCCCAGGATCGGTACACCTCACGGTGTTCGTTCTCGGCATAGCATTTTTCTGAAAAGGCAAACGTCCGGCTCCTTGTCCCACAAGGAAGGTGCCAGCCCTGAAAGCTCTTGCTGCTCTTCACTGTCCCCGTGCAGCCTATGCACAGGCACAACAGCATTGGGGATCTGTGCTTGCCCAGGATCGGTACACCTCACGGTGTTCGTTCTCGGCATAGCATTTTTCTGAAAAGGCAAACGTCCGGCTCCTTGTCCCACAAGGAAGGTGCCAGCCCTGAAAGCTCTTGCTGCTCTTCACTGTCCCCGTGCAGCCTATGCACAGGCACAACAGCATTGGGGATCTGTGCTTGCCCAGGATCGGTACACCTCACGGTGTTCGTTCTCGGCATAGCATTTTTCTGAAAAGGCAAACGTCCGGCTCCTTGTCCCACAAGGAAGGTGCCAGCCCTGAAAGCTCTTGCTGCTCTTCACTGTCCCCGTGCAGCCTATGCACAGGCACAACAGCATTGGGGATCTGTGCTTGCCCAGGATCGGTACACCTCACGGTGTTCGTTCTCGGCATAGCATTTTTCTGAAAAGGCAAACGTCCGGCTCCTTGTCCCACAAGGAAGGTGCCAGCCCTGAAAGCTCTTGCTGCTCTTCACTGTCCCCGTGCAGCCTATGCACAGGCACAACAGCATTGGGGATCTGTGCTTGCCCAGGAACGGTACACCTCACGTTGTTCGTTCTCGGCAGCGGCTCTTCCGAAAAGGCAAACGTCCGGCTCCTTGTCCCACAAGGAAGGTGCCAGCCCTGAAAGCTCTTGCTGCTCTTCACTGTCCCCGTGTAGCCTATGCACAGGCACAACAGCATTGGGGATATGTGCTTGCCCAGGAACGGTACACCTCACGGTGTTCGTTCTCGGCATAGCATTTTTCTGAAAAGGCAAACGTCCAGCTCCTTGTCCCACAAGGAAGGTGCCAGCCCTGAAAGCTCTTGCTGCTCTTCACTGTCCCCGTGCAGCCTATGCGCAGGCACAACAGCATTCGGGATCTGTGCTTGCCCAGGATCGGTACAGCTCACGGTGTTCGTTCTCGGCATAGCATTTTTCTGAAAAGGCAAACGTCCGACTCCTTGTCCCACAAGGAAGGTGCCAGCCCTGAAAGTTCTTGCTGCTCTTCACTGTCCCCGTGCAGCCTATGCACAGGCACAACAGCATTGGGGATATGTGCTTGCCCAGGAACGGTACACCTCACGGTGTTCGTTCTCGGCAGAGGCTCTTCCGAAAAGGCAAAGGTCCAGCTCCTTGTCCCACAAGGAAGGTGCCAGCCCTGAAAGCTCTTGCTGCTCTTCACTGTCCCCGTGCAGCCTATGCACAGGCACAACAGCATTCGGGATCTGTGCTTGCCCAGGAACGGTACACCTCTCGGTGTCCGTTCTCGGCATAGCATTTTTCTGAAAAGGCAAACGTCCGGCTCCTTGTCCCACAAGGAAGGTGCCAGCCCTGAAAGCTCTTGCTGCTCTTCACTGTCCCCGTGCAGCCTATGCACAGGCACAACAGCATTGGGGATCTGTGCTTGCCCAGGATCGGTACACCTCACGGTGTTCGTTCTCGGAAGAGGCTCTTCCGAAAAGGCAAACGTCCGGCTCCTTGTCCCACAAGGAAGGTGCCAGCCCTGAAAGCTCTTGCTGCTCTTCACTGTCCCTGTGCAGCCTATGCACAGGCACAACAGCATTGGGGATCTGTGCTTGCCCAGGAACGGTACACCTCACGGTGTCCGTTCTCGGCATAGCATTTTTCTGAAAAGGCAAACGTCCGACTCCTTGTCCCACAAGGAAGGTGCCAGCCCTGAAAGCTCTTGCTGCTCTTCACTGTCCCCGTGCAGCCTATGCACAGGCACAACAGCATTGGGGATATGTGCTTGCCCAGGAACGATACACCTCACGGTGTTCGTTCTCGGCAGAGGCTCTTCCGAAAAGGCAAACGTCCGGCTCCTTGTCCCACAAGGAAGGTGCCAGCCCTGAAAGCTCTTGCTGCTCTTCACTGTCCCCGTGCAGCCTATGCACAGGCACAACAGCATTCGGGATCTGTGCTTGCCCAGAAACGGTACACCTCACGGTGTTCGTTCTCGGCATAGCATTTTTCTGAAAAGGCAAACGTCCGGCTCCTTGTCCCACAAGGAAGGTGCCAGCCCTGAAAGCTCTTGCTGCTCTTCACTGTCCCCGTGCAGCCTATGCACAGGCACAACAGCATTGGGGATATGTGCTTGCCCAGGAACGATACACCTCACGGTGTTCGTTCTCGGCAGAGGCTCTTCCGAAAAGGCAAACGTCCGGCTCCTTGTCCCACAAGGAAGGTGCCAGCCCTGAAAGCTCTTGCTGCTCTTCACTGTCCCCGTGCAGCCTATGCACAGGCACAACAGCATTCGGGATCTGTGCTTGCCCAGGAACGGTACACCTCACGGTGTTCGTTCTCGGCATAGCATTTTTCTGAAAAGGCAAACGTCCGGCTCCTTGTCCCACAAGGAAGGTGCCAGCCCTGAAAGCTCTTGCTGCTCTTCACTGTCCCCGTGCAGCCTATGCACAGGCACAACAGCATTGGGGATCTGTGCTTGCCCAGGATCGGTACACCTCACGGTGTTCGTTCTCGGCATAGCATTTTTCTGAAAAGGCAAACGTCCGGCTCCTTGTCCCACAAGGAAGGTGCCAGCCCTGAAAGCTCTTGCTGCTCTTCACTGTCCCCGTGCAGCCTATGCACAGGCACAACAGCATTGGGGATCTGTGCTTGCCCAGGATCGGTACACCTCACGGTGTTCGTTCTCGGCATAGCATTTTTCTGAAAAGGCAAACGTCCGGCTCCTTGTCCCACAAGGAAGGTGCCAGCCCTGAAAGCTCTTGCTGCTCTTCACTGTCCCCGTGCAGCCTATGCACAGGCACAACAGCATTGGGGATCTGTGCTTGCCCAGGATCGGTACACCTCACGGTGTTCGTTCTCGGCATAGCATTTTTCTGAAAAGGCAAACGTCCGGCTCCTTGTCCCACAAGGAAGGTGCCAGCCCTGAAAGCTCTTGCTGCTCTTCACTGTCCCCGTGCAGCCTATGCACAGGCACAACAGCATTGGGGATCTGTGCTTGCCCAGGAACGGTACACCTCACGTTGTTCGTTCTCGGCAGCGGCTCTTCCGAAAAGGCAAACGTCCGGCTCCTTGTCCCACAAGGAAGGTGCCAGCCCTGAAAGCTCTTGCTGCTCTTCACTGTCCCCGTGTAGCCTATGCACAGGCACAACAGCATTGGGGATATGTGCTTGCCCAGGAACGGTACACCTCACGGTGTTCGTTCTCGGCATAGCATTTTTCTGAAAAGGCAAACGTCCAGCTCCTTGTCCCACAAGGAAGGTGCCAGCCCTGAAAGCTCTTGCTGCTCTTCACTGTCCCCGTGCAGCCTATGCGCAGGCACAACAGCATTCGGGATCTGTGCTTGCCCAGGATCGGTACAGCTCACGGTGTTCGTTCTCGGCATAGCATTTTTCTGAAAAGGCAAACGTCCGACTCCTTGTCCCACAAGGAAGGTGCCAGCCCTGAAAGTTCTTGCTGCTCTTCACTGTCCCCGTGCAGCCTATGCACAGGCACAACAGCATTGGGGATATGTGCTTGCCCAGGAACGGTACACCTCACGGTGTTCGTTCTCGGCAGAGGCTCTTCCGAAAAGGCAAAGGTCCAGCTCCTTGTCCCACAAGGAAGGTGCCAGCCCTGAAAGCTCTTGCTGCTCTTCACTGTCCCCGTGCAGCCTATGCACAGGCACAACAGCATTCGGGATCTGTGCTTGCCCAGGAACGGTACACCTCTCGGTGTCCGTTCTCGGCATAGCATTTTTCTGAAAAGGCAAACGTCCGGCTCCTTGTCCCACAAGGAAGGTGCCAGCCCTGAAAGCTCTTGCTGCTCTTCACTGTCCCCGTGCAGCCTATGCACAGGCACAACAGCATTGGGGATCTGTGCTTGCCCAGGATCGGTACACCTCACGGTGTTCGTTCTCGGAAGAGGCTCTTCCGAAAAGGCAAACGTCCGGCTCCTTGTCCCACAAGGAAGGTGCCAGCCCTGAAAGCTCTTGCTGCTCTTCACTGTCCCTGTGCAGCCTATGCACAGGCACAACAGCATTGGGGATCTGTGCTTGCCCAGGAACGGTACACCTCACGGTGTCCGTTCTCGGCATAGCATTTTTCTGAAAAGGCAAACGTCCGACTCCTTGTCCCACAAGGAAGGTGCCAGCCCTGAAAGCTCTTGCTGCTCTTCACTGTCCCCGTGCAGCCTATGCACAGGCACAACAGCATTGGGGATATGTGCTTGCCCAGGAACGATACACCTCACGGTGTTCGTTCTCGGCAGAGGCTCTTCCGAAAAGGCAAACGTCCGGCTCCTTGTCCCACAAGGAAGGTGCCAGCCCTGAAAGCTCTTGCTGCTCTTCACTGTCCCCGTGCAGCCTATGCACAGGCACAACAGCATTCGGGATCTGTGCTTGCCCAGGAACGGTACACCTCACGGTGTTCGTTCTCGGCATAGCATTTTTCTGAAAAGGCAAACGTCCGGCTCCTTGTCCCACAAGGAAGGTGCCAGCCCTGAAAGCTCTTGCTGCTCTTCACTGTCCCCGTGCAGCCTATGCACAGGCACAACAGCATTGGGGATATGTGCTTGCCCAGGAACGATACACCTCACGGTGTTCGTTCTCGGCAGAGGCTCTTCCGAAAAGGCAAACGTCCGGCTCCTTGTCCCACAAGGAAGGTGCCAGCCCTGAAAGCTCTTGCTGCTCTTCACTGTCCCCGTGCAGCCTATGCACAGGCACAACAGCATTCGGGATCTGTGCTTGCCCAGGAACGGTACACCTCACGGTGTTCGTTCTCGGCATAGCATTTTTCTGAAAAGGCAAACGTCCGGCTCCTTGTCCCACAAGGAAGGTGCCAGCCCTGAAAGCTCTTGCTGCTCTTCACTGTCCCCGTGCAGCCTATGCACAGGCACAACAGCATTGGGGATCTGTGCTTGCCCAGGATCGGTACACCTCACGGTGTTCGTTCTCGGCAGAGGCTCTTCCGAAAAGGCAAACGTCCGGCTCCTTGTCCCACAAGGAAGGTGCCAGCCCTGAAAGCTCTTGCTGCTCTTCACTGTCCCCGTGCAGCCTATGCACAGGCACAACAGCATTCGGGATCTGTGCTTGCCCAGGATCGGTACACCTCACGGTGTTCGTTCTCGGCAGAGGCTCTTCCGAAAAGGCAAACGTCCAGCTCATTGTCCCACAAGGAAGGTGCCAGCCCTGAAAGCTCTTGCTGCTCTTCACTGTCCCCGTGCAGCCTATGCACAGGCACAACAGCATTGGGGATCTGTGCTTGCCCAGGATCGGTACACCTCACGGTGTTCGTTCTCGGCATAGCATTTTTCTGAAAAGGCAAACGTCCGGCTCCTTGTCCCACAAGGAAGGTGCCAGCCCTGAAAGCTCTTGCTGCTCTTCACTGTCCCCGTGCAGCCTATGCGCAGGCACAACAGCATTCGGGATCTGTGCTTGCCCAGGATCGGTACACCTCACGGTGTTCGTTCTCGGCATAGCATTTTTCTGAAAAGGCAAACGTCCGGCTCCTTGTCCCACAAGGAAGGTGCCAGCCCTGAAAGCTCTTGCTGCTCTTCACTGTCCCCGTGCAGCCTATGCGCAGGCACAACAGCATTCGGGATCTGTGCTTGCCCAGGATCGGTACACCTCACGGTGTTCGTACTCGGCATAGCATTTTTCTGAAAAGGCAAACGTCCGGCTCCTTGTCCCACAAGGAAGGTGCCAGCCCTGAAAGCTCTTGCTGCTCTTCACTGTCCCCGTGCAGCCTATGCACAGGCACAACAGCATTGGGGATCTGTGCTTGCCCAGGATCGGTACACCTCACGGTGTTCGTTCTCGGCATAGCATTTTTCTGAAAAGGCAAACGTCCGGCTCCTTGTCCCACAAGGAAGGTGCCAGCCCTGAAAGCTCTTGCTGCTCTTCACTGTCCCCGTGCAGCCTATGCACAGGCACAACAGCATTGGGGATCTGTGCTTGCCCAGGATCGGTACACCTCACGGTGTTCGTTCTCGGCATAGCATTTTTCTGAAAAGGCAAACGTCCGACTCCTTGTCCCACAAGGAAGGTGCCAGCCCTGAAAGTTCTTGCTGCTCTTCACTGTCCCCGTGCAGCCTATGCACAGGCACAACAGCATTGGGGATATGTGCTTGCCCAGGAACGGTACACCTCACGGTGTTCGTTCTCGGCAGAGGCTCTTCCGAAAAGGCAAACGTCCAGCTCCTTGTCCCACAAGGAAGGTGCCAGCCCTGAAAGCTCTTGCTGCTCTTCACTGTCCCCGTGCAGCCTATGCACAGGCACAACAGCATTCGGGATCTGTGCTTGCCCAGGATCGGTACACCTCACGGTGTTCGTTCTCGGCATAGCATTTTTCTGAAAAGGCAAACGTCCGGCTCCTTGTCCCACAAGGAAGGTGCCAGCCCTGAAAGCTCTTGCTGCTCTTCACTGTCCCCGTGCAGCCTATGCACAGGCACAACAGCATTGGGGATCTGTGCTTGCCCAGGATCGGTACACCTCACGGTGTTCGTTCTCGGCATAGCATTTTTCTGAAAAGGCAAACGTCCGGCTCCTTGTCCCACAAGGAAGGTGCCAGCCCTGAAAGCTCTTGCTGCTCTTCACTGTCCCCGTGCAGCCTATGCACAGGCACAACAGCATTGGGGATCTGTGCTTGCCCAGGATCGGTACACCTCACGGTGTTCGTTCTCGGCATAGCATTTTTCTGAAAAGGCAAACGTCCGGCTCCTTGTCCCACAAGGAAGGTGCCAGCCCTGAAAGCTCTTGCTGCTCTTCACTGTCCCCGTGCAGCCTATGCACAGGCACAACAGCATTGGGGATCTGTGCTTGCCCAGGATCGGTACACCTCACGGTGTTCGTTCTCGGCATAGCATTTTTCTGAAAAGGCAAACGTCCGGCTCCTTGTCCCACAAGGAAGGTGCCAGCCCTGAAAGCTCTTGCTGCTCTTCACTGTCCCCGTGCAGCCTATGCACAGGCACAACAGCATTGGGGATCTGTGCTTGCCCAGGAACGGTACACCTCACGGTGTTCGTTCTCGGCAGCGGCTCTTCCGAAAAGGCAAACGTCCGGCTCCTTGTCCCACAAGGAAGGTGCCAGCCCTGAAAGCTCTTGCTGCTCTTCACTGTCCCCGTGTAGCCTATGCACAGGCACAACAGCATTGGGGATATGTGCTTGCCCAGGAACGGTACACCTCACGGTGTTCGTTCTCGGCATAGCATTTTTCTGAAAAGGCAAACGTCCAGCTCCTTGTCCCACAAGGAAGGTGCCAGCCCTGAAAGCTCTTGCTGCTCTTCACTGTCCCCGTGCAGCCTATGCGCAGGCACAACAGCATTCGGGATCTGTGCTTGCCCAGGATCGGTACAGCTCACGGTGTTCGTTCTCGGCATAGCATTTTTCTGAAAAGGCAAACGTCCGACTCCTTGTCCCACAAGGAAGGTGCCAGCCCTGAAAGTTCTTGCTGCTCTTCACTGTCCCCGTGCAGCCTATGCACAGGCACAACAGCATTGGGGATATGTGCTTGCCCAGGAACGGTACACCTCACGGTGTTCGTTCTCGGCAGAGGCTCTTCCGAAAAGGCAAAGGTCCAGCTCATTGTCCCACAAGGAAGGTGCCAGCCCTGAAAGCTCTTGCTGCTCTTCACTGTCCCCGTGCAGCCTATGCACAGGCACAACAGCATTGGGGATATGTGCTTGCCCAGGATCGGTACATCTCACGGTGTTCGTTCTCGGCATAGCATTTTTCTGAAAAGGCAAACGTCCGGCTCCTTGTCCCACAAGGAAGGTGCCAGCCCTGAAAGCTCTTGCTGCTCTTCACTGTCCCCGTGCAGCCTATGCACAGGCACAACAGCATTGGGGATCTGTGCTTGCCCAGGATCGGTACACCTCACGGTGTTCGTTCTCGGCAGAGGCTCTTCCGAAAAGGCAAACGTCCGGCTCCTTGTCCCACAAGGAAGGTGCCAGCCCTGAAAGCTCTTGCTGCTCTTCACTGTCCCTGTGCAGCCTATGCACAGGCACAACAGCATTGGGGATCTGTGCTTGCCCAGGAACGGTACACCTCTCGGTGTCCGTTCTCGGCATAGCATTTTTCTGAAAAGGCAAACGTCCGACTCCTTGTCCCACAAGGAAGGTGCCAGCCCTGAAAGCTCTTGCTGCTCTTCACTGTCCCCGTGCAGCCTATGCACAGGCACAACAGCATTGGGGATATGTGCTTGCCCAGGAACGATACACCTCACGGTGTTCGTTCTCGGCAGAGGCTCTTCCGAAAAGGCAAACGTCCGGCTCCTTGTCCCACAAGGAAGGTGCCAGCCCTGAAAGCTCTTGCTGCTCTTCACTGTCCCCGTGCAGCCTATGCACAGGCACAACAGCATTGGGGATCTGTGCTTGCCCAGGATCGGTACACCTCACGGTGTTCGTTCTCGGCATAGCATTTTTCTGAAAAGGCAAACGTCCGGCTCCTTGTCCCACAAGGAAGGTGCCAGCCCTGAAAGCTCTTGCTGCTCTTCACTGTCCCCGTGCAGCCTATGCACAGGCACAACAGCATTCGGGATCTGTGCTTGCCCAGGATCGGTACACCTCACGGTGTTCGTTCTCGGCATAGCATTTTTCTGAAAAGGCAAACGTCCGACTCCTTGTCCCACAAGGAAGGTGCCAGCCCTGAAAGGTCTTGCTGCTCTTCACTGTCCCCGTGCAGCCTATGCACAGGCACAACAGCATTGGGGATATGTGCTTGCCCAGGAACGGTACACCTCACGGTGTTCGTTCTCGGCAGCGGCTCTTCCGAAAAGGCAAACGTCCAGCTCCTTGTCCCACAAGGAAGGTGCCAGCCCTGAAAGCTCTTGCTGCTCTTCACTGTCCCCGTGCAGCCTATGCACAGGCACAACAGCATTGGGGATCTGTGCTTGCCCAGGAACGGTACACCTCTCGGTGTCCGTTCTCGGCATAGCATTTTTCTGAAAAGGCAAACGTCCGGCTCCTTGTCCCACAAGGAAGGTGCCAGCCCTGAAAGCTCTTGCTGCTCTTCACTGTCCCCGTGCAGCCTATGCACAGGCACAACAGCATTCGGGATCTGTGCTTGCCCAGGATCGGTACACCTCACGGTGTTCGTTCTCGGCATAGCATTTTTCTGAAAAGGCAAACGTCCGGCTCCTTGTCCCACAAGGAAGGTGCCAGCCCTGAAAGCTCTTGCTGCTCTTCACTGTCCCCGTGCAGCCTATGCACAGGCACAACAGCATTGGGGATCTGTGCTTGCCCAGGATCGGTACACCTCACGGTGTTCGTTCTCGGCAGAGGCTCTTCCGAAAAGGCAAACGTCCGGCTCCTTGTCCCACAAGGAAGGTGCCAGCCCTGAAAGCTCTTGCTGCTCTTCACTGTCCCCGTGCAGCCTATGCACAGGCACAACAGCATTCGGGATCTGTGCTTGCCCAGGATCGGTACACCTCACGGTGTTCGTTCTCGGCAGAGGCTCTTCCGAAAAGGCAAACGTCCAGCTCCTTGTCCCACAAGGAAGGTGCCAGCCCTGAAAGCTCTTGCTGCTCTTCACTGTCCCCGTGCAGCCTATGCACAGGCACAACAGCATTGGGGATCTGTGCTTGCCCAGGATCGGTACACCTCACGGTGTTCGTTCTCGGCATAGCATTTTTCTGAAAAGGCAAACGTCCGGCTCCTTGTCCCACAAGGAAGGTGCCAGCCCTGAAAGCTCTTGCTGCTCTTCACTGTCCCCGTGCAGCCTATGCACAGGCACAACAGCATTCGGGATCTGTGCTTGCCCAGGATCGGTACACCTCACGGTGTTCGTACTCGGCATAGCATTTTTCTGAAAAGGCAAACGTCCGACTCCTTGTCCCACAAGGAAGGTGCCAGCCCTGAAAGCTCTTGCTGCTCTTCACTGTCCCCGTGCAGCCTATGCACAGGCACAACAGCATTGGGGATCTGTGCTTGCCCAGGATCGGTACACCTCACGGTGTTCGTTCTCGGCATAGCATTTTTCTGAAAAGGCAAACGTCCGGCTCCTTGTCCCACAAGGAAGGTGCCAGCCCTGAAAGCTCTTGCTGCTCTTCACTGTCCCCGTGCAGCCTATGCGCAGGCACAACAGCATTCGGGATCTGTGCTTGCCCAGGATCGGTACACCTCACGGTGTTCGTACTCGGCATAGCATTTTTCTGAAAAGGCAAACGTCCGGCTCCTTGTCCCACAAGGAAGGTGCCAGCCCTGAAAGCTCTTGCTGCTCTTCACTGTCCCCGTGCAGCCTATGCACAGGCACAACAGCATTGGGGATCTGTGCTTGCCCAGGATCGGTACACCTCACGGTGTTCGTTCTCGGCATAGCATTTTTCTGAAAAGGCAAACGTCCGGCTCCTTGTCCCACAAGGAAGGTGCCAGCCCTGAAAGCTCTTGCTGCTCTTCACTGTCCCCGTGCAGCCTATGCACAGGCACAACAGCATTGGGGATCTGTGCTTGCCCAGGATCGGTACACCTCACGGTGTTCGTTCTCGGCATAGCATTTTTCTGAAAAGGCAAACGTCCGACTCCTTGTCCCACAAGGAAGGTGCCAGCCCTGAAAGTTCTTGCTGCTCTTCACTGTCCCCGTGCAGCCTATGCACAGGCACAACAGCATTGGGGATATGTGCTTGCCCAGGAACGGTACACCTCACGGTGTTCGTTCTCGGCAGAGGCTCTTCCGAAAAGGCAAACGTCCAGCTCCTTGTCCCACAAGGAAGGTGCCAGCCCTGAAAGCTCTTGCTGCTCTTCACTGTCCCCGTGCAGCCTATGCACAGGCACAACAGCATTGGGGATCTGTGCTTGCCCAGGAACGGTACACCTCTCGGTGTCCGTTCTCGGCATAGCATTTTTCTGAAAAGGCAAACGTCCGGCTCCTTGTCCCACAAGGAAGGTGCCAGCCCTGAAAGCTCTTGCTGCTCTTCACTGTCCCCGTGCAGCCTATGCACAGGCACAACAGCATTCGGGATCTGTGCTTGCCCAGGATCGGTACACCTCACGGTGTTCGTTCTCGGCATAGCATTTTTCTGAAAAGGCAAACGTCCGGCTCCTTGTCCCACAAGGAAGGTGCCAGCCCTGAAAGCTCTTGCTGCTCTTCACTGTCCCCGTGCAGCCTATGCACAGGCACAACAGCATTGGGGATCTGTGCTTGCCCAGGATCGGTACACCTCACGGTGTTCGTTCTCGGCATAGCATTTTTCTGAAAAGGCAAACGTCCGGCTCCTTGTCCCACAAGGAAGGTGCCAGCCCTGAAAGCTCTTGCTGCTCTTCACTGTCCCCGTGCAGCCTATGCACAGGCACAACAGCATTGGGGATCTGTGCTTGCCCAGGATCGGTACACCTCACGGTGTTCGTTCTCGGCATAGCATTTTTCTGAAAAGGCAAACGTCCGGCTCCTTGTCCCACAAGGAAGGTGCCAGCCCTGAAAGCTCTTGCTGCTCTTCACTGTCCCCGTGCAGCCTATGCACAGGCACAACAGCATTCGGGATCTGTGCTTGCCCAGGATCGGTACACCTCACGGTGTTCGTTCTCGGCATAGCATTTTTCTGAAATGGCAAACGTCCGGCTCCTTGTCCCACAAGGAAGGTGCCAGCCCTGAAAGCTCTTGCTGCTCTTCACTGTCCCCGTGCAGCCTATGCACAGGCACAACAGCATTGGGGATCTGTGCTTGCCCAGGATCGGTACACCTCACGGTGTTCGTTCTCGGCATAGCATTTTTCTGAAAAGGCAAACGTCCGGCTCCTTGTCCCACAAGGAAGGTGCCAGCCCTGAAAGCTCTTGCTGCTCTTCACTGTCCCCGTGCAGCCTATGCACAGGCACAACAGCATTGGGGATCTGTGCTTGCCCAGGAACGGTACACCTCACGGTGTTCGTTCTCGGCAGCGGCTCTTCCGAAAAGGCAAACGTCCGGCTCCTTGTCCCACAAGGAAGGTGCCAGCCCTGAAAGCTCTTGCTGCTCTTCACTGTCCCCGTGTAGCCTATGCACAGGCACAACAGCATTGGGGATATGTGCTTGCCCAGGAACGGTACACCTCACGGTGTTCGTTCTCGGCATAGCATTTTTCTGAAAAGGCAAACGTCCAGCTCCTTGTCCCACAAGGAAGGTGCCAGCCCTGAAAGCTCTTGCTGCTCTTCACTGTCCCCGTGCAGCCTATGCGCAGGCACAACAGCATTCGGGATCTGTGCTTGCCCAGGATCGGTACAGCTCACGGTGTTCGTTCTCGGCATAGCATTTTTCTGAAAAGGCAAACGTCCGACTCCTTGTCCCACAAGGAAGGTGCCAGCCCTGAAAGTTCTTGCTGCTCTTCACTGTCCCCGTGCAGCCTATGCACAGGCACAACAGCATTGGGGATATGTGCTTGCCCAGGAACGGTACACCTCACGGTGTTCGTTCTCGGCAGAGGCTCTTCCGAAAAGGCAAAGGTCCAGCTCATTGTCCCACAAGGAAGGTGCCAGCCCTGAAAGCTCTTGCTGCTCTTCACTGTCCCCGTGCAGCCTATGCACAGGCACAACAGCATTGGGGATATGTGCTTGCCCAGGATCGGTACATCTCACGGTGTTCGTTCTCGGCATAGCATTTTTCTGAAAAGGCAAACGTCCGGCTCCTTGTCCCACAAGGAAGGTGCCAGCCCTGAAAGCTCTTGCTGCTCTTCACTGTCCCCGTGCAGCCTATGCACAGGCACAACAGCATTGGGGATCTGTGCTTGCCCAGGATCGGTACACCTCACGGTGTTCGTTCTCGGAAGAGGCTCTTCCGAAAAGGCAAACGTCCGGCTCCTTGTCCCACAAGGAAGGTGCCAGCCCTGAAAGCTCTTGCTGCTCTTCACTGTCCCTGTGCAGCCTATGCACAGGCACAACAGCATTGGGGATCTGTGCTTGCCCAGGAACGGTACACCTCTCGGTGTCCGTTCTCGGCATAGCATTTTTCTGAAAAGGCAAACGTCCGACTCCTTGTCCCACAAGGAAGGTGCCAGCCCTGAAAGCTCTTGCTGCTCTTCACTGTCCCCGTGCAGCCTATGCACAGGCACAACAGCATTGGGGATATGTGCTTGCCCAGGAACGATACACCTCACGGTGTTCGTTCTCGGCAGAGGCTCTTCCGAAAAGGCAAACGTCCGGCTCCTTGTCCCACAAGGAAGGTGCCAGCCCTGAAAGCTCTTGCTGCTCTTCACTGTCCCCGTGCAGCCTATGCACAGGCACAACAGCATTGGGGATCTGTGCTTGCCCAGGATCGGTACACCTCACGGTGTTCGTTCTCGGCATAGCATTTTTCTGAAAAGGCAAACGTCCGGCTCCTTGTCCCACAAGGAAGGTGCCAGCCCTGAAAGCTCTTGCTGCTCTTCACTGTCCCCGTGCAGCCTATGCACAGGCACAACAGCATTCGGGATCTGTGCTTGCCCAGGATCGGTACACCTCACGGTGTTCGTTCTCGGCATAGCATTTTTCTGAAAAGGCAAACGTCCGACTCCTTGTCCCACAAGGAAGGTGCCAGCCCTGAAAGGTCTTGCTGCTCTTCACTGTCCCCGTGCAGCCTATGCACAGGCACAACAGCATTGGGGATATGTGCTTGCCCAGGAACGGTACACCTCACGGTGTTCGTTCTCGGCAGAGGCTCTTCCGAAAAGGCAAACGTCCAGCTCCTTGTCCCACAAGGAAGGTGCCAGCCCTGAAAGCTCTTGCTGCTCTTCACTGTCCCCGTGCAGCCTATGCACAGGCACAACAGCATTGGGGATCTGTGCTTGCCCAGGAACGGTACACCTCTCGGTGTCCGTTCTCGGCATAGCATTTTTCTGAAAAGGCAAACGTCCGGCTCCTTGTCCCACAAGGAAGGTGCCAGCCCTGAAAGCTCTTGCTGCTCTTCACTGTCCCCGTGCAGCCTATGCACAGGCACAACAGCATTCGGGATCTGTGCTTGCCCAGGATCGGTACACCTCACGGTGTTCGTTCTCGGCATAGCATTTTTCTGAAAAGGCAAACGTCCGGCTCCTTGTCCCACAAGGAAGGTGCCAGCCCTGAAAGCTCTTGCTGCTCTTCACTGTCCCCGTGCAGCCTATGCACAGGCACAACAGCATTGGGGATCTGTGCTTGCCCAGGATCGGTACACCTCACGGTGTTCGTTCTCGGCATAGCATTTTTCTGAAAAGGCAAACGTCCGGCTCCTTGTCCCACAAGGAAGGTGCCAGCCCTGAAAGCTCTTGCTGCTCTTCACTGTCCCCGTGCAGCCTATGCACAGGCACAACAGCATTGGGGATCTGTTCTTGCCCAGGATCGGTACACCTCACGGTGTTCGTTCTCGGCATAGCATTTTTCTGAAAAGGCAAACGTCCGGCTCCTTGTCCCACAAGGAAGGTGCCAGCCCTGAAAGCTCTTGCTGCTCTTCACTGTCCCCATGCAGCCTATGCACAGGCACAACAGCATTCGGGATCTGTGCTTGCCCAGGATCGGTACACCTCACGGTGTTCGTTCTCGGCATAGCATTTTTCTGAAATGGCAAACGTCCGGCTCCTTGTCCCACAAGGAAGGTGCCAGCCCTGAAAGCTCTTGCTGCTCTTCACTGTCCCCGTGCAGCCTATGCACAGGCACAACAGCATTGGGGATCTGTGCTTGCCCAGGATCGGTACACCTCACGGTGTTCGTTCTCGGCATAGCATTTTTCTGAAAAGGCAAACGTCCGGCTCCTTGTCCCACAAGGAAGGTGCCAGCCCTGAAAGCTCTTGCTGCTCTTCACTGTCCCCGTGCAGCCTATGCACAGGCACAACAGCATTGGGGATCTGTGCTTGCCCAGGAACGGTACACCTCACGGTGTTCGTTCTCGGCAGCGGCTCTTCCGAAAAGGCAAACGTCCGGCTCCTTGTCCCACAAGGAAGGTGCCAGCCCTGAAAGCTCTTGCTGCTCTTCACTGTCCCCGTGTAGCCTATGCACAGGCACAACAGCATTGGGGATATGTGCTTGCCCAGGAACGGTACACCTCACGGTGTTCGTTCTCGGCATAGCATTTTTCTGAAAAGGCAAACGTCCAGCTCCTTGTCCCACAAGGAAGGTGCCAGCCCTGAAAGCTCTTGCTGCTCTTCACTGTCCCCGTGCAGCCTATGCGCAGGCACAACAGCATTCGGGATCTGTGCTTGCCCAGGATCGGTACAGCTCACGGTGTTCGTTCTCGGCATAGCATTTTTCTGAAAAGGCAAACGTCCGACTCCTTGTCCCACAAGGAAGGTGCCAGCCCTGAAAGTTCTTGCTGCTCTTCACTGTCCCCGTGCAGCCTATGCACAGGCACAACAGCATTGGGGATCTGTGCTTGCCCAGGAACGGTACACCTCACGGTGTTCGTTCTCGGCAGAGGCTCTTCCGAAAAGGCAAAGGTCCAGCTCCTTGTCCCACAAGGAAGGTGCCAGCCCTGAAAGCTCTTGCTGCTCTTCACTGTCCCCGTGCAGCCTATGCACAGGCACAACAGCATTGGGGATCTGTGCTTGCCCAGGATCGGTACACCTCACGGTGTTCGTTCTCGGCATAGCATTTTTCTGAAAAGGCAAACGTCCGGCTCCTTGTCCCACAAGGAAGGTGCCAGCCCTGAAAGCTCTTGCTGCTCTTCACTGTCCCCGTGCAGCCTATGCACAGGCACAACAGCATTGGGGATCTGTGCTTGCCCAGGATCGGTACACCTCACGGTGTTCGTTCTCGGCATAGCATTTTTCTGAAAAGGCAAACGTCCGGCTCCTTGTCCCACAAGGAAGGTGCCAGCCCTGAAAGCTCTTGCTGCTCTTCACTGTCCCCGTGCAGCCTATGCACAGGCACAACAGCATTGGGGATCTGTGCTTGCCCAGGATCGGTACACCTCACGGTGTTCGTTCTCGGCATAGCATTTTTCTGAAAAGGCAAACGTCCGGCTCCTTGTCCCACAAGGAAGGTGCCAGCCCTGAAAGCTCTTGCTGCTCTTCACTGTCCCCGTGCAGCCTATGCACAGGCACAACAGCATTGGGGATATGTGCTTGCCCAGGAACGATACACCTCACGGTGTTCGTTCTCGGCAGAGGCTCTTCCGAAAAGGCAAACGTCCGGCTCCTTGTCCCACAAGGAAGGTGCCAGCCCTGAAAGCTCTTGCTGCTCTTCACTGTCCCCGTGCAGCCTATGCACAGGCACAACAGCATTGGGGATCTGTGCTTGCCCAGGATCGGTACACCTCACGGTGTTCGTTCTCGGCATAGCATTTTTCTGAAAAGGCAAACGTCCGGCTCCTTGTCCCACAAGGAAGGTGCCAGCCCTGAAAGCTCTTGCTGCTCTTCACTGTCCCCGTGCAGCCTATGCACAGGCACAACAGCATTCGGGATCTGTGCTTGCCCAGGATCGGTACACCTCACGGTGTTCGTTCTCGGCATAGCATTTTTCTGAAAAGGCAAACGTCCGACTCCTTGTCCCACAAGGAAGGTGCCAGCCCTGAAAGGTCTTGCTGCTCTTCACTGTCCCCGTGCAGCCTATGCACAGGCACAACAGCATTGGGGATATGTGCTTGCCCAGGAACGGTACACCTCACGGTGTTCGTTCTCGGCAGAGGCTCTTCCGAAAAGGCAAACGTCCAGCTCCTTGTCCCACAAGGAAGGTGCCAGCCCTGAAAGCTCTTGCTGCTCTTCACTGTCCCCGTGCAGCCTATGCACAGGCACAACAGCATTGGGGATCTGTGCTTGCCCAGGAACGGTACACCTCTCGGTGTCCGTTCTCGGCATAGCATTTTTCTGAAAAGGCAAACGTCCGGCTCCTTGTCCCACAAGGAAGGTGCCAGCCCTGAAAGCTCTTGCTGCTCTTCACTGTCCCCGTGCAGCCTATGCACAGGCACAACAGCATTCGGGATCTGTGCTTGCCCAGGATCGGTACACCTCACGGTGTTCGTTCTCGGCATAGCATTTTTCTGAAAAGGCAAACGTCCGGCTCCTTGTCCCACAAGGAAGGTGCCAGCCCTGAAAGCTCTTGCTGCTCTTCACTGTCCCCGTGCAGCCTATGCACAGGCACAACAGCATTGGGGATCTGTGCTTGCCCAGGATCGGTACACCTCACGGTGTTCGTTCTCGGCATAGCATTTTTCTGAAAAGGCAAACGTCCGGCTCCTTGTCCCACAAGGAAGGTGCCAGCCCTGAAAGCTCTTGCTGCTCTTCACTGTCCCCGTGCAGCCTATGCACAGGCACAACAGCATTGGGGATCTGTTCTTGCCCAGGATCGGTACACCTCACGGTGTTCGTTCTCGGCATAGCATTTTTCTGAAAAGGCAAACGTCCGGCTCCTTGTCCCACAAGGAAGGTGCCAGCCCTGAAAGCTCTTGCTGCTCTTCACTGTCCCCATGCAGCCTATGCACAGGCACAACAGCATTCGGGATCTGTGCTTGCCCAGGATCGGTACACCTCACGGTGTTCGTTCTCGGCATAGCATTTTTCTGAAATGGCAAACGTCCGGCTCCTTGTCCCACAAGGAAGGTGCCAGCCCTGAAAGCTCTTGCTGCTCTTCACTGTCCCCGTGCAGCCTATGCACAGGCACAACAGCATTGGGGATCTGTGCTTGCCCAGGATCGGTACACCTCACGGTGTTCGTTCTCGGCATAGCATTTTTCTGAAAAGGCAAACGTCCGGCTCCTTGTCCCACAAGGAAGGTGCCAGCCCTGAAAGCTCTTGCTGCTCTTCACTGTCCCCGTGCAGCCTATGCACAGGCACAACAGCATTGGGGATCTGTGCTTGCCCAGGAACGGTACACCTCACGGTGTTCGTTCTCGGCAGCGGCTCTTCCGAAAAGGCAAACGTCCGGCTCCTTGTCCCACAAGGAAGGTGCCAGCCCTGAAAGCTCTTGCTGCTCTTCACTGTCCCCGTGTAGCCTATGCACAGGCACAACAGCATTGGGGATATGTGCTTGCCCAGGAACGGTACACCTCACGGTGTTCGTTCTCGGCATAGCATTTTTCTGAAAAGGCAAACGTCCAGCTCCTTGTCCCACAAGGAAGGTGCCAGCCCTGAAAGCTCTTGCTGCTCTTCACTGTCCCCGTGCAGCCTATGCGCAGGCACAACAGCATTCGGGATCTGTGCTTGCCCAGGATCGGTACAGCTCACGGTGTTCGTTCTCGGCATAGCATTTTTCTGAAAAGGCAAACGTCCGACTCCTTGTCCCACAAGGAAGGTGCCAGCCCTGAAAGTTCTTGCTGCTCTTCACTGTCCCCGTGCAGCCTATGCACAGGCACAACAGCATTGGGGATCTGTGCTTGCCCAGGAACGATACACCTCACGGTGTTCGTTCTCGGCAGAGGCTCTTCCGAAAAGGCAAAGGTCCAGCTCCTTGTCCCACAAGGAAGGTGCCAGCCCTGAAAGCTCTTGCTGCTCTTCACTGTCCCCGTGCAGCCTATGCACAGGCACAACAGCATTGGGGATCTGTGCTTGCCCAGGATCGGTACACCTCACGGTGTTCGTTCTCGGCATAGCATTTTTCTGAAAAGGCAAACGTCCGGCTCCTTGTCCCACAAGGAAGGTGCCAGCCCTGAAAGCTCTTGCTGCTCTTCACTGTCCCCGTGCAGCCTATGCACAGGCACAACAGCATTGGGGATCTGTGCTTGCCCAGGATCGGTACACCTCACGGTGTTCGTTCTCGGCATAGCATTTTTCTGAAAAGGCAAACGTCCGGCTCCTTGTCCCACAAGGAAGGTGCCAGCCCTGAAAGCTCTTGCTGCTCTTCACTGTCCCCGTGCAGCCTATGCACAGGCACAACAGCATTGGGGATCTGTGCTTGCCCAGGATCGGTACACCTCACGGTGTTCGTTCTCGGCATAGCATTTTTCTGAAAAGGCAAACGTCCGGCTCCTTGTCCCACAAGGAAGGTGCCAGCCCTGAAAGCTCTTGCTGCTCTTCACTGTCCCCGTGCAGCCTATGCACAGGCACAACAGCATTGGGGATCTGTGCTTGCCCAGGATCGGTACACCTCACGGTGTTCGTTCTCGGCATAGCATTTTTCTGAAAAGGCAAACGTCCGGCTCCTTGTCCCACAAGGAAGGTGCCAGCCCTGAAAGCTCTTGCTGCTCTTCACTGTCCCCGTGCAGCCTATGCACAGGCACAACAGCATTCGGGATCTGTGCTTGCCCAGGATCGGTACACCTCACGGTGTTCGTTCTCGGCATAGCATTTTTCTGAAATGGCAAACGTCCGGCTCCTTGTCCCACAAGGAAGGTGCCAGCCCTGAAAGCTCTTGCTGCTCTTCACTGTCCCCGTGCAGCCTATGCACAGGCACAACAGCATTGGGGATCTGTGCTTGCCCAGGATCGGTACACCTCACGGTGTTCGTTCTCGGCATAGCATTTTTCTGAAAAGGCAAACGTCCGGCTCCTTGTCCCACAAGGAAGGTGCCAGCCCTGAAAGCTCTTGCTGCTCTTCACTGTCCCCGTGCAGCCTATGCACAGGCACAACAGCATTGGGGATCTGTGCTTGCCCAGGAACGGTACACCTCACGGTGTTCGTTCTCGGCAGCGGCTCTTCCGAAAAGGCAAACGTCCGGCTCCTTGTCCCACAAGGAAGGTGCCAGCCCTGAAAGCTCTTGCTGCTCTTCACTGTCCCCGTGTAGCCTATGCACAGGCACAACAGCATTGGGGATATGTGCTTGCCCAGGAACGGTACACCTCACGGTGTTCGTTCTCGGCATAGCATTTTTCTGAAAAGGCAAACGTCCAGCTCCTTGTCCCACAAGGAAGGTGCCAGCCCTGAAAGCTCTTGCTGCTCTTCACTGTCCCCGTGCAGCCTATGCGCAGGCACAACAGCATTCGGGATCTGTGCTTGCCCAGGATCGGTACAGCTCACGGTGTTCGTTCTCGGCATAGCATTTTTCTGAAAAGGCAAACGTCCGACTCCTTGTCCCACAAGGAAGGTGCCAGCCCTGAAAGTTCTTGCTGCTCTTCACTGTCCCCGTGCAGCCTATGCACAGGCACAACAGCATTGGGGATATGTGCTTGCCCAGGAACGGTACACCTCACGGTGTTCGTTCTCGGCAGAGGCTCTTCCGAAAAGGCAAAGGTCCAGCTCATTGTCCCACAAGGAAGGTGCCAGCCCTGAAAGCTCTTGCTGCTCTTCACTGTCCCCGTGCAGCCTATGCACAGGCACAACAGCATTGGGGATATGTGCTTGCCCAGGATCGGTACATCTCACGGTGTTCGTTCTCGGCATAGCATTTTTCTGAAAAGGCAAACGTCCGGCTCCTTGTCCCACAAGGAAGGTGCCAGCCCTGAAAGCTCTTGCTGCTCTTCACTGTCCCCGTGCAGCCTATGCACAGGCACAACAGCATTGGGGATCTGTGCTTGCCCAGGATCGGTACACCTCACGGTGTTCGTTCTCGGAAGAGGCTCTTCCGAAAAGGCAAACGTCCGGCTCCTTGTCCCACAAGGAAGGTGCCAGCCCTGAAAGCTCTTGCTGCTCTTCACTGTCCCTGTGCAGCCTATGCACAGGCACAACAGCATTGGGGATCTGTGCTTGCCCAGGAACGGTACACCTCTCGGTGTCCGTTCTCGGCATAGCATTTTTCTGAAAAGGCAAACGTCCGACTCCTTGTCCCACAAGGAAGGTGCCAGCCCTGAAAGCTCTTGCTGCTCTTCACTGTCCCCGTGCAGCCTATGCACAGGCACAACAGCATTGGGGATATGTGCTTGCCCAGGAACGATACACCTCACGGTGTTCGTTCTCGGCAGAGGCTCTTCCGAAAAGGCAAACGTCCGGCTCCTTGTCCCACAAGGAAGGTGCCAGCCCTGAAAGCTCTTGCTGCTCTTCACTGTCCCCGTGCAGCCTATGCACAGGCACAACAGCATTGGGGATCTGTGCTTGCCCAGGATCGGTACACCTCACGGTGTTCGTTCTCGGCATAGCATTTTTCTGAAAAGGCAAACGTCCGGCTCCTTGTCCCACAAGGAAGGTGCCAGCCCTGAAAGCTCTTGCTGCTCTTCACTGTCCCCGTGCAGCCTATGCACAGGCACAACAGCATTCGGGATCTGTGCTTGCCCAGGATCGGTACACCTCACGGTGTTCGTTCTCGGCATAGCATTTTTCTGAAAAGGCAAACGTCCGACTCCTTGTCCCACAAGGAAGGTGCCAGCCCTGAAAGGTCTTGCTGCTCTTCACTGTCCCCGTGCAGCCTATGCACAGGCACAACAGCATTGGGGATATGTGCTTGCCCAGGAACGGTACACCTCACGGTGTTCGTTCTCGGCAGAGGCTCTTCCGAAAAGGCAAACGTCCAGCTCCTTGTCCCACAAGGAAGGTGCCAGCCCTGAAAGCTCTTGCTGCTCTTCACTGTCCCCGTGCAGCCTATGCACAGGCACAACAGCATTGGGGATCTGTGCTTGCCCAGGAACGGTACACCTCTCGGTGTCCGTTCTCGGCATAGCATTTTTCTGAAAAGGCAAACGTCCGGCTCCTTGTCCCACAAGGAAGGTGCCAGCCCTGAAAGCTCTTGCTGCTCTTCACTGTCCCCGTGCAGCCTATGCACAGGCACAACAGCATTCGGGATCTGTGCTTGCCCAGGATCGGTACACCTCACGGTGTTCGTTCTCGGCATAGCATTTTTCTGAAAAGGCAAACGTCCGGCTCCTTGTCCCACAAGGAAGGTGCCAGCCCTGAAAGCTCTTGCTGCTCTTCACTGTCCCCGTGCAGCCTATGCACAGGCACAACAGCATTGGGGATCTGTGCTTGCCCAGGATCGGTACACCTCACGGTGTTCGTTCTCGGCATAGCATTTTTCTGAAAAGGCAAACGTCCGGCTCCTTGTCCCACAAGGAAGGTGCCAGCCCTGAAAGCTCTTGCTGCTCTTCACTGTCCCCGTGCAGCCTATGCACAGGCACAACAGCATTGGGGATCTGTGCTTGCCCAGGATCGGTACACCTCACGGTGTTCGTTCTCGGCATAGCATTTTTCTGAAAAGGCAAACGTCCGGCTCCTTGTCCCACAAGGAAGGTGCCAGCCCTGAAAGCTCTTGCTGCTCTTCACTGTCCCCGTGCAGCCTATGCACAGGCACAACAGCATTCGGGATCTGTGCTTGCCCAGGATCGGTACACCTCACGGTGTTCGTTCTCGGCATAGCATTTTTCTGAAATGGCAAACGTCCGGCTCCTTGTCCCACAAGGAAGGTGCCAGCCCTGAAAGCTCTTGCTGCTCTTCACTGTCCCCGTGCAGCCTATGCACAGGCACAACAGCATTGGGGATCTGTGCTTGCCCAGGATCGGTACACCTCACGGTGTTCGTTCTCGGCATAGCATTTTTCTGAAAAGGCAAACGTCCGGCTCCTTGTCCCACAAGGAAGGTGCCAGCCCTGAAAGCTCTTGCTGCTCTTCACTGTCCCCGTGCAGCCTATGCACAGGCACAACAGCATTGGGGATCTGTGCTTGCCCAGGAACGGTACACCTCACGGTGTTCGTTCTCGGCAGCGGCTCTTCCGAAAAGGCAAACGTCCGGCTCCTTGTCCCACAAGGAAGGTGCCAGCCCTGAAAGCTCTTGCTGCTCTTCACTGTCCCCGTGTAGCCTATGCACAGGCACAACAGCATTGGGGATATGTGCTTGCCCAGGAACGGTACACCTCACGGTGTTCGTTCTCGGCATAGCATTTTTCTGAAAAGGCAAACGTCCAGCTCCTTGTCCCACAAGGAAGGTGCCAGCCCTGAAAGCTCTTGCTGCTCTTCACTGTCCCCGTGCAGCCTATGCGCAGGCACAACAGCATTCGGGATCTGTGCTTGCCCAGGATCGGTACAGCTCACGGTGTTCGTTCTCGGCATAGCATTTTTCTGAAAAGGCAAACGTCCGACTCCTTGTCCCACAAGGAAGGTGCCAGCCCTGAAAGTTCTTGCTGCTCTTCACTGTCCCCGTGCAGCCTATGCACAGGCACAACAGCATTGGGGATCTGTGCTTGCCCAGGAACGGTACACCTCACGGTGTTCGTTCTCGGCAGAGGCTCTTCCGAAAAGGCAAAGGTCCAGCTCATTGTCCCACAAGGAAGGTGCCAGCCCTGAAAGCTCTTGCTGCTCTTCACTGTCCCCGTGCAGCCTATGCACAGGCACAACAGCATTGGGGATATGTGCTTGCCCAGGATCGGTACATCTCACGGTGTTCGTTCTCGGCATAGCATTTTTCTGAAAAGGCAAACGTCCGGCTCCTTGTCCCACAAGGAAGGTGCCAGCCCTGAAAGCTCTTGCTGCTCTTCACTGTCCCCGTGCAGCCTATGCGCAGGCACAACAGCATTGGGGATCTGTGCTTGCCCAGGATCGGTACACCTCACGGTGTTCGTTCTCGGAAGAGGCTCTTCCGAAAAGGCAAACGTCCGGCTCCTTGTCCCACAAGGAAGGTGCCAGCCCTGAAAGCTCTTGCTGCTCTTCACTGTCCCTGTGCAGCCTATGCACAGGCACAACAGCATTGGGGATCTGTGCTTGCCCAGGAACGGTACACCTCTCGGTGTCCGTTCTCGGCATAGCATTTTTCTGAAAAGGCAAACGTCCGGCTCCTTGTCCCACAAGGAAGGTGCCAGCCCTGAAAGCTCTTGCTGCTCTTCACTGTCCCCGTGCAGCCTATGCACAGGCACAACAGCATTCGGGATCTGTGCTTGCCCAGGAACGGTACACCTCACGGTGTTCGTTCTCGGCAGAGGCTCTTCCGAAAAGGCAAACGTCCGGCTCCTTGTCCCACAAGGAAGGTGCCAGCCCTGAAAGCTCTTGCTGCTCTTCACTGTCCCCGTGCAGCCTATGCACAGGCACAACAGCATTCGGGATCTGTGCTTGCCCAGGATCGTTACACCTCACGGTGTTCGTTCTCGGCATAGCATTTTTCTGAAAAGGCAAACGTCCGGCTCCTTGTCCCACAAGGAAGGTGCCAGCCCTGAAAGCTCTTGCTGCTCTTCACTGTCCCCGTGCAGCCTATGCACAGGCACAACAGCATTGGGGATATGTGCTTGCCCAGGAACGATACACCTCACGGTGTTCGTTCTCGGCAGAGGCTCTTCCGAAAAGGCAAACGTCCGGCTCCTTGTCCCACAAGGAAGGTGCCAGCCCTGAAAGCTCTTGCTGCTCTTCACTGTCCCCGTGCAGCCTATGCACAGGCACAACAGCATTGGGGATCTGTGCTTGCCCAGGATCGGTACACCTCACGGTGTTCGTTCTCGGCATAGCATTTTTCTGAAAAGGCAAACGTCCGGCTCCTTGTCCCACAAGGAAGGTGCCAGCCCTGAAAGCTCTTGCTGCTCTTCACTGTCCCCGTGCAGCCTATGCACAGGCACAACAGCATTCGGGATCTGTGCTTGCCCAGGATCGGTACACCTCACGGTGTTCGTTCTCGGCAGAGGCTCTTCCGAAAAGGCAAACGTCCGGCTCCTTGTCCCACAAGGAAGGTGCCAGCCCTGAAAGCTCTTGCTGCTCTTCACTGTCCCCGTGCAGCCTATGCACAGGCACAACAGCATTCGGGATCTGTGCTTGCCCAGGATCGGTACACCTCACGGTGTTCGTTCTCGGCAGAGGCTCTTCCGAAAAGGCAAACGTCCAGCTCCTTGTCCCACAAGGAAGGTGCCAGCCCTGAAAGCTCTTGCTGCTCTTCACTGTCCCCGTGCAGCCTATGCACAGGCACAACAGCATTGGGGATCTGTGCTTGCCCAGGATCGGTACACCTCACGGTGTTCGTTCTCGGCATAGCATTTTTCTGAAAAGGCAAACGTCCGGCTCCTTGTCCCACAAGGAAGGTGCCAGCCCTGAAAGCTCTTGCTGCTCTTCACTGTCCCCGTGCAGCCTATGCGCAGGCACAACAGCATTCGGGATCTGTGCTTGCCCAGGATCGGTACACCTCACGGTGTTCGTACTCGGCATAGCATTTTTCTGAAAAGGCAAACGTCCGGCTCCTTGTCCCACAAGGAAGGTGCCAGCCCTGAAAGCTCTTGCTGCTCTTCACTGTCCCCGTGCAGCCTATGCACAGGCACAACAGCATTGGGGATCTGTGCTTGCCCAGGATCGGTACACCTCACGGTGTTCGTTCTCGGCATAGCATTTTTCTGAAAAGGCAAACGTCCGGCTCCTTGTCCCACAAGGAAGGTGCCAGCCCTGAAAGCTCTTGCTGCTCTTCACTGTCCCCGTGCAGCCTATGCGCAGGCACAACAGCATTCGGGATCTGTGCTTGCCCAGGATCGGTACACCTCACGGTGTTCGTACTCGGCATAGCATTTTTCTGAAAAGGCAAACGTCCGGCTCCTTGTCCCACAAGGAAGGTGCCAGCCCTGAAAGCTCTTGCTGCTCTTCACTGTCCCCGTGCAGCCTATGCACAGGCACAACAGCATTGGGGATCTGTGCTTGCCCAGGATCGGTACACCTCACGGTGTTCGTTCTCGGCATAGCATTTTTCTGAAAAGGCAAACGTCCGGCTCCTTGTCCCACAAGGAAGGTGCCAGCCCTGAAAGCTCTTGCTGCTCTTCACTGTCCCCGTGCAGCCTATGCACAGGCACAACAGCATTCGGGATCTGTGCTTGCCCAGGATCGGTACACCTCACGGTGTTCGTTCTCGGCATAGCATTTTTCTGAAAAGGCAAACGTCCGACTCCTTGTCCCACAAGGAAGGTGCCAGCCCTGAAAGTTCTTGCTGCTCTTCACTGTCCCCGTGCAGCCTATGCACAGGCACAACAGCATTGGGGATATGTGCTTGCCCAGGAACGGTACACCTCACGGTGTTCGTTCTCGGCAGAGGCTCTTCCGAAAAGGCAAACGTCCAGCTCCTTGTCCCACAAGGAAGGTGCCAGCCCTGAAAGCTCTTGCTGCTCTTCACTGTCCCCGTGCAGCCTATGCACAGGCACAACAGCATTGGGGATCTGTGCTTGCCCAGGAACGGTACACCTCTCGGTGTCCGTTCTCGGCATAGCATTTTTCTGAAAAGGCAAACGTCCGACTCCTTGTCCCACAAGGAAGGTGCCAGCCCTGAAAGCTCTTGCTGCTCTTCACTGTCCCCGTGCAGCCTATGCACAGGCACAACAGCATTCGGGATCTGTGCTTGCCCAGGATCGGTACACCTCACGGTGTTCGTTCTCGGCATAGCATTTTTCTGAAAAGGCAAACGTCCGGCTCCTTGTCCCACAAGGAAGGTGCCAGCCCTGAAAGCTCTTGCTGCTCTTCACTGTCCCCGTGCAGCCTATGCACAGGCACAACAGCATTGGGGATCTGTGCTTGCCCAGGATCGGTACACCTCACGGTGTTCGTTCTCGGCATAGCATTTTTCTGAAAAGGCAAACGTCCGGCTCCTTGTCCCACAAGGAAGGTGCCAGCCCTGAAAGCTCTTGCTGCTCTTCACTGTCCCCGTGCAGCCTATGCACAGGCACAACAGCATTGGGGATCTGTGCTTGCCCAGGATCGGTACACCTCACGGTGTTCGTTCTCGGCATAGCATTTTTCTGAAAAGGCAAACGTCCGGCTCCTTGTCCCACAAGGAAGGTGCCAGCCCTGAAAGCTCTTGCTGCTCTTCACTGTCCCCGTGCAGCCTATGCACAGGCACAACAGCATTCGGGATCTGTGCTTGCCCAGGATCGGTACACCTCACGGTGTTCGTTCTCGGCATAGCATTTTTCTGAAAAGGCAAACGTCCGGCTCCTTGTCCCACAAGGAAGGTGCCAGCCCTGAAAGCTCTTGCTGCTCTTCACTGTCCCCGTGCAGCCTATGCACAGGCACAACAGCATTGGGGATCTGTGCTTGCCCAGGATCGGTACACCTCACGGTGTTCGTTCTCGGCATAGCATTTTTCTGAAAAGGCAAACGTCCGGATCCTTGTCCCACAAGGAAGGTGCCAGCCCTGAAAGCTCTTGCTGCTCTTCACTGTCCCCGTGCAGCCTATGCACAGGCACAACAGCATTGGGGATCTGTGCTTGCCCAGGAACGGTACACCTCACGGTGTTCGTTCTCGGCAGCGGCTCTTCCGAAAAGGCAAACGTCCGGCTCCTTGTCCCACAAGGAAGGTGCCAGCCCTGAAAGCTCTTGCTGCTCTTCACTGTCCCCGTGTAGCCTATGCACAGGCACAACAGCATTGGGGATATGTGCTTGCCCAGGAACGGTACACCTCACGGTGTTCGTTCTCGGCATAGCATTTTTCTGAAAAGGCAAACGTCCAGCTCCTTGTCCCACAAGGAAGGTGCCAGCCCTGAAAGCTCTTGCTGCTCTTCACTGTCCCCGTGCAGCCTATGCGCAGGCACAACAGCATTCGGGATCTGTGCTTGCCCAGGATCGGTACAGCTCACGGTGTTCGTTCTCGGCATAGCATTTTTCTGAAAAGGCAAACGTCCGACTCCTTGTCCCACAAGGAAGGTGCCAGCCCTGAAAGTTCTTGCTGCTCTTCACTGTCCCCGTGCAGCCTATGCACAGGCACAACAGCATTGGGGATATGTGCTTGCCCAGGAACGGTACACCTCACGGTGTTCGTTCTCGGCAGAGGCTCTTCCGAAAAGGCAAAGGTCCAGCTCATTGTCCCACAAGGAAGGTGCCAGCCCTGAAAGCTCTTGCTGCTCTTCACTGTCCCCGTGCAGCCTATGCACAGGCACAACAGCATTCGGGATCTGTGCTTGCCCAGGATCGGTACACCTCACGGTGTTCGTTCTCGGCATAGCATTTTTCTGAAAAGGCAAACGTCCGGCTCCTTGTCCCACAAGGAAGGTGCCAGCCCTGAAAGCTCTTGCTGCTCTTCACTGTCCCCGTGCAGCCTATGCGCAGGCACAACAGCATTCGGGATCTGTGCTTGCCCAGGATCGGTACACCTCACGGTGTTCGTTCTCGGCATAGCATTTTTCTGAAAAGGCAAACGTCCGACTCCTTGTCCCACAAGGAAGGTGCCAGCCCTGAAAGCTCTTGCTGCTCTTCACTGTCCCCGTGCAGCCTATGCACAGGCACAACAGCATTGGGGATCTGTGCTTGCCCAGGATCGGTACACCTCACGGTGTTCGTTCTCGGCATAGCATTTTTCTGAAAAGGCAAACGTCCGGCTCCTTGTCCCACAAGGAAGGTGCCAGCCCTGAAAGCTCTTGCTGCTCTTCACTGTCCCCGTGCAGCCTATGCACAGGCACAACAGCATTGGGGATCTGTGCTTGCCCAGGATCGGTACACCTCTCGGTGTCAGTTCTCAGCATAACATTTTTCTGAAAAGGCAAACGTCCGGCTCCTTGTCCCACAAGGAAGGTGCCAGCCCTGAAAGCTCTTGCTGCTCTTCACTGTCCCCGTGCAGCCTATGCACAGGCACAACAGCATTCGGGATCTGTGCTTGCCCAGGAACGGTACACCTCACGGTGTCCGTTCTCGGCAGAGGCTCTTCCGAAAAGGCAAACGTCCGGCTCCTTGTCCCACAAGGAAGGTGCCAGCCCTGAAAGCTCTTGCTGCTCTTCACTGTCCCCGTGCAGCCTATGCACAGGCACAACAGCATTGGGGATCTGTGCTTGCCCAGGATCGGTACACCTCACGGTGTTCGTTCTCGGCATAGCATTTTTCTGAAAAGGCAAACGTCCGGCTCCTTGTCCCACAAGGAAGGTGCCAGCCCTGAAAGCTCTTGCTGCTCTTCACTGTCCCCGTGCAGCCTATGCACAGGCACAACAGCATTGGGGATCTGTGCTTGCCCAGGATCGGTACACCTCTCGGTGTTCGTTCTCGGCATAGCATTTTTCTGAAAAGGCAAACGTCCGACTCCTTGTCCCACAAGGAAGGTGCCAGCCCTGAAAGTTCTTGCTGCTCTTCACTGTCCCCGTGCAGCCTATGCACAGGCACAACAGCATTGGGGATATGTGCTTGCCCAAGAACGGTACACCTCACGGTGTTCGTTCTCGGCAGAGGCTCTTCCGAAAAGGCAAACGTCCAGCTCCTTATCCCACAAGGAAGGTGCCAGCCCTGAAAGCTCTTGCTGCTCTTCACTGTCCCCGTGCAGCCTATGCGCAGGCACAACAGCATTCGGGATCTGTGCTTGCCCAGGATCGGTACAGCTCACGGTGTTCGTTCTCGGCATAGCATTTTTCTGAAAAGGCAAACGTCCGACTCCTTGTCCCACAAGGAAGGTGCCAGCCCTGAAAGCTCTTGCTGCTCTTCACTGTCCCCGTGCAGCCTATGCACAGGCACAACAGCATTCGGGATCTGTGCTTGCCCAGGATCGGTACACCTCACGGTGTTCGTTCTCGGCATAGCATTTTTCTGAAAAGGCAAACGTCCGGCTCCTTGTCCCACAAGGAAGGTGCCAGCCCTGAAAGCTCTTGCTGCTCTTCACTGTCCCTGTGCAGCCTATGCACAGGCACAACAGCATTGGGGATCTGTGCTTGCCCAGGATCGGTACACCTCACGGTGTTCGTTCTCGGCATAGCATTTTTCTGAAAAGGCAAACGTCCGGCTCCTTGTCCCACAAGGAAGGTGCCAGCCCTGAAAGCTCTTGCTGCTCTTCACTGTCCCCGTGCAGCCTATGCGCAGGCACAACAGCATTCGGGATCTGTGCTTGCCCAGGATCGGTACAGCTCACGGTGTTCGTTCTCGGCATAGCATTTTTCTGAAAAGGCAAACGTCCGACTCCTTGTCCCACAAGGAAGGTGCCAGCCCTGAAAGTTCTTGCTGCTCTTCACTGTCCCCGTGCAGCCTATGCACAGGCACAACAGCATTGGGGATATGTGCTTGCCCAGGAACGGTACACCTCACGGTGTTCGTTCTCGGCAGAGGCTCTTCCGAAAAGGCAAAGGTCCAGCTCACTGTCCCACAAGGAAGGTGCCAGCCCTGAAAGCTCTTGCTGCTCTTCACTGTCCCCGTGCAGCCTATGCACAGGCACAACAGCATTGGGGATATGTGCTTGCCCAGGATCGGTACATCTCACGGTGTTCGTTCTCGGCATAGCATTTTTCTGAAAAGGCAAACGTCCGGCTCCTTGTCCCACAAGGAAGGTGCCAGCCCTGAAAGCTCTTGCTGCTCTTCACTGTCCCCGTGCAGCCTATGCACAGGCACAACAGCATTGGGGATCTGTGCTTGCCCAGGATCGGTACACCTCACGGTGTTCGTTCTCGGAAGAGGCTCTTCCGAAAAGGCAAACGTCCGGCTCCTTGTCCCACAAGGAAGGTGCCAGCCCTGAAAGCTCTTGCTGCTCTTCACTGTCCCTGTGCAGCCTATGCACAGGCACAACAGCATTGGGGATCTGTGCTTGCCCAGGAACGGTACACCTCTCGGTGTCCGTTCTCGGCATAGCATTTTTCTGAAAAGGCAAACGTCCGACTCCTTGTCCCACAAGGAAGGTGCCAGCCCTGAAAGCTCTTGCTGCTCTTCACTGTCCCCGTGCAGCCTATGCACAGGCACAACAGCATTGGGGATATGTGCTTGCCCAGGAACGATACACCTCACGGTGTTCGTTCTCGGCAGAGGCTCTTCCGAAAAGGCAAACGTCCGGCTCCTTGTCCCACAAGGAAGGTGCCAGCCCTGAAAGCTCTTGCTGCTCTTCACTGTCCCCGTGCAGCCTATGCACAGGCACAACAGCATTGGGGATCTGTGCTTGCCCAGGATCGGTACACCTCACGGTGTTCGTTCTCGGCATAGCATTTTTCTGAAAAGGCAAACGTCCGGCTCCTTGTCCCACAAGGAAGGTGCCAGCCCTGAAAGCTCTTGCTGCTCTTCACTGTCCCCGTGCAGCCTATGCACAGGCACAACAGCATTCGGGATCTGTGCTTGCCCAGGATCGGTACACCTCACGGTGTTCGTTCTCGGCATAGCATTTTTCTGAAAAGGCAAACGTCCGACTCCTTGTCCCACAAGGAAGGTGCCAGCCCTGAAAGTTCTTGCTGCTCTTCACTGTCCCCGTGCAGCCTATGCACAGGCACAACAGCATTGGGGATATGTGCTTGCCCAGGAACGGTACACCTCACGGTGTTCGTTCTCGGCAGAGGCTCTTCCGAAAAGGCAAACGTCCAGCTCCTTGTCCCACAAGGAAGGTGCCAGCCCTGAAAGCTCTTGCTGCTCTTCACTGTCCCCGTGCAGCCTATGCACAGGCACAACAGCATTGGGGATCTGTGCTTGCCCAGGAACGGTACACCTCTCGGTGTCCGTTCTCGGCATAGCATTTTTCTGAAAAGGCAAACGTCCGGCTCCTTGTCCCACAAGGAAGGTGCCAGCCCTGAAAGCTCTTGCTGCTCTTCACTGTCCCCGTGCAGCCTATGCACAGGCACAACAGCATTCGGGATCTGTGCTTGCCCAGGAACGGTACACCTCACGGTGTTCGTTCTCGGCATAGCATTTTTCTGAAAAGGCAAACGTCCGGCTCCTTGTCCCACAAGGAAGGTGCCAGCCCTGAAAGCTCTTGCTGCTCTTCACTGTCCCCGTGCAGCCTATGCACAGGCACAACAGCATTGGGGATCTGTGCTTGCCCAGGATCGGTACACCTCACGGTGTTCGTTCTCGGCATAGCATTTTTCTGAAAAGGCAAACGTCCGGCTCCTTGTCCCACAAGGAAGGTGCCAGCCCTGAAAGCTCTTGCTGCTCTTCACTGTCCCCGTGCAGCCTATGCACAGGCACAACAGCATTGGGGATCTGTGCTTGCCCAGGATCGGTACACCTCACGGTGTTCGTTCTCGGCATAGCATTTTTCTGAAAAGGCAAACGTCCGGCTCCTTGTCCCACAAGGAAGGTGCCAGCCCTGAAAGCTCTTGCTGCTCTTCACTGTCCCCGTGCAGCCTATGCACAGGCACAACAGCATTGGGGATCTGTGCTTGCCCAGGATCGGTACACCTCACGGTGTTCGTTCTCGGCATAGCATTTTTCTGAAAAGGCAAACGTCCGGCTCCTTGTCCCACAAGGAAGGTGCCAGCCCTGAAAGCTCTTGCTGCTCTTCACTGTCCCCGTGCAGCCTATGCACAGGCACAACAGCATTGGGGATATGTGCTTGCCCAGGAACGGTACACCTCACGGTGTTCGTTCTCGGCATAGCATTTTTCTGAAAAGGCAAACGTCCAGCTCCTTGTCCCACAAGGAAGGTGCCAGCCCTGAAAGCTCTTGCTGCTCTTCACTGTCCCCGTGCAGCCTATGCGCAGGCACAACAGCATTCGGGATCTGTGCTTGCCCAGGATCGGTACACCTCACGGTGTTCGTTCTCGGCATAGCATTTTTCTGAAAAGGCAAACGTCCGACTCCTTGTCCCACAAGGAAGGTGCCAGCCCTGAAAGCTCTTGCTGCTCTTCACTGTCCCCGTGCAGCCTATGCACAGGCACAACAGCATTGGGGATCTGTGCTTGCCCAGGATCGGTACACCTCACGGTGTTCGTTCTCGGCAGAGGCTCTTCCGAAAAGGCAAACGTCCGGCTCCTTGTCCCACAAGGAAGGTGCCAGCCCTGAAAGCTCTTGCTGCTCTTCACTGTCCCTGTGCAGCCTATGCACAGGCACAACAGCATTGGGGATCTGTGCTTGCCCAGGAACGGTACACCTCTCGGTGTCCGTTCTCGGCATAGCATTTTTCTGAAAAGGCAAACGTCCGACTCCTTGTCCCACAAGGAAGGTGCCAGCCCTGAAAGCTCTTGCTGCTCTTCACTGTCCCCGTGCAGCCTATGCACAGGCACAACAGCATTGGGGATATGTGCTTGCCCAGGAACGATACACCTCACGGTGTTCGTTCTCGGCAGAGGCTCTTCCGAAAAGGCAAACGTCCGGCTCCTTGTCCCACAAGGAAGGTGCCAGCCCTGAAAGCTCTTGCTGCTCTTCACTGTCCCCGTGCAGCCTATGCACAGGCACAACAGCATTCGGGATCTGTGCTTGCCCAGGAACGGTACACCTCACGGTGTTCGTTCTCGGCAGAGGCTCTTCCGAAAAGGCAAACGTCCGGCTCCTTGTCCCACAAGGAAGGTGCCAGCCCTGAAAGCTCTTGCTGCTCTTCACTGTCCCCGTGCAGCCTATGCACAGGCACAACAGCATTCGGGATCTGTGCTTGCCCAGGATCGGTACACCTCACGGTGTTCGTTCTCGGCATAGCATTTTTCTGAAAAGGCAAACGTCCGGCTCCTTGTCCCACAAGGAAGGTGCCAGCCCTGAAAGCTCTTGCTGCTCTTCACTGTCCCCGTGCAGCCTATGCACAGGCACAACAGCATTGGGGATCTGTGCTTGCCCAGGATCGGTACACCTCACGGTGTTCGTTCTCGGCAGAGGCTCTTCCGAAAAGGCAAACGTCCGGCTCCTTGTCCCACAAGGAAGGTGCCAGCCCTGAAAGCTCTTGCTGCTCTTCACTGTCCCCGTGCAGCCTATGCACAGGCACAACAGCATTCGGGATCTGTGCTTGCCCAGGATCGGTACACCTCACGGTGTTCGTTCTCGGCATAGCATTTTTCTGAAAAGGCAAACGTCCGGCTCCTTGTCCCACAAGGAAGGTGCCAGCCCTGAAAGCTCTTGCTGCTCTTCACTGTCCCCGTGCAGCCTATGCACAGGCACAACAGCATTGGGGATCTGTGCTTGCCCAGGATCGGTACACCTCACGGTGTTCGTTCTCGGCAGAGGCTCTTCCGAAAAGGCAAACGTCCGGCTCCTTGTCCCACAAGGAAGGTGCCAGCCCTGAAAGCTCTTGCTGCTCTTCACTGTCCCCGTGCAGCCTATGCACAGGCACAACAGCATTCGGGATCTGTGCTTGCCCAGGATCGGTACACCTCACGGTGTTCGTTCTCGGCAGAGGCTCTTCCGAAAAGGCAAACGTCCGGCTCCTTGTCCCACAAGGAAGGTGCCAGCCCTGAAAGCTCTTGCTGCTCTTCACTGTCCCCGTGCAGCCTATGCACAGGCACAACAGCATTGGGGATCTGTGCTTGCCCAGGATCGGTACACCTCACGGTGTTCGTTCTCGGCATAGCATTTTTCTGAAAAGGCAAACGTCCGGCTCCTTGTCCCACAAGGAAGGTGCCAGCCCTGAAAGCTCTTGCTGCTCTTCACTGTCCCCGTGCAGCCTATGCGCAGGCACAACAGCATTCGGGATCTGTGCTTGCCCAGGATCGGTACACCTCACGGTGTTCGTACTCGGCATAGCATTTTTCTGAAAAGGCAAACGTCCGACTCCTTGTCCCACAAGGAAGGTGCCAGCCCTGAAAGCTCTTGCTGCTCTTCACTGTCCCCGTGCAGCCTATGCACAGGCACAACAGCATTGGGGATCTGTGCTTGCCCAGGATCGGTACACCTCACGGTGTTCGTTCTCGGCATAGCATTTTTCTGAAAAGGCAAACGTCCGGCTCCTTGTCCCACAAGGAAGGTGCCAGCCCTGAAAGCTCTTGCTGCTCTTCACTGTCCCCGTGCAGCCTATGCGCAGGCACAACAGCATTCGGGATCTGTGCTTGCCCAGGATCGGTACACCTCACGGTGTTCGTACTCGGCATAGCATTTTCCTGAAAAGGCAAACGTCCGGCTCCTTGTCCCACAAGGAAGGTGCCAGCCCTGAAAGCTCTTGCTGCTCTTCACTGTCCCCGTGCAGCCTATGCACAGGCACAACAGCATTGGGGATCTGTGCTTGCCCAGGATCGGTACACCTCACGGTGTTCGTTCTCGGCATAGCATTTTTCTGAAAAGGCAAACGTCCGGCTCCTTGTCCCACAAGGAAGGTGCCAGCCCTGAAAGCTCTTGCTGCTCTTCACTGTCCCCGTGCAGCCTATGCACAGGCACAACAGCATTGGGGATCTGTGCTTGCCCAGGAACGGTACACCTCACGGTGTTCGTTCTCGGCATAGCATTTTTCTGAAAAGGCAAACGTCCGACTCCTTGTCCCACAAGGAAGGTGCCAGCCCTGAAAGTTCTTGCTGCTCTTCACTGTCCCCGTGCAGCCTATGCACAGGCACAACAGCATTGGGGATATGTGCTTGCCCAGGAACGGTACACCTCACGGTGTTCGTTCTCGGCAGAGGCTCTTCCGAAAAGGCAAACGTCCAGCTCCTTGTCCCACAAGGAAGGTGCCAGCCCTGAAAGCTCTTGCTGCTCTTCACTGTCCCCGTGCAGCCTATGCACAGGCACAACAGCATTCGGGATCTGTGCTTGCCCAGGAACGGTACACCTCTCGGTGTCCGTTCTCGGCATAGCATTTTTCTGAAAAGGCAAACGTCCGGCTCCTTGTCCCACAAGGAAGGTGCCAGCCCTGAAAGCTCTTGCTGCTCTTCACTGTCCCCGTGCAGCCTATGCACAGGCACAACAGCATTCGGGATCTGTGCTTGCCCAGGATCGGTACACCTCACGGTGTTCGTTCTCGGCATAGCATTTTTCTGAAAAGGCAAACGTCCGGCTCCTTGTCCCACAAGGAAGGTGCCAGCCCTGAAAGCTCTTGCTGCTCTTCACTGTCCCCGTGCAGCCTATGCACAGGCACAACAGCATTGGGGATCTGTGCTTGCCCAGGATCGGTACACCTCACGGTGTTCGTTCTCGGCATAGCATTTTTCTGAAAAGGCAAACGTCCGGCTCCTTGTCCCACAAGGAAGGTGCCAGCCCTGAAAGCTCTTGCTGCTCTTCACTGTCCCCGTGCAGCCTATGCACAGGCACAACAGCATTGGGGATCTGTGCTTGCCCAGGATCGGTACACCTCACGGTGTTCGTTCTCGGCATAGCATTTTTCTGAAAAGGCAAACGTCCGGCTCCTTGTCCCACAAGGAAGGTGCCAGCCCTGAAAGCTCTTGCTGCTCTTCACTGTCCCCGTGCAGCCTATGCACAGGCACAACAGCATTCGGGATCTGTGCTTGCCCAGGATCGGTACACCTCACGGTGTTCGTTCTCGGCATAGCATTTTTCTGAAATGGCAAACGTCCGGCTCCTTGTCCCACAAGGAAGGTGCCAGCCCTGAAAGCTCTTGCTGCTCTTCACTGTCCCCGTGCAGCCTATGCACAGGCACAACAGCATTGGGGATCTGTGCTTGCCCAGGATCGGTACACCTCACGGTGTTCGTTCTCGGCATAGCATTTTTCTGAAAAGGCAAACGTCCGGCTCCTTGTCCCACAAGGAAGGTGCCAGCCCTGAAAGCTCTTGCTGCTCTTCACTGTCCCCGTGCAGCCTATGCACAGGCACAACAGCATTGGGGATCTGTGCTTGCCCAGGAACGGTACACCTCACGGTGTCCGTTCTCGGCAGAGGCTCTTCCGAAAAGGCAAACGTCCGGCTCCTTGTCCCACAAGGAAGGTGCCAGCCCTGAAAGCTCTTGCTGCTCTTCACTGTCCCCGTGCAGCCTATGCACAGGCACAACAGCATTGGGGATCTGTGCTTGCCCAGGATCGGTACACCTCACGGTGTTCGTTCTCGGCATAGCATTTTTCTGAAAAGGCAAACGTCCGGCTCCTTGTCCCACAAGGAAGGTGCCAGCCCTGAAAGCTCTTGCTGCTCTTCACTGTCCCCGTGCAGCCTATGCACAGGCACAACAGCATTGGGGATCTGTGCTTGCCCAGGATCGGTACACCTCACGGTGTTCGTTCTCGGCATAGCATTTTTCTGAAAAGGCAAACGTCCGACTCCTTGTCCCACAAGGAAGGTGCCAGCCCTGAAAGTTCTTGCTGCTCTTCACTGTCCCCGTGCAGCCTATGCACAGGCACAACAGCATTGGGGATATGTGCTTGCCCAAGAACGGTACACCTCACGGTGTTCGTTCTCGGCAGAGGCTCTTCCGAAAAGGCAAACGTCCAGCTCCTTGTCCCACAAGGAAGGTGCCAGCCCTGAAAGCTCTTGCTGCTCTTCACTGTCCCCGTGCAGCCTATGCGCAGGCACAACAGCATTCGGGATCTGTGCTTGCCCAGGATCGGTACAGCTCACGGTGTTCGTTCTCGGCATAGCATTTTTCTGAAAAGGCAAACGTCCGGCTCCTTGTCCCACAAGGAAGGTGCCAGCCCTGAAAGCTCTTGCTGCTCTTCACTGTCCCCGTGCAGCCTATGCACAGGCACAACAGCATTGGGGATATGTGCTTGCCCAGGAACGGTACACCTCACGGTGTTCGTTCTCGGCATAGCATTTTTCTGAAAAGGCAAACGTCCAGCTCCTTGTCCCACAAGGAAGGTGCCAGCCCTGAAAGCTCTTGCTGCTCTTCACTGTCCCCGTGCAGCCTATGCGCAGGCACAACAGCATTCGGGATCTGTGCTTGCCCAGGATCGGTACACCTCACGGTGTTCGTTCTCGGCATAGCATTTTTCTGAAAAGGCAAACGTCCGACTCCTTGTCCCACAAGGAAGGTGCCAGCCCTGAAAGCTCTTGCTGCTCTTCACTGTCCCCGTGCAGCCTATGCACAGGCACAACAGCATTGGGGATCTGTGCTTGCCCAGGATCGGTACACCTCACGGTGTTCGTTCTCGGCAGAGGCTCTTCCGAAAAGGCAAACGTCCGGCTCCTTGTCCCACAAGGAAGGTGCCAGCCCTGAAAGCTCTTGCTGCTCTTCACTGTCCCTGTGCAGCCTATGCACAGGCACAACAGCATTGGGGATCTGTGCTTGCCCAGGAACGGTACACCTCTCGGTGTCCGTTCTCGGCATAGCATTTTTCTGAAAAGGCAAACGTCCGACTCCTTGTCCCACAAGGAAGGTGCCAGCCCTGAAAGCTCTTGCTGCTCTTCACTGTCCCCGTGCAGCCTATGCACAGGCACAACAGCATTGGGGATATGTGCTTGCCCAGGAACGATACACCTCACGGTGTTCGTTCTCGGCAGAGGCTCTTCCGAAAAGGCAAACGTCCGGCTCCTTGTCCCACAAGGAAGGTGCCAGCCCTGAAAGCTCTTGCTGCTCTTCACTGTCCCCGTGCAGCCTATGCACAGGCACAACAGCATTCGGGATCTGTGCTTGCCCAGGAACGGTACACCTCACGGTGTTCGTTCTCGGCAGAGGCTCTTCCGAAAAGGCAAACGTCCGGCTCCTTGTCCCACAAGGAAGGTGCCAGCCCTGAAAGCTCTTGCTGCTCTTCACTGTCCCCGTGCAGCCTATGCACAGGCACAACAGCATTCGGGATCTGTGCTTGCCCAGGATCGGTACACCTCACGGTGTTCGTTCTCGGCATAGCATTTTTCTGAAAAGGCAAACGTCCGGCTCCTTGTCCCACAAGGAAGGTGCCAGCCCTGAAAGCTCTTGCTGCTCTTCACTGTCCCCGTGCAGCCTATGCACAGGCACAACAGCATTGGGGATCTGTGCTTGCCCAGGATCGGTACACCTCACGGTGTTCGTTCTCGGCAGAGGCTCTTCCGAAAAGGCAAACGTCCGGCTCCTTGTCCCACAAGGAAGGTGCCAGCCCTGAAAGCTCTTGCTGCTCTTCACTGTCCCCGTGCAGCCTATGCACAGGCACAACAGCATTCGGGATCTGTGCTTGCCCAGGATCGGTACACCTCACGGTGTTCGTTCTCGGCATAGCATTTTTCTGAAAAGGCAAACGTCCGGCTCCTTGTCCCACAAGGAAGGTGCCAGCCCTGAAAGCTCTTGCTGCTCTTCACTGTCCCCGTGCAGCCTATGCACAGGCACAACAGCATTGGGGATCTGTGCTTGCCCAGGATCGGTACACCTCACGGTGTTCGTTCTCGGCAGAGGCTCTTCCGAAAAGGCAAACGTCCGGCTCCTTGTCCCACAAGGAAGGTGCCAGCCCTGAAAGCTCTTGCTGCTCTTCACTGTCCCCGTGCAGCCTATGCACAGGCACAACAGCATTCGGGATCTGTGCTTGCCCAGGATCGGTACACCTCACGGTGTTCGTTCTCGGCAGAGGCTCTTCCGAAAAGGCAAACGTCCGGCTCCTTGTCCCACAAGGAAGGTGCCAGCCCTGAAAGCTCTTGCTGCTCTTCACTGTCCCCGTGCAGCCTATGCACAGGCACAACAGCATTGGGGATCTGTGCTTGCCCAGGATCGGTACACCTCACGGTGTTCGTTCTCGGCATAGCATTTTTCTGAAAAGGCAAACGTCCGGCTCCTTGTCCCACAAGGAAGGTGCCAGCCCTGAAAGCTCTTGCTGCTCTTCACTGTCCCCGTGCAGCCTATGCGCAGGCACAACAGCATTCGGGATCTGTGCTTGCCCAGGATCGGTACACCTCACGGTGTTCGTACTCGGCATAGCATTTTTCTGAAAAGGCAAACGTCCGACTCCTTGTCCCACAAGGAAGGTGCCAGCCCTGAAAGCTCTTGCTGCTCTTCACTGTCCCCGTGCAGCCTATGCACAGGCACAACAGCATTGGGGATCTGTGCTTGCCCAGGATCGGTACACCTCACGGTGTTCGTTCTCGGCATAGCATTTTTCTGAAAAGGCAAACGTCCGGCTCCTTGTCCCACAAGGAAGGTGCCAGCCCTGAAAGCTCTTGCTGCTCTTCACTGTCCCCGTGCAGCCTATGCGCAGGCACAACAGCATTCGGGATCTGTGCTTGCCCAGGATCGGTACACCTCACGGTGTTCGTACTCGGCATAGCATTTTCCTGAAAAGGCAAACGTCCGGCTCCTTGTCCCACAAGGAAGGTGCCAGCCCTGAAAGCTCTTGCTGCTCTTCACTGTCCCCGTGCAGCCTATGCACAGGCACAACAGCATTGGGGATCTGTGCTTGCCCAGGATCGGTACACCTCACGGTGTTCGTTCTCGGCATAGCATTTTTCTGAAAAGGCAAACGTCCGGCTCCTTGTCCCACAAGGAAGGTGCCAGCCCTGAAAGCTCTTGCTGCTCTTCACTGTCCCCGTGCAGCCTATGCACAGGCACAACAGCATTGGGGATCTGTGCTTGCCCAGGAACGGTACACCTCACGGTGTTCGTTCTCGGCATAGCATTTTTCTGAAAAGGCAAACGTCCGACTCCTTGTCCCACAAGGAAGGTGCCAGCCCTGAAAGTTCTTGCTGCTCTTCACTGTCCCCGTGCAGCCTATGCACAGGCACAACAGCATTGGGGATATGTGCTTGCCCAGGAACGGTACACCTCACGGTGTTCGTTCTCGGCAGAGGCTCTTCCGAAAAGGCAAACGTCCAGCTCCTTGTCCCACAAGGAAGGTGCCAGCCCTGAAAGCTCTTGCTGCTCTTCACTGTCCCCGTGCAGCCTATGCACAGGCACAACAGCATTCGGGATCTGTGCTTGCCCAGGAACGGTACACCTCTCGGTGTCCGTTCTCGGCATAGCATTTTTCTGAAAAGGCAAACGTCCGGCTCCTTGTCCCACAAGGAAGGTGCCAGCCCTGAAAGCTCTTGCTGCTCTTCACTGTCCCCGTGCAGCCTATGCACAGGCACAACAGCATTCGGGATCTGTGCTTGCCCAGGATCGGTACACCTCACGGTGTTCGTTCTCGGCATAGCATTTTTCTGAAAAGGCAAACGTCCGGCTCCTTGTCCCACAAGGAAGGTGCCAGCCCTGAAAGCTCTTGCTGCTCTTCACTGTCCCCGTGCAGCCTATGCACAGGCACAACAGCATTGGGGATCTGTGCTTGCCCAGGATCGGTACACCTCACGGTGTTCGTTCTCGGCATAGCATTTTTCTGAAAAGGCAAACGTCCGGCTCCTTGTCCCACAAGGAAGGTGCCAGCCCTGAAAGCTCTTGCTGCTCTTCACTGTCCCCGTGCAGCCTATGCACAGGCACAACAGCATTGGGGATCTGTGCTTGCCCAGGATCGGTACACCTCACGGTGTTCGTTCTCGGCATAGCATTTTTCTGAAAAGGCAAACGTCCGGCTCCTTGTCCCACAAGGAAGGTGCCAGCCCTGAAAGCTCTTGCTGCTCTTCACTGTCCCCGTGCAGCCTATGCACAGGCACAACAGCATTCGGGATCTGTGCTTGCCCAGGATCGGTACACCTCACGGTGTTCGTTCTCGGCATAGCATTTTTCTGAAATGGCAAACGTCCGGCTCCTTGTCCCACAAGGAAGGTGCCAGCCCTGAAAGCTCTTGCTGCTCTTCACTGTCCCCGTGCAGCCTATGCACAGGCACAACAGCATTGGGGATCTGTGCTTGCCCAGGATCGGTACACCTCACGGTGTTCGTTCTCGGCATAGCATTTTTCTGAAAAGGCAAACGTCCGGCTCCTTGTCCCACAAGGAAGGTGCCAGCCCTGAAAGCTCTTGCTGCTCTTCACTGTCCCCGTGCAGCCTATGCACAGGCACAACAGCATTGGGGATCTGTGCTTGCCCAGGAACGGTACACCTCACGGTGTCCGTTCTCGGCAGAGGCTCTTCCGAAAAGGCAAACGTCCGGCTCCTTGTCCCACAAGGAAGGTGCCAGCCCTGAAAGCTCTTGCTGCTCTTCACTGTCCCCGTGCAGCCTATGCACAGGCACAACAGCATTGGGGATCTGTGCTTGCCCAGGATCGGTACACCTCACGGTGTTCGTTCTCGGCATAGCATTTTTCTGAAAAGGCAAACGTCCGGCTCCTTGTCCCACAAGGAAGGTGCCAGCCCTGAAAGCTCTTGCTGCTCTTCACTGTCCCCGTGCAGCCTATGCACAGGCACAACAGCATTGGGGATCTGTGCTTGCCCAGGATCGGTACACCTCACGGTGTTCGTTCTCGGCATAGCATTTTTCTGAAAAGGCAAACGTCCGACTCCTTGTCCCACAAGGAAGGTGCCAGCCCTGAAAGTTCTTGCTGCTCTTCACTGTCCCCGTGCAGCCTATGCACAGGCACAACAGCATTGGGGATATGTGCTTGCCCAAGAACGGTACACCTCACGGTGTTCGTTCTCGGCAGAGGCTCTTCCGAAAAGGCAAACGTCCAGCTCCTTGTCCCACAAGGAAGGTGCCAGCCCTGAAAGCTCTTGCTGCTCTTCACTGTCCCCGTGCAGCCTATGCGCAGGCACAACAGCATTCGGGATCTGTGCTTGCCCAGGATCGGTACAGCTCACGGTGTTCGTTCTCGGCATAGCATTTTTCTGAAAAGGCAAACGTCCGACTCCTTGTCCCACAAGGAAGGTGCCAGCCCTGAAAGCTCTTGCTGCTCTTCACTGTCCCCGTGCAGCCTATGCACAGGCACAACAGCATTCGGGATCTGTGCTTGCCCAGGAACAGTACACCTCACGGTGTTCGTTCTCGGCATAGCATTTTTCTGAAAAGGCAAACGTCCGACTCCTTGTCCCACAAGGAAGGTGCCAGCCCTGAAAGCTCTTGCTGCTCTTCACTGTCCCCGTGCAGCCTATGCACAGGCACAACAGCATTCGGGATCTGTGCTTGCCCAGGATCGGTACAGCTCACGGTGTTCGTTCTCGGCATAGCATTTTTCTGAAAAGGCAAACGTCCGGCTCCTTGTCCCACAAGGAAGGTGCCAGCCCTGAAAGCTCTTGCTGCTCTTCACTGTCCCCGTGCAGCCTATGCACAGGCACAACAGCATTCGGGATCTGTGCTTGCCCAGGATCGGTACACCTCACGGTGTTCGTTCTCGGCATAGCATTTTTCTGAAATGGCAAACGTCCGGCTCCTTGTCCCACAAGGAAGGTGCCAGCCCTGAAAGCTCTTGCTGCTCTTCACTGTCCCCGTGTAGCCTATGCACAGGCACAACAGCATTGGGGATATGTGCTTGCCCAGGAACGGTACACCTCACGGTGTTCGTTCTCGGCATAGCATTTTTCTGAAAAGGCAAACGTCCAGCTCCTTGTCCCACAAGGAAGGTGCCAGCCCTGAAAGCTCTTGCTGCTCTTCACTGTCCCCGTGCAGCCTATGCGCAGGCACAACAGCATTCGGGATCTGTGCTTGCCCAGGATCGGTACAGCTCACGGTGTTCGTTCTCGGCATAGCATTTTTCTGAAAAGGCAAACGTCCGACTCCTTGTCCCACAAGGAAGGTGCCAGCCCTGAAAGTTCTTGCTGCTCTTCACTGTCCCCGTGCAGCCTATGCACAGGCACAACAGCATTGGGGATATGTGCTTGCCCAGGAACGGTACACCTCACGGTGTTCGTTCTCGGCAGAGGCTCTTCCGAAAAGGCAAAGGTCCAGCTCATTGTCCCACAAGGAAGGTGCCAGCCCTGAAAGCTCTTGCTGCTCTTCACTGTCCCCGTGCAGCCTATGCACGGGCACAACAGCATTGGGGATATGTGCTTGCCCAGGATCGGTACATCTCACGGTGTTCGTTCTCGGCATAGCATTTTTCTGAAAAGGCAAACGTCCGGCTCCTTGTCCCACAAGGAAGGTGCCAGCCCTGAAAGCTCTTGCTGCTCTTCACTGTCCCCGTGCAGCCTATGCACAGGCACAACAGCATTGGGGATCTGTGCTTGCCCAGGATCGGTACACCTCACGGTGTTCGTTCTCGGAAGAGGCTCTTCCGAAAAGGCAAACGTCCGGCTCCTTGTCCCACAAGGAAGGTGCCAGCCCTGAAAGCTCTTGCTGCTCTTCACTGTCCCTGTGCAGCCTATGCACAGGCACAACAGCATTGGGGATCTGTGCTTGCCCAGGAACGGTACACCTCTCGGTGTCCGTTCTCGGCATAGCATTTTTCTGAAAAGGCAAACGTCCGACTCCTTGTCCCACAAGGAAGGTGCCAGCCCTGAAAGCTCTTGCTGCTCTTCACTGTCCCCGTGCAGCCTATGCACAGGCACAACAGCATTGGGGATATGTGCTTGCCCAGGAACGATACACCTCACGGTGTTCGTTCTCGGCAGAGGCTCTTCCGAAAAGGCAAACGTCCGGCTCCTTGTCCCACAAGGAAGGTGCCAGCCCTGAAAGCTCTTGCTGCTCTTCACTGTCCCCGTGCAGCCTATGCACAGGCACAACAGCATTCGGGATCTGTGCTTGCCCAGGAACGGTACACCTCACGGTGTTCGTTCTCGGCAGAGGCTCTTCCGAAAAGGCAAACGTCCGGCTCCTTGTCCCACAAGGAAGGTGCCAGCCCTGAAAGCTCTTGCTGCTCTTCACTGTCCCCGTGCAGCCTATGCACTGGCACAACAGCATTCGGGATCTGTGCTTGCCCAGGATCGGTACACCTCACGGTGTTCGTTCTCGGCATAGCATTTTTCTGAAAAGGCAAACGTCCGGCTCCTTGTCCCACAAGGAAGGTGCCAGCCCTGAAAGCTCTTGCTGCTCTTCACTGTCCCCGTGCAGCCTATGCGCAGGCACAACAGCATTCGGGATCTGTGCTTGCCCAGGATCGGTACACCTCACGGTGTTCGTTCTCGGCATAGCATTTTTCTGAAAAGGCAAACGTCCGACTCCTTGTCCCACAAGGAAGGTGCCAGCCCTGAAAGTTCTTGCTGCTCTTCACTGTCCCCGTGCAGCCTATGCACAGGCACAACAGCATTGGGGATCTGTGCTTGCCCAGGATCGGTACACCTCACGGTGTTCGTTCTCGGCATAGCATTTTTCTGAAAAGGCAAACGTCCGGCTCCTTGTCCCACAAGGAAGGTGCCAGCCCTGAAAGCTCTTGCTGCTCTTCACTGTCCCCGTGCAGCCTATGCACAGGCACAACAGCATTGGGGATCTGTGCTTGCCCAGGATCGGTACACCTCTCGGTGTCAGTTCTCAGCATAACATTTTTCTGAAAAGGCAAACGTCCGGCTCCTTGTCCCACAAGGAAGGTGCCAGCCCTGAAAGCTCTTGCTGCTCTTCACTGTCCCCGTGCAGCCTATGCACAGGCACAACAGCATTCGGGATCTGTGCTTGCCCAGGAACGGTACACCTCACGGTGTTCGTTCTCGGCAGAGGCTCTTCCGAAAAGGCAAACGTCCGGCTCCTTGTCCCACAAGGAAGGTGCCAGCCCTGAAAGCTCTTGCTGCTCTTCACTGTCCCCGTGCAGCCTATGCACAGGCACAACAGCATTGGGGATCTGTGCTTGCCCAGGATCGGTACACCTCACGGTGTTCGTTCTCGGCATAGCATTTTTCTGAAAAGGCAAACGTCCGGCTCCTTGTCCCACAAGGAAGGTGCCAGCCCTGAAAGCTCTTGCTGCTCTTCACTGTCCCCGTGCAGCCTATGCACAGGCACAACAGCATTCGGGATCTGTGCTTGCCCAGGATCGGTACACCTCACGGTGTTCGTTCTCGGCA